>NW_016690227.1:3474914-3980058 GCF_001604755.1 Lepidothrix coronata | reverse complement strand
GAATATTTTAATTAAAATATTCAGATTTAAAAACTTGTTTGATTTTCTCCTCCCAGTCAAACGCAGGATCTCTGTCAGCATAAATGCATTTTGTTGCATTTCTGCTTCTTTTATCCCTTAGCAAGTAGCACAGTTCAACATAACCATTACATTCAGGGCGTCTTCCTCTTGTTTCAGACTTCAAAGACCTCCACGAACCCCCATTACCTTCATTTCTTTGTTCTGAGCATCCTTAAGAGAGATTTTAAAAGTCCATAATGGTGAGCAGCACATAAAGATCCACTTTAAAATCCAGATGCTCATAGGTCCTGCATACTTTGCAGTGAAATTAGTTACATGCCACTTCTGTTTCCCAACCAGCTTCCTCCTTTCCATGGCTTTCAAATACACAACATATTTTATTAATTACCCAACTACTGCCTTCTGCCTACTTGTAAAATTGGCTTTTTAACAAGTTGAGGGGAAAAAAAATTGAACTTAATGCTGTCCTTAAGAACCTTTGCTCATTAGTGACTTTTTACTCCACGGAAGATCCAAGGCATTGGCAGGTAAAGAATTAAATGTTATGATCAAGAGGGTGGGCAGCACAGATGGGATGTTCAACCACAGATCTCATTGCAGTGTTGTCAGCTACCTGGTTCTCTCATCACTTGGATGCTGTGCTCAATGCGATGTGATAGGTGACCAAGGTTTCAAAGGTTTATTGTGTTTGGTTCAACTATCCTGAACAATCTTCAGCAATTATCCTGTCCTTACTGAGAACAGAGAAGAATATGTGAAGTACCTGACCTTGCTTGGGTGCCAGAAGCAACACAGCTATGGCATTAGGACCCCAGCATAGACTCTTACTTAATTCTATTTTCCAAGAGTGTTTTGTTGCCAAAATTGAACCCTGTTACCACAACTAAACTGCAGCAGTTCCCCAGTTAACTAGCTTGAAGGAAGCCTCAGTTGTTACTGCTCTGCAGACACACCCTTAATCTTAGAGGCTAAGGCAATGGAAAGACACAATCTTGTGCATTCTTGAGGATCAAATGGCCATATACAGACTTTGGCTTAAAAAGTTCCCTTTTCTGTTATTGTTGTTTGTAGTTATCTTCAAAATACTTCAGCACTGGCTGGGTTGACTGTGTTCAATTCGTCTTCACTGCTGCGTATGTCCTCCACTTAAAGGCAGATGAGTTGACAAAAGGTTCTTCAAACATGCTGAGGGCAGTTATAAAAGTCAGTTATAAAACAGTGAGATAAGGGCAAATATATTGGAGTTGTTTACTGTGGTACCCATTCCACTTGTATCAAGGATAATCACAAAAAAACAGTAAAGAACAGCAAAAACACAACAGGCTTTTTAGCAGGGCTATTTCATATTCAGTCATTAATTTGAAAAAAAAAACCCAAACCACCACATTATCTTGCAGCAGAGAAAAGCAGCATGAAGGGCACAGGCAAATGAACAAAACTTCTTGAACTTAGCGTCCAAATTCATTTATCGAGTATGTAAAATTGTTGACACAGATCTCTCTGAAACTGTACAAATGCACAGTACAGCCATAGCTCAACAAGAGGCAGGAATTGCATTCTCTCCTCTGTGTGCATGCTGCTATGTACAGTATGAGTGTGTATTAATACATATGAATTAAGGATCCTAAATTCTCCACTTGTATTGCAGGCCATCCCCTGCCCCACAGGGTGAATCCCACTGAACAACACTGAGTTCCTACAAAAAAGACATTCTTTTCCTCCTGTCCAGGTGGAACAGTAAGGCCCCACAGTGAAAATCGTGGTCCAGCTACCTTCAGCAAGAGCATGATTTCACACCATGACTGTATATGTACAGATACACATACACATGTCCACACATTCATTCTGTACATATACAAAGGTACACATACATTTTTACATTCTTTGGTGGCAAAATAATAAAAAAACCCAATAAAGCACTGGGTTGCTCAGACTGCACATCTTTTCTTAATGAATCTGCTTCAGAAAAATTGGGTTTGCTGTAACAGGAGTTATTTTGCCTCTTTAAGGACCATTCCTTGCATTGACAAAATGCCATACATTTACCATGACTAAAACAGGGCACAAGAAAAGCCAACGTAAACACAGCTCACATAATGACAGATAATTCAGAGAGCCCCCTCCTACTCACATCAACACACCATGAGAAGAAGAAGCCATATGCTTTCACCTACAAGCACTGAAATGCTTCTTCAGTTACTGTTGGGATGACATGCTGAGCTGTGGCACACTCTTCTTCTGCCCTGGCTGTGGGGTTTTGCTTTTTGTTGTTTATTAAAATTGAACTAACAGAGGACAGGATGTTGGGAGCAGCAGAAGAGGCTGGCAGCTCAATGTCACACTGAAGGGTTGTCAGCCTGTGTGCTTCAGATGAATGGCTCTTCTTGTTGCCGCCTCTGGGATATCAAACCTGCATCTCAGAAGTGCTGATGAGGCCCAGTGCTTTGGCTTCTTCTGGTGTTAGCCCACTTTTTAGTGTCCTTCTCACTGGGCGGTCATGAATTCCAAAAGGAGGCAAAAAAAACCAAAACAAAAAAAAAACCAAAAACACAAAAACAAACCAACAAAGAAAATGCAAACAATTAGAATTGATAATTTCACAAGACTTTCACCTGCAAAAAACCCTGATAACATGCAAGCTCAATCAAATGAAAAGTTGCTATGTACTCAGGGACTCAAGTTCAGAAACACTGAGTAATGCCCTATGGCAAATCCATGGGAGCATCAAGAACTCAGCAACTCCAGTCAGGCAAAAAGACATTTGTCATTTGACATTTAGTCAACAAAAACTTTTAAGGAAAAATACCACAGCATTTCAAGATTTTTTTCTCTGAGATTATATCAGTTGATTTTCAGTTCATAGAAAGTATCATCTGCCCTATTATTTTATAGTTTTATAAGGACCCTTTTAAAAGTCCTTTGCAATCTTTATAGGGCTCCATTGAATTTAGCACTATTAAATCCTATGAGACCCTTTAAATGTGTGAAAAAAACCCACCCCAAAAGGTAGAAAATTAAAAACTTAACTAGTTTATAGTTGATTCAAATCATTGGAACTACTGTTTTCATACATGCACCCCTTTCTTCTGTAACATTCCCCCATACGAGCACTATTTGCGTCATATTTGTCATTAGTAGTCTGCAGCATTTTAGCTGAATTTAAATGATAAATCTAGGCCAAAATATTTTTTATTAATTTCATATAAAGTATTCTGAATGCTAGCCCTGACATAAAAGTTTTAAAACTTGTGATTGCCTTTTTTATTCAGAAACAAGTGACTGTGTGACTGTACACACTGAGCATCAGTGTCCTCCTAGTTTTACTGGTGCCATGATTTTCAGGTGGATGGGCTTTAATTCAAGATGCAAATTCAGTGTTCACTCCCCACTTCGATGATCCTCAAGTACAAAAAGCCAATTGAGAAGTTTAAGCTGCATGCAAAACATAAACAGTGACTTAACTTTGAACACAATATAGTTGGAGCCCCAAAACAGTGAAGTCTTGAGGCAACTAATCTTAGAGAAACCAATTGCAAATAGTGGTCAAGGACTTCTTGCATTACTGTCATTTAGCACAATTAAGACCTCTAACTTATTGAAATATTCCGTTCATGTAACTGAAACTGGGTGGTCACACTCAAGAGTTGAGCAGGAGTGAGACAAGGGAACGGACTGGCATAGAAAACAGAGGGATAAGATAAAGGAAAAATATGGTGTAGTTGAATATTCGGTACCATGCAGGTAGAATGAATGTGATAATATGTTTGATAGTCAAACCACTTTGATCAGTTACCAAGGTTAATCAAATGAGCTGGAAATGTCACGTGTGTAGTTGTACCTCCATTATCAAACTCTTAGTTGAAAACTGTTTTTCAAGGCCCACTCCTTTTCCCTACAGTATTTGCATGCTTATTAGACACCACCAGGAGTCTGCACAGCAGCTTTTTATGATACCCAGTTTTCCCTACCATATTCATCAGCAACATCTTCCAAGTTTACAATACTTAGCTTAAAGCACTACAGGGTTAAATGCAACTGATAAAGGTAAGATTACGAAAGACTAAAAAAGTACTACCACAAGAGAAATAAACTTCAAAAAATGCTCTGGTCTTCTTGGTGAAAAATACCCATCAAGGACTTTTGAGTTAGTCCTCATCACTGGCACCCTTTTTGACATCTCAAATTTGACATCCAAATGTCCATGATGACAAACGTTAATTTCTAGACACAAGCTGTGAAATACCTTAGGGTCTTAAGGGCTCAGTGAATCACCCAATGCTTGTTTCTATATCAAAATAAACTACATCATGCGTGGAGGAACAAATCCAAGAAAGCTGCAGTAAAAACATTTCTGTCATATTAAAAGCAAAGATATTTCCCTCTGCAGTTCACCTGCTTAGCTGCCTGCAGCGCCATACCCTCTATAACACACAGCCAAACATGGACCATAGCTAGCTAGGCCACCAGACAGTAGAGGCATGTTAAAAACTACGCATATAGGAGGCTACACGTTCACAGGGTGACTGTCTAGAAAACTTCCCACTGGCGCAAAAGTGAACTGGAAAACCAAATGCAGAACAAATTTCCAAGTCTTAGACACCTCTGCAGAAGTGTCAAGCCAAATGTATTCATGACTGCCCTCACACATATCTCCAACTCTCTCAGACTACGCTCACTCACTCGCATTTGCAAACTGAGCACAATAACCACTGTAAAATAAAGTTATTTTTTTCTTGTCAGATGGTAAGATAGGAAGAGAACAGAATTGTTATTCCTGTTTGTAACATTTAATAGGAACTGAGGTACTCTGCTAACTCTGATTATGTACTGGACTAAGTAAAATTCTGCTCTTATTTATGACAAGATAAATCTAGAACAACCTTTTTTAGGTCAGTACAGTTACTACTGCAGAAATAACTGGGCTGAGACTGTATTTAATAACTGAAAGGGAAATGTGTGCCTCTATAACTTCCACCCAGCAAAACAGAGTTGTTTAAATTCCTTCATCAGCCTGAGTGACAGGATTACTAGTTTACTAGGAAAAGCCAAAAGGATTCACAAAAACATACAGGTCTCTTTGAAGAAAATTACATTTCTCAATTCAGAAATAATAACCAGGAGTTAAAATACCATGGTAGAACCATCCTCATGAAACAAACAAGGAATCTTCTTTACATTAGACAAGATACATCTCTGAAACTCCAGATGCCTACCTATCAAACATACTAAAGTCTTAGACCGAGGTCCTTGTGCCTGAACCCTTTGGTGACTGAGGAAAAGAAATAGTGTATGCAGCATGTGACAAGGACAAGTGCTCTATTCTGAGTCTGCTGTATGACTCACACAACAGAGGCCAACCCCAGACTTACACTTTTTGTGCTACTGCAAAACAAGTAGGAATGACAATACTCAATGAGTTGCTGGGATGTACGCAGCTGTCATTAAACAATATATCCCTCAGATGATTATTCTAACTTATCTCAGTTCTCCTGTAATACAAAGAATGATAACTTGGATCTAACATATTCCAGTAACCTAAGGTTTTAAGGCCAGCAGTTAGGAGAAAACAGCTCCAAACAATGTAGGACTTTGATGGTCATAATGATACTGTCAAGAAAATAATTAATAAAAAGCAAAGATGTGAAGAATCCTTTCAGTGACAGAATAATTCCCACAAAAACTGACAGCTGCTGACTTGTATAAACTAAGTGGGTGGGGCCAAATACTGCAAAGTACGGTGGCTACTGGCAAGATTAAAGCTGTCCATCATCAACAGGCAACTGGAAGGATAACAGCTGACAGAATCGTGGTCCAGACGCAAATGAGGGAATTCTTGTCCCTAAAATGCAACAGACCAGTCTGACACAGATGAATCCACTTGTAATTTGAAGTAATATGTACAGATGAAGGTAGTCTGATAAAGGGTCTCTTTATATAAAAGTTATACCTAATATATATAAATTAGAGTACAATTACAGTACAAATTACAATTTCCTCATCTGAAGATACAATGGATGGGTGCAGTAGTATATCCATAGTAACGTAAGAACAAGTCCCACCATTCTCTGCACTGGCTTGTAGAATATGGAGGCTTGTGGGTGATGAAGGCAGGAGAAAGCTGAGTTATCTACAGGAGCAGGGAGGTGGGTAAACCTTGTCTTGACATTCTGTTAAACAGATGTCCTCAGTCATTTGTCTATTTCCTCATAAAGTGCTTGGTAGGGTTCTTCTACATTAGGTCATGAACACAGTCATCAAAACTGAATGCAGGGAGATATTTTCCTTCCATGTTTTATAGGCAACGCAAAATTGCATTTCTCAAACTAGATCTTCACTCTCCCTGCTTCACTGAACTCTGTCATGTCTCTAACTGGACTAGACATAATATCTTGGCTTGTAAAACTCTTGGCCTGCTGCAGATCACATTAAACTGAGTTATGGAATGTATTTTGGAGGCAGTGACAATAAAAATAAGACTTTCAAATGACCTTTTAGGTTCTTCAAGCAATTTTTAAAACATTTGCTTAAGAAATATAACATAGAAAATAACTCTTACTCTTGTCACAAGCAAGGCCTGCTGAGATCCCATAACCAAGAAACTAAATGTTGTTTTTCTGGGGTCAGAGGATATGATACTCTTTGTTAATCATGAAATCTAGAATTTTATTTGATATTCTGACAGAATGCAGTGTGCTTATGATGAACTCGATGAATTTGACTCTGACTGTTGGGTCAAAATCTACACAGATACATAGCCCTCACACTACACTGGAAAAGTTTTAAAAAAGAGTAATTCCCCAAGCATAGCTTTGTTAGAAAATATAATTATCTAGGGTTTGGTTGTGTTTTTAAAGAGCAAATATAATTTCTAACTTCCTCTCTCCCTACCTTTTTTTTCTTAAGACTCAACAAACAGTAAAGATCAGTCTGCCTGGCGCCATTTATTCAGGCACTTGCAATGGCTTCTGGCATGTGTGTTTACATTTGTAAGAGTTACTTGTAAAGCAGAATAGATATGACCATTCCTGCTCAAGCGGTCACAGAATGGGTGTCCTTCCTATTGCAAAGACGTGGCAGACACAGAGCTTTCCCACAGTCCCAGATGCAAAGCTAATGCAGCTGTTAGTTGCTGATTTGGAATGAAGAAAATTCCACGTGTCTGTAAATTACACAGCAAGGACAGCAGGAAGGGCAGATTACATGAGACAATACAGGCCGGTTCCATCACCTCAGTTCATTTAATGTATCTTAGTTTTGTTTTGTGTTATCCACACCCGTCTTGCACATGTAGTCTATGTTCTCATATATTTGCATTTAACATATTCTCTTGGACTCTACTCCAATGAGTCCAGAATGGCAATTTGCAACTCAAAAGTTCAATCCAGACAATCTTGCTCATATTTTCTTATTTTAATCCTTTTCTGTCTTTGCATTTTTATGCCACTGATTATATAAGTTATACTTATGTTTAATTATGCATATATCATTGCTGAATATGAGTAGGCTTAAATGCTCAATAGAAATCCTAAAACATTGTGTGTAGAGATTTTCTTCTGGGGATTTGTAGGTGAATTTTTGGATTATATCACACACTTCTCTGAAGAATTACAGAAAACTGAAATGTGGTCTCTGTCTGGGTCAGCCACATAGAAAGCTCACGGAAACAACACATTATTATGTATTACTACTGCCCTGCAGCTTTGCTTTGAGTCCTGTCAGCACTTCATAGATGGCACAAGTCTCTCCTAACAAGAAATTCTGTAGTTCACAACCACCTCTGGGTGTAACTTATGGTGGCTGTGACATAAAGAGGAGTCTAGCAGTGGAAAATGACAAACTGGCACTTCATAAGGAAAGCCTTACTTGTTTTTCATCTCTAGGTGGCTTATGTTATAGGGAACAAAATATAACATTGCTTTAGAGAACCTGGGTTGCATGAAAAGCATACGCATTTTCAAAGTAATATTTAATATGTAGTTGAAACTGTTAAAGTTTCCAACTTCATGTATTTCACAGATCATCATCTACATGATCCCAATAGTAGAGCAGAAAAGAAGATTTAACTCTGTCCTTGAAAGTCTTCTGTGACAAAACCCCCTTAATTTTCAGGACTTATGTGAATTCCACTATAAAGACTTACTATTAAAAGCAATCCTGCTGCCACCTCTCTCATAATTCCTCCCACTTAACTTCACCAGTCAGAAACGATTCCACTATTAATAGGAAAAGCATCAAGAGCATAAAGCTCACCAAGAACTGAATCTGCATGTAAGCACTATATACTGTTTTCAAGACCAGACTAAATATTAACAATGCACAAGTCAAAAAAAGGCAAGAGATGGGATACAAAAAATAAACTATCTAAGTGTTTCAGGCCTGCAATCTTTACATTCCATTTGGAATTTTAAAATGACCCACTAGAAGGGTAGATCAGGCTTATGAACACGGCGATGTCTCTTGGAGAGTGACTTGGAAGAGGAGTGTGACCAAGTTTGACCACTCAGGATCTGTGGAATGCAAATTAATTATCCCCATTAGGAATCCATGCTGGGGAATAAAACAGTAAAAGGCAGTACCTCTACAAACCTATCAGATCAAAAATAACTGTGATCAAAACAATCTTGTAATTACATTAATTGGCTGACGTTATTCTGCCTAGAGAAAGCCATATATATACATACACATATTATTTCTTGGACATGGTGCTGGAGGCAAGATAAATGCAAAATAGCTTTGTGTGAAACATTTTTGTTCATCTTCTAAGGGAGACTTTCCTCCAAACACTTCTGACAGTCACGTCCACGCAAATCCCTGCCTTTCCAACCCCTTCTGCTAATCTACTTGGTGGCAGCAGAGGGCTCTCTTTGGCAGCTGTGGTAGCTCCAGGCTGTTCCTGAAAGTCACAGGAGATCGCTTCTGTTACTGCACTTCTTTTGTAAGGCAGCCTGCATAGCCGCCTTGTACTTGCCTGCCTTTTCTCGTTCTCAGATGAAGTGCTTTGCATAAGAACTCTGCGATTTTGTCAGCCAGATACTCACTGCTGCTGAATTCTTACTTGGATGCTGAGAATCACCGGCTTTCACGAAGGAAGGATAATGCAAATGAGTAAATTTCTGACCAGAGATAAACTTGAAAGTCACTTTAATATAGAAAGAAAGCAAACAAAATACATATCCTATCAATTTTGGACTAACGGTGTGCAATTCAACCATACAATTTTTTTTTAATACTTAAAACTTAGATATCCTAAATTTGGGAATGAATCCTATGTCAAGAATTCAAAAGCCTTTACCTTTAAAATATGTCCATTAAAATGAAAACAGAGGGTAACAAAGATGAATTCACTGATGCAGTGAATGGCAAACTGGCAAAAGTGAAACCAACAATTTGTATGTTTTGTAAGATGCAAACAAATGAAGTAAAGTTAGTTTTTTCTACAGAACTACGTTTGAAAAAGTGCCTAAACTGTATATCATAACAGAAGTATTTATATAGAAATGTCAGTGCCAATATTCTGTGACCTGTGAACATGAACAGCTTTATTTCCTACATATAATACTGACCTCACTTGCTCTTTATCAGCTGCTCATCTCCTGCTAGTTTTTCCCACATTACCTTCAGCATGCCCTTTCCTGAAATTAAGAAAAGTGCCATCTGGCCAAGAAAAGATGGTCAGACAAATTCCAGCACTTGTAAGTTCTTGTCTAGAAGCCCATGGGAAGCTGCATTTGGTTCTCCCAGTGTCAGAAACACAGCACAAGGAGATGCCAATGGTCTATCTATGCTGTGAAATCCTGCTGGGACACAGGCTTCACCTGGACAGTCCCATGAGGTGACAGCCACTCTAAAATCACTAGGACTACCCACTATAGCAGCAGTTTTCTCCTTGTTCCTAAACCCATGTGCTTGGGTAATGTAACATACATGTACATGTGAATGTCTGAGTAGCGTTCATCTTTCTCTTCTCCCTGTAAACTAAAATAAACAGGGATAAAAGATACGTATTTTTTGTAAACATTGCATATTTAATTCTGACTTTCCAGATCAATGCAATGACTTCTCATCCTTTTTTCAGTTGCTGTATTAAAACAGTTCTGTGCAGTTTTGAGCAAATACTAAAATCCACAGTATCTGTAACACTAGTACTGGAATCCAATGTAAATTTAAGGAATGACTTATTGGTACAAGTTGGGTTAATTTTATATCTGACTTTATTTATTAAAAAAAAAGGTGTTTCAATCAGAAAGTTTGAGCTAGGAGCCCCAGAAGAAATAATTTCTATCAGAATAAAACTCATTTGAGAAATGACTTACAGATTCCTCTAAAATATTAACTGGAAAATGAATATAAGCCTCTTTTACAAGCAATTTTTCAAACTAGATTTTTAAACTAAGCTTTAAAAAAACCTTTTGTTTTGAAGGCTACATGATGTAGAACTGTACAGGATGAGTGCAAGCATCCTTTATGGTGCTGGGACCAGGCAAACACTCTTGAACAAACCTTTAGGTATGAAAGATACAAGTTTGAAACTCATGGAGACTGCCAACAAAATATCTAGGCACTATACATTTGAACACTCAAAAAGCGGAATGTCTACCCCTGTCTGTCAAGATCAGATATCTTAAAAGAAAGCTATAACCTCTCCCCCAAAACAAACACAGTAAAGTAGAAACTGAACACTTATAAATAAATGTGTACCAACTTAGAAACGGTACTAATATCAACAATCACAATTATATATGTCAATATGTCATCAATTACAATGGACAAAACTGAAAATATGCAACCAGCTATTCAGCCTCATACTTTAAATACATACACTGATTTACAGCTATCAAAACTCAAGATAAGTGCTATGGGTTATGCAGCTAATAGCTTAGTGGCTAATGGTTATGCCACATAATAGCTGGTATGGTCGTATTTGATCAAAGGTTGGACTTGATGAACTTGGAGGTCTTTTTCAACATGAATGATTCTATACTTCTATGCTTCTATCCTCTCCTGTTTGTTCTCCCATAGCTGTTGATGTTGGCCTCTGGCACAGATGAGATACAGGACTACACAGACCTCACCCTGCTCAGGTACATCAATTTCTACAGTTCACTGTAGTCAACTGCATTTATTATTCATTCATTACCTATTATTAGTAATTTTAATTTATTGTTAGTGTTTTTATTTATTGTAGATCATGGAGTTTAGTTCTCCAATTTTTGAAAAGATCTTGCCATCCTAAGGATGAAAGAATGTATTACTAAAAAGGCATCCAAGACACCAGCTATCTTGGTATCTAATAGAGATAACCTTCCAGCTGCCATGCTTTGTCTCACATTCTGTTTTCGTTCAATAATTACATTTTTATTAACTGGGTATTGACTTTCTGAAGGCTCAGTGCTTTGTGTAAGAACAGACTTTGATACTGAAAACCATCAGTGATACACTTACTTTTTCTAAACACAAAGAGTAGTTCCTAAATATGCATCACTCACTAAATTATTCTGCCCTCTCCTCTAACTCCTGATAGGATCCAGCTATTAAAATCCTAAATAATTAATTGCAAATTCTAAGTGAAGTTGCTTGCCTTTAAAGCATTTTATATAGATTTTCTTTTTGTAAAGTTTTCATTTTTTAAAAGTATAATTTCCATTAACTCCTGCTTTTAGTCAGGCTATAAATACCAGAATAGTCTCCCTCCTGGTATTTTGGCACTTCTGTATCTTTTCAAAGCCAGAAAAAGTAAGTGGAGAGACACAGAAATGAAAAATAATGAAAACCAAAGAAAATAAGAAGAAAAAGTTAAATAAAGTGCCCTATGAATGCTCAACAAAAAATGCACACCTTTGGATTCAAGTATCTCCCATATAGTATCTCGTTTGCTTACAAACATGTTTATTCCAAATCAGCCCTGCATGTGTTACCAAAACTTGTCTAAAGCTGGTCTTCACGCCTGGTCCTTTGGCAGAGCTCTTTCCCACGTTTTGGCACCTGATGATAGCATGCTGATTCCTATTTCATTTTTACTGAAGGTGAAATTTAGTATGAAATACCCGACCTTGGATGTTCTGTAGACAAATTTAATCCACTGACCCTGAGTTTATTTGTCCAAAATGCAGATAAACTCGACTCAATTCCTATCTCCTCCGTGGTCCACTTGTGTAAGTCTGATGCAAGATTACTTGGGTGGTGCTTCAGATCCATTTCTGCATAATAACTGTAAGAATTTTTTACTCCCTGCAAGCTATCATGCAAATAAATCAATAAATCCTTATGAGATGTTTCCATATCTCAAGGGTCTGTCACAGGGTATATTATTAGGCTAACATGTGATTTCAAAGTCTGATAAAAGAACGAGGCATTATCATGTCTCTCCTCTCTCTTTTTTAAACATCACAAATAAGTTTGATCAAGTTATCTCCTTCGAATATTAGATTAAACTGATATTAGATTAAATTAGATTCAATTATTATCTGCTCTGAACCCACTTCTCTAACTGAAATCTAAAGCAGATTTTCAATTCTAATAAAATCTAGGAGAAATAAGAGTGCACAGACATACAGACACTCTGAGATGAAACCATGCGTGGGAAAATGAGCCTCTTGCTCTGCGACCTCCCCATGCAGTGTCACCAGCAGCATCCAATAAAACCATCACTGTGCTACTCACCATCAAAAATCAGTCACACCTGGGTCTTACATTATAGTTTACCATTCTGAGTCAGATGAAGATGTAGATGCAAACAGCGCTGCCTAGTCAAGCCATCTTTAAAGAGCTCTTTCCTTGATGCAGTTACCTGCTTGCTAGGAAGCCTGAGTCGGGATCCCCACTTTTTGACCACTGCCTTGACTTTAGGGAGCCCGAAGATGCACTTTCAAGCACGAATGTTGCTAATAATAACAATTCATAAAGAAGAAGGAAAATACTTGTACGTTCATGTTTTAGCCTTAAGGTAATTACTAGTCAGCTGGTCTAGTTTTACTACCCTGTGGCTTAATCAGCATTTGAATCAGATAATGAATCCTTAGGACTGTTGAATCCTCGGTCCTTTTTCAGAGCCGTGCTATGGCCATTCACAGAGGTCAGAAAATAAGCCTGTTTGGCTCAACATTCACAAGTGTTGCTCTGCGTATGCCAGAATTACTGAAAATATCTTCCATATGCTTATTCATGTTTATTTAACTGAAGTATGATTTTTCATGGGGCCTCTGGTGGTCTAGTGGTTAGGGTGCAGGACTCTCACTGCTGCGACCTGGGTTCGATTCCCGGCCCCCCGGGCAGATGGAGCTCGTTAGCCCTGTGAGGCAATCCATCTAAGAGAAGGTCACTCTAAACAAACCTACGTCCTGAGACCCTCACTGCCACTGTCCAAGCTTGCTCTGCCCCAGCAGATGAACCTCAGGATTAAAGGGTGGGCTCAGTTCAGCGCACGCTGTGTCTCACCTAAAAAATCCACTGCGCAGGCTCGAAGGGTTAATGACCTTTCCCAAATCTTCGCTCGTGAAGACTGGCCGTTATTATATTATATATAATTTTTCATAGTGCTGATTCATAGGAATTGTATCATTCTCCTGAGACAGACCCATCCAGTTCAATGAGATCAACACAGAGATGGCACCTCAGCAAGAGTCTAAACCTGAGAAGACTGATTTTCTGTTAAGGGATGGATATTTAAATAAATAGCCAGGACAAATAAGAAAACAGCATTATCTTCCTATTTTCATAGAATCATAGAATATTCTGAGTCGGAAGGCACCCATCAGGACCATTGAGTCCAACTCCTGGCTCTGCACAGGACACCCCAAGAATCACACCATGTGCCTGAGAGCATCATCCAAATGCTTCTTGAACTCTGGCAGCCTTGGTGCTGTGACCCTAGGGAGCCTGTTCTAGTGCTCAGCCACCCTCTGGGTGAAAAACCATTTCCTGATATCTAACCTAAAGCTCCCCTGACTCTAACTTCATGTTATTTCCTCGAGTCCTGTTGCTGGTCATGAGAGTGAAGAGATCAGTACCTGTCCCTCTGCTTCCTCTCGAGAGGATATTGAAGACTACAGTAAGTTCTCCCCTTAGTCTCCTCCAGGCTGAACAATCCAAGTGACCTCAGCTGCTCCTCATAAGGCTTCCCCTCTAGATCCTTCACCATCCTCGCAGCCCTCCTTTGGATGCTCTCTAATAGCTTAATATCTTTCTTATATCTTTTTGGTGCCCAAAACTGCACACAAAATTAAAGGTGAGGCTGCACCAGTGCAAAGCAGAGCAGAGTAGGACAATCCCCTCCCTTGACCAGCTGGTGATGCTTTGCCTGATAACCCCCAGGGCACGGTTGGCCCTCCTGGCTGCCAGGACATTGCTGACTCACATTCAAGTTGCCGTCAACCAGGACCCTCAGATCTCTTTCCACAGCACTGCTCTCCAGCCTCTCATTCCCTAGTCTGTACGCACAACCAGGGTTGCCCCGTCCTAGGTGAAGAATCCAGCACTTTCCCTTGTTGAATTTCACATGGTTGGTGATTGCCCAGTCCTCTAATTTGTCAAGGTCTCTCTGCAGGGCCTCTCTGACCTTGAGGGAGTTGACAGCTCCTCCCAGTTTTGTATCATCTGCAAACTCGCTTAGTATCCCTTCCAGTCCTGCATCCAAGTCATTTATGAAGATGTGGAAGAGCACAGAGCTGAGGATGGAGCCCTGTGGAATCCCACTAGTGACCAGTTATCAGTCTGATGTTATCCCATTCACTTTGTGTCCGACTTGTGAGCCAGTTGCTCACCCATATTTTCTCTTATGGAGTTTTGGGGGGGCTCTTTAATTAAATGCACTTAAGTAAAATGTTTATTTTATGAATGATACTGCTTTACTGATCTTTATGTGTCTTCTGTTGCCTCAAAGCTGCTGTGGCTCTAAGACTTATCTTTTGTCTCCCCCATTTTGAAACAATTGCCACAATTGGCTGGTTCATCATGGTGTGAAACTCTCATTTAGTAATGTGACTTTCTAAGCAGCATTATTGTTTATAAAATTTCTTCTCTTACCTCACTTCTTGTAATCTTCATAGCAAACTCTCCTTATCTACCTTATATTAATATTTTTTAATGCAGCTCTCTGTACTAAATAACATTCTTTCTTGACTGATTTTTGAAATCTCAGTGGTGTCTTATACAGAGGATTTAATTTTTATTTCCCCAAATCTACTGGTGCAATGCCTGTAACATTGTTTTGTAAGCTCCTAGAAATTAACTTCAGCAGTTAGATTAACTGAAATTTGGACTATCAAATAGAGTGATACTTAAAACTTCCTTATCCCAACTTTCCCTTGCACTCATTGTTTGTTATGGCACCATTTGTGAAGGCTATCCTAACCTTGTAGGAGAACCAGGCAATCCTAATTATTTTATTTTTTTATTTCTTTGCTAAGTTGAACAGATCCCCATAACGTTATTAAAAACCTTCAACTTTCAACTTTAAACCAGCAGAAGCTTCTCATTGCAACTGGTCTTGAAGCTATCTTTGAATGATTACCTTGAGGGGGTGATAGAGCATTTCAGTTTCTGTGGCTTAATGAGTCCTGTGGTTTTCTGATGAACAAGTACAACTGTAATGTTTTCTCATATATAATGTCACTCCACTGCATCTGGTAGGCAGGTAACTGAACACCTGTCATAAGGCAGTGACTTCCAGTTGGTTACTGTACTTCTAATTGCCAAATTTTATCCTTAAAACCTTCCACTGTGTAAAGGTCTAACACAGACTTAACTTCTCTCTCTTCAGATCATCACAGGAACTCAGTTGTTATGCACTTAGCATATTCCTTAGACTTCTGTAATCCACTTCAGCTCCCACTGAACAAATTCCTTCCTACCAGGTCTCAGTGAGCTTCAGTCATATCATGACTTATCAGTGACCTTCCTATCTCCAACCAGTACATACATATGTTTCCATTTATCTTTTGTTGGATGACTCACTGACTTATTCCTCCTTCCCTTTTACAGTTCTGCTGCTTTCTCTGAGCTTTCAAACTCTTTTACCTCATTACAACCTAAGCTCTCTGCATACCAGATATGTTCATACTTCTCAAAAAACACAAAAGGTAAAATGGTTCAAATGAACATGTCAAAATGTCTCATTTTCCCATTACAAGTACTTCCTGAATTGAACATAACTTTTTCCATATTCCTGTTTCTGCTTTCCCCTATAAATGACCTGAGTTGTTTTTTTTTTTTTTTTTACTTCACATTTTTCTGTGTTCTTTAAGGCAAAAAAAATCCCTTGCCAGTGAGAACCTTCTGCCTGAATCACAGGAAATGTTTACAGTGCAATTGCATATAAATCTTTTGGGTTTCTGATTTTGCTAAAAGCATATCTCAGTTCATGTTCACTAAAATCTTTGCTGAATGCTAAGTAAGCCTGACAAGATTTCCAGTTCTGCACTGAAAGCAGTGAGACATATGCAACCTGATGCACAGAGAAAATCATTCCTTTCAAGTGAATTTCTCTTTGATGTCCATGAACAGATTGAANGGAGCCTGAAGATTGAAGGTGGTGAATCAAACACATCAGAAAGTAGGGTCTCTTTGCTCTGCAGACAATAAATATCATAGTGTTTGCTAATCTAAATCATTAAGGTATGACTAAAAATCCACTTTTTAAAATGTTTCTGTGTTTCTACCTGAAACCTTCTGCTCATTTATTAACTCACATCATGGATTAACAAGGGCTGATCTCTGTTCATTTCCTGGAGATGTCTCCTGAGTGGAGGTGCCACTCAGTGCACCTGAGTGTATTTTAAAGCTAATCTACTTCATTAGTTCATCATCCAGGTATACTGACTATCTATCTGAGTGAAATAGTTTAGTTAAGATATTCTCCTTCCACACGTCTGCACATGTCAGCTGAAAGGGACACTAAACTACTGAACTTTATATTTGTTTTGAAACTGCCTTTTAATCCACTTTAGAGTCTCATCCAGATCTTGAAGAAAAAACAAGCAAAAGAGTTGGATTGTATCATGATTAATTACAATGGAAATCAGTCCCAGCCTAAACATTTACTGAATGTTTAACCTCTGTTAATGTTTTTACTGAATATAAAAGAAAGTTCCATTGAAAAATATATAGTATTTTAATCATAATTATCCTGTTTTGTTTTCCCTTCAGCAAGTGCTTCCTTGGGAAAAAAGTACTTTTGATATGTGTGTGCATGAAGATAGTGTTGCTAACAGAGGAAATATCTTATCGTGGGATACACCACAGAAATAGGCAGACATACAGGAGGTTTATTTCATATGCACAAGCCAACTGGGGCAGTCAGCACGTGCAGAACACCAGAACTGTGTAGGGAAGTGGGTAGCAGCAGAAGGTGATGCCACAAAGAGGTAAGGCACAGTGTATGACAGAAAGTAAGACAGACAATCCAGTGTCAGCTCATTTTCTTTGCTTAGAGACTGGCTCATCTAACCATAGTGTCTATTTTGCCTTTGCTCTTGCCACATGCAGAAGTTCCTTTCTTAGCATGTTGGGGAAAGTGAATATGCTTTCAGCACATGCTAGTTTATAGCAATACCAAATGTTTTTGAGCATCCATTATGTTAGAACAGTTCCACAAAGAAGAAAATCTGTGTCATTTTTCACTCACTGTTGTTGACTCCTCTTTGTCCTAACTTCCCAGAAATGCTAAAAAGATGGATGGAAAGGTAGTCAAAAAGCCACATACGGTGAATGACATTAAACACTAAATCTTACGATTTTTGGATACTTATCCTTCTCATAGTAATTACAGTAGTCTCTGCACATGAGGGGAAAAAAAAAACAAACCAGAAAGGTTATCACCTCTTACACATTGTATTTACTAAAGCACGAAACCAAATTCCTCAAACTTGGGTGCTCCAGCTCAGCCCCACGGTCACACTACATCATTGAAAGACCACAGACCACCTTATAAATGTGCTACCTTTTCTTCCCAGTGGAAGTTAAACTCCTCTATAACCACTTTGCAGCCAAGCAGCAGTAGACATTTTGTTTTCAGGGCTGCGGAAAGATAGCACACAGCACGAGAGAGAAAGATTTTAAAAGGTGAAATATCTCAAGCTACTTTTTCCTTTATGAATAAATTCAGCTACAGATACAGCTATTAATCTTTATGCCAGTTCACCAAAAGTTATAGCATTTTAAGCAGTCTCCATTTGAGGTCCTGACCTAACTTCTCTAGTTACACGTAAGTACTGTCATCAGCTCTGAAGTACCATAAACCATTCTTCTCTTACTGCTAAGGACATTTCAAGTTCTGTAGAAGACTGAGCCATCCACTGCACACAACATTGTTTAAACAGTAGTAAGAGGAACACAAGCCAATCATAAGTACACACTCAAGCAACTATGAACTACCAATGTACGTCTGCCTATTAAGGCCTGGTTCCTACACCGATATACATAAATATTTGCATGTTTGCTTATTTTGAGAAATTTAATAGCCATATACTCACATGACTTCCTATTTGCTCGTGACCGCTTCCTCTCTCTAGGCACTGCTCGCTGGCTTGGCACTTGGGTGGCGGACTTTACAATGCGATCCATGATCTCATCCGCTGCGTCATCTGTTGCATTTGGTGAATCATCATTGCCAGCGTTCCATGAACCAATACGGCCTGGAAAAGTCCAGCAAGTGAATTAAAGGGAAAAGAAGAGAGAAAGTCTTTTGAGTCACTTTGGTTTTGTAATTGGGTTTTTTGGGAAATTGCAGCAGGCAGCTCAGTCATCACAGCTTCAATTTGACCAAAGAAGACTTTTCCTAATGAAGAATATTTCTAAATAATACCCTAGACTCTTTGCTGTATCAGCAGAGAACCAAGAGCTCAAAAGCAATTATAATGTGTATATATATATATTTTTTTTTATATTCCTTTCAGCTTCAGAGTCTTGCTCTTGACCATACAACTGGCAAATGTCTGCTAGAGGCTGCCTATAAGCCAAGGATGACTAGTGTGTTTCCCTCTCCCCTTGTTATGCAGATACTAGAAGACACGTGATAGGGATTGATGCAAATCAGAAACACAGGTCCTTTGTACCGAAAGAGAGACAGAATAAATTTACAAGCGTTTGTATCCCAACCTAGTGCAAAGGAGACATGAAAAGGCCACGAAGTGTTGTTTGACATGTCTCATTGTCCCTTTCACAAGGAAGAATTCACCTTCGCATCACAAAGCTGTATGTGTTCTGGCACAACTGCATTTGCTCTGTTATGAGCAGAAAAGGAAGAGCTGTTGGCAAGTTGAAAAGCTAAATAAGCAATTTTGGTTAAAACCACAAACAAACAAGTGAGCCATGTTTCCAAATCCAAGGCTCTGGCACTCCTTACTCCACAAAGCTCTGCATGACACATCTTTGGGTTACTCCACTACTGACTGCTGTTCTGTGTGCTTTTTGTTTTTAAAGAATTTGAAGGCTGGTGTGCTGTGTGAACACTGACAGTGAGCTTTGCAAAAGCGTGGGTGTAATAGAATTGCCAAAAATCACTAACGAGGCCAATCTATATCACATCCCTGAAGTCAATAAACAACAGCTTTGATTAGGCCTTTGCTCTGCTGCTTGTCTCCTGGCTCTTGTCAGGAGCAGTTGTATTACAATAGCGCTCCTGACAAGCTTCTGTCTGGCTCACCCATCTTCTGCCTCTGCTGCTCTTCAGGAGAATACAAACAGACCCTCACAATCAGGACACACGGCTCGTTAGCATTCAATGGATTATTTCAGCTGTTCAGCTTGTTGCAGTGCAGCTTGAAGTATTTAATCTTTGTACTTCAGTTAGCTGACTTGCTTCTTAAATTGGGGCTGTGAAACCTCTAAATTAGACAGGATCATGGTTTCAAGCCTTAATAAACTACGCACACAGAAACTTAGTGGTGGATGCTCTGGATGTGCAGTCAAACCAAAAAAGAGTCAGGAAAGTGTAAGATATCCAGATGTGAGGGAGAAAAAATACCTAAGCAGGAAACTGAAGACTTGAATTTTGGTGCATCACCTTCACTCCAAAACCATCTTCGGTGGATTGCAGGTATGGAAGAAGTGAGAAGAAGACAAAAGAAAATACCCACTTCTTTGCAGTTTCGGAGGGTAGTGGTTAAAAGATTCACCATCTTTTTGCTATCCATTTTCCTCTACCCAATCATTCATTTTATAAAATGCTGCAAGGTCTTTTAGATTCAATTTGAATTGCTACTTTCTATCTGCTTCTATTGAAAATAAAAAGAAAGTCACATCATGGATTCCCCGGATGCCCCATTTTGCTTTCATGATGAGAACAAGAATAAAAATTGGGGTTCTAGAGGGCAGTCACGATCATGGTGTGGGGAGAGGTGGGAATTTCTGCAGGCTTGGACTCCTAATGCCCCCAGGCACTACCCTGGCTGTGATCCATGTGTTAAAACTTCACGCAAATTCTTTTACATCCTCGTGCCCCAAATTGCCACTTCCAGCATGAAAACACCCTGGGGTGTTCTCCTTCCCCTTTGACCTTTTCTGCCATAAGTGCTATGCATGGGGTCCATGACCCATGTTTGGGCCACCGTGTGGCTGCTGCATTGCAAAAATCACAGAATCACAGAAAATATTCTGAGTTGGAAGGGACTCACAATGATCATCAAGTCCAACTCTTAGGTGAACGGCCCATATGGGGATCAAAACTACAACCTTGGTGTTATCAGCACTATGCTCCACTCAGGAAACTTGCTGGCACTTACCTCGGCTGGCCCGGCTGCGAGTGCGGACCCCGAGCGCCATGGTGCTTTCCCCGCCAACGGAGGAGGTCTTCAGCACAGCCTTCATGTTCTCGTGCTCAGCAGCGTCCTCGGCGTACTGCAGCCCCTGCGGCTGGCTCTGGCATGGGGGTGAGCTGCTGGAGAACTTGCCAGACTGTGGGAGGAAACGGATTTGTTGTTTCAACTGAAAACAGCATGGAGAATAGGCCAGAGTCTTGACTGTGAATTGCAAGGAGAAAAGTGCCCTCCAAGGCTTGGTTTGGAGTGCAGCTATTCCCAAAAGAGCCCAGCAACAGTTGTTCCTCTCCCAGAAGCATGTACCCTGACCAGAAATAAATCTAAAACAGGGTGACAGCAGGGAGCAGACAGTCAGAGTCAAAACAGATGCATTAGCTTGAGCTTTGTCCTTATGTCTGAGAGTAAAAGGTACAAGGCAAGGACTTGCTTTGAAACCTTCAATCCAGACTGATCTAGGGTCAGGCATGATGCCAAGGGGGACGGCATGAAACCCAACACAAACAAGAAATTGCTTTTTTTTTCTGTACAACTTTCAGTAACAGGGCAAAATGGGGACAGTGGTCTAGAAAGAGACACCTTTTCCTCTTGCCTCTCTGCCTTGCTGCACAGAAAATTCTCAAACTGCTCTAAAGTACAATTATCTACAAGTAACCTTAAAATACATTACCAGTAACCCTGAAAAAATCTCTGGTCCCAAAACACCCAGCCAAATTATTTCACGGTCAAAACACAAAAATTGCAGTCAGCAGTTAGAAGAACAAACAAAACCTTACAAGAGAATGAGGGATCTGCCCTCTGCTTCCCTGTCACCACGACTACATGAAGAACAACAGCAGCTACATTAGCTGGGCATGCACAGTGTGGGGATGCAGCAGCCCCACCAGTTACTGAAAGCAACCATCTAGGAACCATCTAGGAACCATCTAGGAACCATCTAGGAACCATCTAGGAACCATCTAGGACCCTGCATTACTAGGTTGCTCTCGCTTCTCAGACTGCCTACAAAGGGCTGTGATGGTGGTATTCACCACTACGCTGTTCTACAGAAAGGTCAGAGCGCATTTAAAATACAGTCCTGGCTGCAGAAAATACCAACCTGTTGACAACAAACAGGCATCAACAGATACCAACATCCCTCGGTACTCTCAGTTGTATCAGCCTAGCATCAGACACTGAAATACATTTTCTTTCTCCTTTTAATCTTTCTTACTCTGACTGATTCAGCACAGATGAAAGGAAAAGCGCTGCATTCTCTTCCTCCTTTGCGTAATAAACAACATTAATTATTCACTTGGTGGTATCAAGCCAGTCAGTTAAAGGGATGCAAACCTGCAAAGCCTTTCTGTCAGAGAATGGCAAATTGGAAGAAAAGACTGGGCCCTACTTTCAGAGCTTTGATCAAGTCCCCAGGGCTGTCAAGGTTGCAAATTGAAAGTGTTTAATCTGGAAATTAATGATAGTATGATTCTATTTTAACATAGCGACTTTTTGGGGTAAGGTAGCAAGTTAACTGAGCAGCAAAACAATAATCCCTACAAGGCACTGAGCTAAATATACCAGCATGAGACCTATTTTGATGGTGCAAAGTTTGTTTTCCTATTAAAATATTAGTTTGCAATATTTTGATGTGAAAGTATGCAAGTGCTAGAGTTTCACATGTGAAATTAAAAGATAGAAAAACATTACAGAGAAACCTCTATGAAAGTGCATGCCGTTTTTGCATTAAGACTACTCTCTCATACAGAGTGGGTTGTAAAGACAATCAATACTATCTCAGAAAAAACCCCAAGGATAAAGCCTTCACATAACTGTTAGTTACTATTCACACAGGTTAGTTAAACGTTGGCATAAACAGGCAAATTCACGTAATTTTCTTTCTGTATCTCAAGCTATACAGCACAAATCATCACTGGGGGTGAAGCTCTGGAGCCAGAAGTTATATTTTATTCCTTAATTTTCAGATGTTGCCATAAATTACTGCCCAAACCCCAGCTTCTTGAGCAGATGATCACCACCGTGAAACAGTAAGCAGTAAGCCACATTGTTTATGTTCAGCAAATTGAAGAAAGCTCTAATGCTGAACATCAAATGCACTGCACAATAGATGCTCCTCAATCCAATAAACTGTTTTATTATGAATATAGCTAGAACATTATAGTTCTTAAATTATTTATTCACTCGTTAACTTTTGACATCACCTTCAGAAGCACTTCATGATAGATACACGGCTCACCTCTATGATGACTGAAGTGTCTTATTCTCAATTTGTACATCAAAGAAAACAATACAATTTGCTTAACATCCCTATATCCTATTGTTTTTGAACACTTTATAAAATAATACCATGTGGGATTACACATTTTAATAATGAGTATGAAATTTTCCTGATAATCCATAGCCCAAGGTAATTTATGATCCCCATAACATTTGGATCACTGATGTTTTGGGTGATGAGGATACTTTCCAGTTTAATGAAGAGACATTAAGGAAATGAAATGAGGAAACTTAAAATTATTAAGGCCTCAGATCAGGATATCCTTATTCCAGAGGACAGGTATGCATATGGTTAAAGCTGACTGTAAAAATGCATTCTTGTTATTGAGACAAAAAGGTATGAGAAAAATGTCATGGTTCATAGTTCCAGCTGAGCAGATGGAGTTGAGCAATCCATACTATCTGAGTTAGAAATTAGATGTCACAGCACACAGGAGACATGGGATGACATGCTCTTTCAGAGAACCATACCTCAGCATCCTCCTCTTCATCAGTCTGGCACCGGAAACAAAGGACAGGGTGGAGAAGGACAAACAGCAAGATTTAGGAAAGACAGCATGGTCAAACCACAACAGAGTAAGAGGTAACCATGGTACTGTTTATGCAATAGGAGGACATAAAAATAGAAAACATATAAGGATTTCATTCTTTAGACAAACAGCTTGCTCCATTTTGTTTTTTTAGCTAATTGTACTTAGAGGAGTCTGTCACTGTCAGTAGGGTATGCAAAAATTTCCTGATTTTTCTTAGAGAAATTACGAACTGAAACTACCCCTAACCCATCCTATTTCTCTCCTTTGAATTGAGCAGTTGTTTGCACACTTTTTGCCCCATGGAAACTGAGAACACTAGGAAGGACTCCCTCTCCTTTTCCCTGTGCTCTGTTCAGCACAGGGAGGTCCTGGCTGTTGTTTCTTTCAGTGCAGAGGTCGACTTCTTGGCAATTCCTTTTCTCTACCCTTAAGTGCTTGTTTTAATTCCTTTTTTCAAGCTGTGGCTTTTCAAATTCCAATTTAACAGAGCACTCAAATCAAATGCTGGGTAGTCTTTGAATAAATGCTTAAAGTTCTTCAGTAGCTGCCTGATACCTGATACTGGAAATTAAAGAGATGCAATTATCTGTTGTCATTCAGGGCTTTCACCCTCTGTGACAGCAGGCATGTAAAACTATTTTGACAGTTACACTACATTAAATGCAATGGACATAAAAAAATATTGTGAGATATGGAATGTTCTTAAATTTGGGGATTTACAGGGAATTAGCAAACTATTTAGAGCTGCGTTCCCAAATGCCCGGGGAATTCTTCACTGGGTTGTAAGATTCCCCACACAGAAGGTTCCTGAAGTAAAACACAGTTTCTCAAGTATCTGGGCTCCATGTTTCCATAATTTTCAGTTTGACTGTTTATAAAGTGCAAACATAGTCCAGAAATTTTTTCATTTGTGAGTTTTGTTTTGTTTTTTTAGAAGCAGCATTCCACCAATACTATTCTCCTCCTTAATGTTACTAATACATATTTTTGACCTTATCTCCATCTCAGCTCTGATTTCTGTCTGGGATTGATACATTCTGTTCCAGAAACATTCATCATTAAAAATGAAAGCCTGATTTACTTTGGCCCTCAGTTTAGTTTCAGCACAATCTCCATAAGAAGATTAGCTGTGAGTGCTGAGCAGCACATTAACATTACTTTTTAAGGGTATGTTTTATTCAAAGAGTGAGATGCTTATTTTTCTTTGGACACAGTGGTACTAACAGAAAAACAGGCAGTGTGTTTTGCAGAGGGAGCACGGCAGGTATGTTCCCTTTATATTAAAAAGATCTATTTGTCTTTTTTCCACCCACTGGGGGCAGGGAGTCACACTATTAAGCAATTCTTCTGAGGAAGACCACTGTTCACTTTTTGCCATGAATAAGAAACAGAAAGAAGAAGAATGGGAAGCAAGAACATTATTGTATTCTAATCCCATCTATCTATTTATCTGATCAAATACATCATCCTGTACATCTATCTAATAAGTAAAAGGCAGCAGGAGAGCAAATTAAGCTAAACAGTACAAAAAGGCAATCATTGCAAGGTAAAATAGCAGAGAACACACATTGCAAAGACTGTGTTCCAAGCAAAAGTATATGATATTATTACTTTATATGAAGCTAGATTTTTATAGATTATTAAAGCCCCAGCTGCTGGTGTTCCCGCCTAATCTAGCTAAAAGTGATTTGCTGTGGACTTTCTCTAAGGGCAATGTACGCTTCTCTGCTTGACTTTGCTCACCTTCTGGGAATTACAATTTCTCTTCCTCCTGCTCTGGGTGGAGAGCACTGCTAGAACCACTGTCCTTCTACACCCAAAGCTACTCCAGTGCACAGGAGGAGCAGTTCACCACCTCCATCATGTTTCCATGTCTGAAGAGCCGTTTGCCCCCAGCAAATACTGACAACAGGAGTGAAGGTATCAAAATAAATAAATTAACTTTTTGTTTCACAAGGGAATTTGCTCTCACTCAGGTGTGTGCATTCTACCTTTTATTTCATTATTCGTTTCATCATTGTAAATACACTGAGCAACAGTAATAAATTAGGAATTTTGTAATATGTAATATTACCAAAAAGCTGTGAAAGAATATTGCTATACTGAATCCCACTTGCAGGCATAAGAAGTTAATTTTAAGGAAAAATTTCTGCTTGATTTTTCTGTCACCCAAGATCGGATGTTGCAGGACGATCTGAGATCTCTCTCCTTCCCTACCTCCTGGCCTCATATTTTTCCTTTAGGCTAGCATTTATATGCGGTGGATTTGCTGTTTCAAAATATTATTTCTATTACATAGCAATTTTGGAATTGAAACTCTTAAGTATCATGAAAAGCAGAGTTTCATAAATCTGAGAGACAGATGCTTATATTACCTACTATTACTACAAACCATTAAAAAGCTCAGACTTGTTTTGATAATTGCATTTCTTCCCTATTTTGCTTGCTTGTTATTTTTAGAGGGCCTGAAATGAGTACTAACATTGGCTAAAGCCAGACATAAGGTTACAGAGACTAGGCAATTTTCCCTGCGAAACTGTGGCAACTCACTGTTCTTTTTTCTTTCCTTACCCCTCCCCTCCAGACAACATTCACGAAAATTTTAACTGACAGTGCCCAGTCCACTTCAGCTATTAAAGAACACATAAACATAAAGATATCTGTGGTAAAAGGCTGAAAGAAAGACTGGAAATATTCCCCATCGTGTTCCTCAGCCCTACTCCATGTGAGTAGTTGCTGAAGCTGATGCGAGTTCTCCGTGCAAGGAGCCAGCAAATTCTCTCCATCGAATGAGCCAGCACCCCTCTGCCTTCCAAGACTGCAGGGGGGACCAAGGTTTAAGAGATACGTGATGTGACTTCTCGTTAAGAACTGGTTTGGTTCTGGCTTACTCTTTTCCCACTTTTGCTAAAATCCCTCTTCATCTACCTAAAAGCAATATACTGTAAGGTGATAAAAATGAGAACCTGAGGAAACTTTCAAAAGGACAGGAAGGTAAATTTCAAATAACTGCACGATACTTTTAGGTCACCAAAAGCAGAAATTAAAATTCCACATGACTACTACATATTGTAATTACTTTCTACAAAGAGTTTCTTTCCAATGTCAAGACCTTCGCTTTCTCCTATCAGTATTTTGTAACTAGTAAACACACTGTCAATGCATTACTGATCTATTTTCCCTTTACAATGCCTTTGAATATAAAATTCTAAGAAAATCAAGACCAGATACAAACCACAGCCAAAACAAGACTACAGTAAAATTCCCCACTTTCATCATTCTTCACACATAAGTATCTTCCACCCTGCTGACTTGGAAACTTGTTTTGATGTAGATCTAACTTTGAAGTTGTCAAAGGAAGCCACGACAAACAGTCTGATGCAACTTTAATTCTGTTTTACCATCTACTGCAATTCAAATGAAAGGTAAATGAGGCCATATTACTGGGCTATGGTTAAAGAGATTTAGCAAGTTCTGAAATAACTATATGGTCACATGAATAACTCCCTTAAAAACATTCCTATAAGGGCAATTTTAAAGAATGTTGGTTTTTCACTTCAGCGGGCTTTTTGGTTTTAAGCTAATCGGACTGTTCTATAACTGTAAATTAATGATAGGCAAAAAATGCTCCCTTTCTTGAGACCTACAAGATATTTTTAGGTGTAACACTATCTGTCAGATGGCATTTAATTCTTGCCAAATCTCAACACTATCTCGAGCTGAACAAGAAATCTTCTTCCAATAATACTTTTATTCTGGGAAAGCCCCTGAAGCCTCCTTTCCTCCATTTTCAAGAAACAGCCATTGTCCCTGGCTCTGCTCCTTGCTGACTTGCTGTCAAGCCTGAGCCTTTTTCGGATTTGAAAGGGACCCATTTCTCTGCTTCCTGAACCCAGCTGTCAGAGATCAGATCTCCTTTTCCTCTAGCATTTTCTGCAGGAACAGGATACAGAGAAGCTTTCTGTGCTGCCACAGCCAGTTCTTATGGACAGATAATACAGAAACGCTACATCATATAGTAGGAAAACAGTAATTTCTTTGCATTTCAATATTGCTTAAACTAGTAAAAAATATGAAAGCTATTTGAAGAAACGAAAATTTTTATTTACCAAACTCTTTGGTCAATGCTGTCTTTTAGCTCCTCTAGAATATGTCAGTCAAGAAGCAATTGAAGAAAGTCATCTCAGTTCCCTAGTGGTAGTTTTGAAAATTTGTATGACTATATTATAGCCTTTGTATAAAATCAGAGCCTCTTCCTTAACCTAAGGCTAGACCAAAAGGAAAATCTTTTGATAATAACAGAGGTTTAACATTTTCTCTAGATGGGGCAGATTTCCAAATGTAAAGAGGATACTGTCAGGAAAGATCCACAAATGATCATGAGACAATGACTTAAATACAATCTCAGTTTATATCAGTTTCAATGCATATATATATATATATATATTGACCCACGTTGCCTGAGCTATAAAACTGTAATCAGCTTAGGGCTTTTCATTCCAAAGGCAGAGATAGCTTCATATGCAATGAACCACTTGCATCCACATTTGGATTTTGAGACAGCTGGAAATTTTTAAGAAGTATTGGCACTTCTTAAAACTTTATTTGGATTGAGTTAAACTACATCAACTTTAAAAAAAAAGACAGAAAAAATCAAGGGGATTTTAGAACTTACTATGCTGAGAAAACTGATCTTATTTTAATTTTTTCTATGAGTATGCAACCATACAGTCAAAGTTTGCAGGGTAACATCTACTGTGAACATAAATTTGTCCATTCTTTTAGAACTCCAAAGTACTCTGTTCCCATAAAATTGGCTGTTCTGTACTTCAAAGTTAAGAAGAAAATTGCTGCATGTGCATGCATATATATATACATATACAAACATAAAAATATATAAAATTCCAAGACTAAAGACTATATTAGAATAGTCAAAGATGGAGGGAAAAAATCCATCCAAGTATGGTTGTAATCACTTAAATGGCTACAATGATTCGTAATTTAAATTATGTTCTCAATTAGGAGTCAAATGCCTAGGCTTTTTTGCTTTTTCAGACAGCTCCTGTCTCCTAGATTTTCTGGACACTGTGCAACAGAGAGAAGCTCTTTTTGGATGCTTAATCTCAATTTGTTCTCATCCTATACACTTGTATGAAGCAGAAAATATACACAATCAAGGACTTGCAAGTTTTGTCTTCTAAGCGAACGGAGTTCATTACTTACAGTAGAAGAACCTCTAAGAATAAAAATAGAGAGTAGCAACACTTCATACATCGTACTCAATGAAAGAAAGTTTTAAAAATCCATGCTGTGGGAGATACATTTTGCCACTTACATCTGTTATCATTTTCCCTCTGGTCTTGTTTCTTTCCCTGTGGTTAGCTCGTTTCTGTTTTTGCTGCAGAACTCGTTCCCTGGTGGTGCGGTATTCCAGAGCAAATTCACTAATAATTTTGCAAAACTTATTGATGTTGACTTCACGTATTGCGTAGGGAGGATGACCCATAAATAACAAAAATGAGTGAAACCTGGAAAACAATGCACTCATAAATGTAAAGGGAAAAAAAATCTTTATTTATGATCTCTGGGGAAAAAAAATGCACATTTCACTTAATCCATTTATTACTTTACTAGCTCCCATCACTTCCTTTGTGCTACAGAACTTTCATGGATGCTTTGCATAACATTGGTATGTTTTATAATTAAAACCATGAAAGTCTAGACTATGATAACTCCATCCCCGTCTACTTTCCCAGGCCGATGCAGAAGATAAGATGTTTGTGGAACTCCATCTACTTTATATGACTAATTTGGCACATGAACGATCAATTTCATTTCAGTTATAGAAAAAATATTTATTAAGTTTCAATTCTATTTATTTGAATTAAGCAACTTCAAAGAGCCTATTAGGGTGTTGGGCAAAGCCTAGACAAGAAGAATGCAGATTTACAGGCTAGCAAACACAAGAAGGAAAGAATTTCTGGTTCAAAACACTGACCATAAAATTATATTAGCTACCAAGTACATTAGTTTGGGATACTCTCAATTCACAGTTTTACTTCTTCGGTGGCATTCAGAGCTTTTGCACTATTTGTAATTTTTACTACTGTTTCTATACTTCATGATTTACAACAGAGTGCTGAATGTTTAAAAATACATGGGAATTCCTTTTAACTACATCTACCTTCCCGATGATAAAAAGTTTTCCCAATTCTAGAAAGATGCAAGTACATGAAAACAATTTTTAAGAACTACAGAAGTAGTTTCAGGATATCATAAGGAAAAATTAATATTTTTCTTATGTGTAGAATGCATATGGTAACCACAACATTAAACTAGTGAATTCACTTCCCTTTCACTGCAATTGGGATTTCTGCTTACTTATGGCATAAACCCCAAATCATTATGAAAACAAAAGAAGAGCTGAATCAACTTTTCAAGTGTATATCCACAAATTTGGGATCATTTGGAATCCAGTTCCTAATTTTGACCACAGCAATTTGGAAATTATCCAGAAGTTGGAAAATCTCTCACAGTTTCATTAAACCCATCTGCAAATCCTGAGGAGAGGAATCTTAATTCTGTCTTCAGCTGCATAGCCATAAAACACATAGTCGTAGATCTTGCAAATAAGAGTGATGCTGCCTACAAAAGAACTCATTGTACAAGACTTGCTTCAACTTCTGCAAATGACAAATTTGCCATTAAAACTTCATTTTTTTTACAGTCTGTTTTTGTTTATCAGACAGTAAGCCAACCCCCCTCAAAAATATTGAAGGATGAACAGAATATATAGCAACTTAACCATAAAGCTGCTAGCTTTTGGGGACTAGGTGTTAAAAGACCCAGTTATTGTACCTTGGGAATAAATGATTACCTGGAAGATTGCTTCTTTTAATCAGAAATACAGAAATTTCTGGAGTGGGGATCTTTCTTAAATGGAGTCTATACCAAAGTATGCACCACATACAACCTGGTAACATTTCTTGCAGGAATGTGGATTAAACGCTTATTTAAAAAAACATATTTATGATGTCATAATTTATAATCTTATCAAGTCATCTACTATCAAGGTATTGCTATCCCCAATGTAATTCTGTACCTGTTAATTATTCTTCTATGAACAATCTTCAGGATTATGATTCTTTCTGCACAGTCTTTAAGGAACTCAGACATTTTTTGCTTTAGACTTGGCTTCATTTCATGCTTTGCTATAGCCTTAAGGTGATCCCATGATGCTTTGCACCGTCTTTCCATCTGACACAGGTTTTCCTGGAGTTGTTCAAAGTCAACCTGAAAAAAAACAAAGGAAAATAAAAGGTAACACTTGAAGTGAAAACACGGCTATTATATATTTAGATATCTGACCTGCAATGTATGTATAAGAAAGGGTCAATATAGTGGCAGCACAACATTAATTCACATTATGAATTACTACTAAATAAATAAGAAATAGCTTTCTCTGTCACACTACGTCTAGGCATGTAATGTTGGTAAGGCAAACTGAAAAAACAAAGAAATATCCATACACACATATATATTTGGTTTTAGTCCTGCAGCTAAAGAAGGGACAATAAAATATTGTGATGTGTTTTTTCCCTTGCTAATAACTTCATGTCTGCACCAAGTAACTGCATGACTCCATTCTTTCTGAGGTAATACAAAACTTCTCTTTTTTTAAATCCTTTTCTCTACTACTCATAGCTTTTTATGCCCTGTTTACTGCTCACTGTTGTACCCCGCCAACACTTCTCCATTTTAGGAAGCACTTGGATCTATTCCCTAGTCATGTACTGACTTGTTAATAGACGATCTAGTTCTAATCACAAAATTCACAGGCCAGAATTTTTTAAAGCTTTATTGAAAGTATGTATTATTTAGTGATCTCAGCACTAACTTTCATCCCTTGATATATGATACGAATTTATTGGCTTGTAACAAGATCGTGTAACGACTTTGAAAGTCTCTCAACACAGTTAAAATAAATGATTGCATCCTACAGTAACATTCATCAGGATAGAAGCCAACGCATTCCACAGAAGGTGAGGGAGAGCTTGTCCTTTATTCATCAACCAAAAAAGGTGTTCAAATCGCAATAGTCTTCAGAAGACATTCGGGATGTGTTGCTAACAACTGAACAAAGTGCATTAACAACACAGACATAGCACACAACAGATGAAAAAAATAAAACTATCCAACATGTTCTTGAATTCTGAAGAAAGGAAAAAACTATTTTATAATACCACTTCACAGTTCAAATGAACTCAAGCTATAAAATACAGACGTAGCTCTCGGATTCTAAACACATCAGTGCTTGGGATGTTATAGTCTCGTACCCCAGTTAATTCCTTAATGCTAAATGAAAACCAGTGTCAGAGACAGGTTTTATTTCATTCTTCCTAGCTGTGTGCATCATCCACTGCTGAGACCTATACTGAGGATAGCCATAAGAAATCCATTATTATTAAAAAGCTCCTGGTATTGATTTGATTTGTTTTTGCTGTGATTTATAAAGTGATGAATTTTTCCTCTTCACAAGGAAATAAAAACATCCTTTGATCCATTCTGCTATTCAGAAAAGCCCTGCAGGCGGAGCAGCTGTGGGGTTTTTGCTTTCCTTATATCCCTATCAATGCATATGTTTTAAAAAAAACCTGTCCTTTCCAGGTCAGTATTTTCACTGTTGATGATAAACACATTGCTGCTCTCCACAGATGGTATATCTAAAACACACATGGGAAAAAATACTAGCATTCCTGTTAAGGAAAAAAAAAAGCCAAGGTCTAGGTCTTTTTACTTGTAAGAATTATCCAACCTAGTTGAGGAAGCCTCTCAGCCCCTGCAGCTGAGAAATTTAAATTGATGACATTTTATGACAGCTTTCACTGAAAACAGAATGGGTTTTAATCTATCAAAAAGCTCAGAGATTCAGGTCTGTAGGGATTCAAGAAACATCTTTTGAGAACAAGTCTGAGGGGAAAAGACGCGGCAAATTCTCGGACCCTTGAAATCTGCCAACAGTCAACACATTCACAAGAGTGGGAAGTTCCTGCAGAGACTGGGGATGACAAGTTGTTCTAAGGGATACACAATAATTTTTTGAGCATAAACAGAAATTCAGTTCTCTGGGAAAGTCCTAAGGAGACTGTAGTAAGGTGAATGCCACCTGAGATGTCCTGGAATAAACCTCTGTGGAGCACAGGTGTGCTCAAGCAGAAGTTGGAAACTGCTGGAAGGAGTAAAGCAGGAAATCAAATATAGGATAATGTACCTATGTATTCCCCACAGGCAAACTGTACTATGCCTGCAAGAATGTGCCAAATCTTCATGAAATCTCTGGCTGCCAGCTCTCTAGTGTTTGGTCACTGATTTGTGGACAGAAGGGAATATAGTTACAGAAAAATATCCAGATGTGAAATACTAAAAGTCCAATTTTTCTCAGAGATAATCAGGTACCCCATCTGATATTTCAGGAAGTGATATTTCACCAGTGCCAATTTTTTGTGCTGACACTTCAGTCTGCTCTAGGTCTGTTGTTCTGTTTAGGGTGTTATATACAAATATAACAGCAAGAATGATGAGAAATGATCCCCCAACTATGTTTTCCTATGATAAGGAGAACAAGAACTTATGTGGAGTAAAAACAACAATTATTCAACATATTATGCACAAAAAACCCACTAAAAGGCATATATAATATCATACTACCTCCTTGAAAGTCCACACAGCATTCCCAAGGCAGCATGGATTGCACTTTCTTATTTATGTGCTTATTTCCAACACTTTACTAAAAGAATTAATGCTGTATAATGGTAGAAAAACATGATTCCTTTTTTTTCATTCTTTCTGTCTTGAAAGGAAAGATGCACCAATTTTTGCCTGCAGCTGGGTCATGCTGGGACTAAGAAGGAATTTGGATGAGTTGTAGCTCCAGCAGAGCTCAGCATAGGAGGTACTCAGACAAGCATTGTTGTGGCATTATTTTATAACTATGCTCCCCTGAATAAAGGGAAGCAGTAATCTGAAATAATCATTACAGCTTTCTTCTTGGACAGCAGTGCATGGATGTTGTGCCTGGCTCAAGGAATTGAAGGAAGATGGAAACATGTATTCTTCTTCTTCCTCCTCAGTACATATATATGCAAAAAACATGCAGCTTGATGGCCCTGCTTTCTGTTACCTTCTGCTACACATTGTAAAATTAATAATTTTTTTTTATTCAGGCAAAAGAATGAGTTGTCTTAGGCTGCTATGCAAAATAAAAATGTCCTTCCTTTCAGACACTGAGTAATGTTTATTTTAATTTGTAAACCAATTTAGAAAAAGCAATTTTCTAAATGCTTCTGAGATATATTTGATATGTTTCTCCTTTCTCCTGCCAGGTTCCTCTCCATTCACAGTCACACTAGCTGAAAAATATTCAGAACTATTAGTATCTGTGAAATCTCTTGCTAGGCCCACTGTTCAGTCTTCTCAGAAGTGCCTTTGTAGACACTGTTGCATCAGAGTGGACTAGCCACAGACAGTATATGCAAATTGGATATAAAGACTCATTTATGTGACACAAGCCATACAGAACCTCAGCAAACTATTGCCCTAAGTCACTAACGGGCAACTTCAAAAATAAAAATCTATTTTTCAATTTGATGCATCACCATATTTTGCACAAATGACACTCAGACCAAGAATAAAACCTTCCAGCCACATGCCAGGAACATCAGAACTCATTTTAATCACTTTTTATCATTATTTACTGCTTGCTACCATAGCAGCAGATGACTTTGCCATAAACAATATCACCAAAAAAAGAATTCTACCAAGTTTCTTACTCCACTGGGCTGAGAATTCAATATTGTATGATACACCTACTGCCCAAATGACTTCTCATCAGTTTTCACCTGACTCAAAAACTACCACCATCATCAAATGGCTGAGTATTTACTTTCCTGCTCATTCAGGTTTCATGAAAATTGGTCCTTTAAAAGGCCTATTTTTTTCAAGTTCAACACCATCCCATCCATCTAATATCACCTGCCGCATATACAAGTTTAAAACTTTCTCATTCATGAAATACTAGACCATGCTCCAATTGTTCAGGTAGGACATGTATCAGGGAATCTTTTTGGGTTTTGTGTTGGGATGTTATTTCTCTTTGTGGCCCCAAATATCTCATGGCAACACAGGAATTGCACTCTTTATTATTCCTTGGGAGAGGAAAGCCTGCTTTGAGGTGACATTGGGAATTAAATGCAGTAGCTCAAACCTAAAGTGCCTTCCACTATGTATTCCCTAGGGCAGCATATACAATTCCAGCTATGCAGTGCCATCCACAATAAACAAATATAGTCACTGTGAGATAACAGGTCATTTTTCTTCAGCATTCCCTTAGCTGGAATGTGCTTTACACACACTTTTTCTTTTCCAGCTAAATCTCCTCTAGTCTTTGGGCTAAGCTCCCCCACTACTGTGAGTACAAAACTGTCCTAAAGACAAAGATGCTGCACCTAAATACACTCATGATTCCTGCCTCCTGTGCTAGCATTCAGCCCTTGAAAGGGGTCAAAAATGTCACAACTGGATTGAAGTAAAAAACCCCAAAACAAATAAATGCATGGAAACTGATGAAGCTGAGGTCTGTGCTTAAAAAGCACTTCTTTTCAAAATCACTATATCCAAAGCTTTATTCTGAAGGCCAGTAAATAACTAATTACATATGCACAGCATCATTGTTTTTTATTGCTTGATACTCTATTTATTGTGTATTGCTAGAGCTTGTTTTTTTTAGTGGTGAACATAAAACATCCAGATATTTTCTGAGGAAGACCTGGATGTCTGCATTTTTATCCTAGTCACAAGGTGCATTAAAAAGAAGACTGATGCTTTCACAATGAGAAATGTTGCCTTAAATTCACAGTAAAATGACAACTATTTTATTGTACCTCATAGAAAGATATACATAATCACAGACATAAGCTTTCTCTTTTCAAAGTTCAAGATAGTTTCTGCAGCAGACTATAGCCTGGTCTGAGCTGTTTATAATTTAAGGTCAGACCGTTCATTCTCACATTATTACAGGGATGCGTTCTGGCACGGAACATGAAATCTTCCTCTTTTCCTGAGTTGGTTCAGCGCCAAAGGAAATTCTGAGAATTGCTCCTTGCAAACACACTGTCATCTGAGCACAGCAACCTTCTGTGGCATACATTCAAAACTCTGTCTCCTCTAATATTTCCACACTGGCTTGCTTCACCAAGTGTCACAAGAATTATCCCAAGACCAGTGCTAGTCCAACTTGCACACTGTGGGTCACGCATTTCAAGTGCAATAGATACCAGCTCTTGAAAGAAAGCAAAATATAAAGGAGGTTCTGTCTGGACATTTCTAATTCTAGGGCAAGAAGTGGCATCCTGCAAAAACAATTTTGGAGCTAAATCAACCCACTAATGAAAAATTAAAGGACAGAGGTGCTTACTGAGGTATGACCAGATGAATTTACCCAAATATATACATACCTCCATTTCATTTTAGTTCATTAAACAATAAACACACTAACATGGCATCTTTTTTGCAGATGCTGTATGGCAGTTCCCACAATGTGGGACAAAGAGGAGTAATACCACGAAGTGGTGATGTAGGTCCCTTCAGATGGTGTTATGTCACCTGCAACAACTCCTGTCGTCATTTCACCTGGAATGTTACTGAAACACCACAGTGCTGTCAGGCATAGGTGTTAAACTTCATTTGCTCTCTTTCTGAGAGAACCTCAAAGTCTCATTTGCCATGGAGCTCCTTCCCCCTTGCCCCAGTATGCCCTGCAGCCAACAGGATCTGCCTTACTCTGTGCTGCCTTCACCTCTGCTCCTGCTAGCCCGTGCCAGGAGCTGGGGCAGCGCCAGCGGTCCTTGCTGCGGGCACCACAAGGAATGACACAATTGTAAAAAACCTTGCATTCCTCAACCTTTTTTGTTTTTTTCCATGGAAAATAATTTGACTTTTGGCATTTATTTTTGTTTGAAATAATGTAGGGAAAACATACTTGAATGATAACTGCACACAAATACTTCCTGTCAAGCGAGACAAGAGAAACCCCACCAAAAGAGTACAAGAGGCAGCATTTTTCTATTAATTTTTTCTCCTTTCTCTGCTTTACACTGTATCAGGCAGAAGCTACAGCATGCCAAATGGCACTTCTGTGCCAGACACCTCCTTTCTCCCCATAGCTTCCTGCCAAGTCCCTTGGAGGGCAGATGCAGGCTTCCTTCTCCCCTGTGTATGCCTTAGTCTCCTCCTAAGTTCTTTCCTATCAGCAGTCCTTGCCCCTTTCCCTGTGTTGCTAATGTTTTCTATAGCTTATTTTTAAAAGCTACCTGCTTCTCCACTGCCTAGTATCCACAACTAGTCCAGGTGTCTTGCTGGAGGGGTTAAAAACCAGACAGAAGTTTGACATCTTGTAAGTAAAATAAAATCAGGGGAAGAAAATGACAATTACTAGTTTACTCTATGGAGCTGGCCAGCTTTCAGATGCACAGGGAAAATGTTTATGGGTTAGAGAGAGAAGCTGAACATTTTAATAAGGATACATTTTTTATTTGCGAACAGAGAAGGTAGTGGTGCTGATGCAACTCCTTCTTAAGGAAACTTCTAGGACCAACACTGAGTTTAATTTCAGAAATCTGTGGGTCTCGTTCAGTATTAGGCACATCAGTGCTAGTACAAATTCAGTGAAAAAAATAAAATATGCTAAAAAAGAAAAAAGGACACATGATTTTAATCATGGGATACTAAACAATCAGCACCATGCATGATTTTATACTTTTATTTATATGGAATTCTACTTTTTTTGTAATTTTTTTCACTCGTGCCTCCTTTTTTCGGTGCCATTTATGACTTCAGTCCTTAATAAAAAGCCACAAGTTTTACGATAACTATACCATTTTGTTTCTGGTCTTTCTAACTACTTTTTGGTGAGACAGCCTGTTTTCTTTATGAGTTTTTCTTTCAGGAACAAAAGCTCAGGAAATTCTTATACAATGCACATCTCAGGGAAAGGGGCATCTCTGTTTATCTACAGGATGGAAATTGTTTAGCCTTTGTGGTTTCTGAAAGATGTTTGTAGACAAAATGGAGCTCAAAATACAGTCTAATCCACAGTGAAATATTAATTCTCCTTTTCTGTCAGCTTTCCTAAACCAAGATTTTGCCTTGTCTGTGAACATTCCCTTGAAAAGGGCAGCTTGGATGGCTTCCATGTCCTAACTCTTTGATTTGTGGTAGCTATGATCAAGTGGGAATAGAGCTTGTTACAGTAATCCATCAGTGGTATAACACATGCAGGAACATCCCAAGGAGGGAGACCTTGGGCGTCATGGGGAAGGTTAAGGCTATAATTTCTCTTAATGTGATTTTGTCTGGCCTTTTTAGAATTTCATCCGCTTTGGGCAGGGCCACTAGATCAGCAAACCACAGATTGAAAGACTGTGCTCAATTTTGCACGCTCTTAGACCTAAAATTTTTTATAAGTGACAGCAGTGGGGTAAGCTTTCTTCCACTTTTTATAACTGAAAAATAGAAGATTCACTTGAGAGTACACCATACACAGTAGTAAGGATTTTGGAAAACAAAGGCTCTTCTCTTTTATGGTAATATCATTTTAGTGATTAACTTCATCCCAATCTAAAAAAAACAGTGAAATAACTTCTTAACAAAGAGAAGTAGCACGAAATGAGAAACCAATATACTTAAATGTTAAGAGAGAAGAATCACTTAAATTAGAAACGAAACCATAAAAAAGTTAAAATCTTCCAAACATGAAAAAACAACCTCACTGAAGGCAATAAATCAGTCTAAACATAGGCTGTACAAGAGGAAAACTAGGAGAAGAGTTGGAATCCAAAGAGAAAATATCTAAGGATATAAAACAAAAGCCACAAATTCCTTTATGGTATGAAATAAAAAAAAGAAAATATGTAGGAGGTCCGGAATCACTGGGAATGAAAGAAACTGAGGAAGACAAAAGTTAGAGAAAGGAAGCAAGATGACTTCTTTTCATCGAACTTCACCATAGAGGATGTTGGGAAGAAACCTATTCTGGTTCCTGGTTTCATTTTTCTGTATTATATTTTTGAATAGATGTGAACTAATAGCAAGGTTTGAAAGCTTGTTAGCAGAAACAAATGTGTTGGAGGAGGATGATATCTTACACGGCAGTAAACAAGTAGAATACAAGAATTCTGACAGCAATTAAAATAAAGAAATTAAGCCACTTGTTAAAATTACTATGAATATGTATGAAACTACACTTGGTAATTTGGAGACTCAGAGGATAGCAAAAGTTTCACCTATCCTTAGAAAAGCAGCAAGGTTGATGCAGAGGTCCAGGTTTTATTACTATATCTGGTAACCCAGCTGAAAGGATGAGTAACATGAAATTTAATACATCAAAATAACCACTATATTCTGTATATGTTTATAAAATAGTGGACAGATAAGAGTAAGTAAAGAAAATTAGATTTTAAAATCTTTACAAGAGCCGCATGAGAGGCTGACTATGAAGTGTGAGGTCAAGAGAGCAAAAGAAAAGAAGGAATACACATTGATTCTCATTTGATGATAGGGTTAACAGAAGGTGTCTCACAGTTAGCACTTTGTATTTCAAAATTATCTGGAAACAAAGAAGAACATTGAGAGGATAAAATCTACAGATTAGTCCTGACTGAAGATTATTAGGGGTTTGAGAGAGAAACAGTAAATCTGCTTCAGCAGATCACAGTCATTACTTTAGACAATGAAGTGCACACCGCAGGCAGTATTGGACTCCTCTGTGCATTGAGCTGAGTTCTGAATTGCTTGATCAGCTCAGGAGACTGACTGGATGTCCTTGTGAACTGCCCAAAGAAAACGGGTGTCCAAAGGATAGCAACAGTCAAAAAACACAAAGAAAACCTCAGGACATCTAACAAAAGACAGCAGAAGCAGAACAGACAAACACAGTAAGCATATAATGTTTATAAGGAGAGGCTGGAATACTGTGCTTACTATTATTTAACCCACTCCAAAAGGTATGATGGAGGAAAAGTGTGGAAATGGTCTCAAAAAAAAAAGATGTAAAGGGATCATTTGATACTTAGACAAGGATCTGAGCAGCATAGTTTAATTTTGTCCTGCACTGAAAAAGGTGATGAACCAGATGACCTTCAGAGATCCTTTCCAACCTAAGTTATTCTGTTAAATAGAGAGATAAAAATGTTTTGACTGTTCAATATATTCAGACAGTAAATCCTGAAATTGGCAAAGTCAGCAGTAGACAAAAATAGATTATGAATTCATTGTCACAAGAACTACACTAAGAGCCATAATAAGATTTGATTTTCGCAGTTATAAAAAAAAAATTTATTATGCAGGGTTGTTTCTCCCCCTCAACCCCTCCCTCAATATCCAAACAAGGTGGCCTGTGGAAAAGAAATCATTCCTCTATTTGATGCATATGATGAGAATTATGGCTCATGAAATAACATTTTTCTAAGAGAAGTCTTCCTCTCCTTCTTAAAAGCTTCCTGTGATCTTCTTTCCAGCAGCTGGTATTGTCCACTGTCTGAATCAAGACACTGGAATAGACGTTTACTAGTATTATCTGCTGTAATTATTTCCACTTCCACATGAGAAATGACTCCTAAACAGAATTTTATGTTTGCTACCTCCCATGTTTACTACATTAATCAAGTAATATACTATTTTTAAGGGTCATTCATGAAATCTCATACTCTGAGAGCTCCAAGAGTGATTTTACAGTGTTTCTATCATGCTTGCTAGCAGCAATAATAAATAATCTGCATACCACATTGAGCCATTGACCAGACCTATGCATTAACCAGGAGATTACCATTTTTTGAAAAAAGGAGCTGCCACAAGTTTCCTTTATATCTATTTATTTTCCTTAACTCTTAATAATCAAAATTATTTTCAGGAGGAGGACAGAAAAGACAAGTACTAAAAAGTAGAAAACTTCTTTACTTTGAGGGTGACAGAGCACTGGAACAGGCTGCTCAGAAAGGCTGTGGAGCCCCCTCAGCTGCAGAATATTCAAAACCCACCTAGACGTGACCTACTCTAGATGAACCTGCTTTAGTGGGGAGTTGGACTAAATGATGTGCTGATGTCCCTCTCAGTTCCAACCATTCTGTGATTCTGTGAGTCAAACAAAGTATTTCAAGGACACTTTAATTTTGGAAACAATTTTATTAGCAAAAAATTCATTCTGTCCATTGCCCTTAAAATACAATCAGGCATCCGCCTTAAAAAAGAGATTCCCCTAAACCATAGAATAAATATATTTGAAGATACTGGTCAAATAAAGTTTTAACTTAAAAATAGTTCCTAATAGTTACACACATTAAGAATGTCGTTAACTAATGGTTGTCTAATAGTGCATTGATGAGGGAACCCATCAATAAATAAAGCTCAGAAGAGGAAGTACTGGCATCTTTGAAATTCAGTGCAAATGACACAATGAATCCACATTTATAAATAGTGCTGTAACCAGGGAGGAACAAAAAATCAAAGAATAAAATAAAATCTTAAATATTTCACTTCTAAGAGGTGTTATAAAAACATACATATAGATGTATTTACCCACTGGACATACCTTGGCTGACCTAGTGATGGCCCCGATCTCTGAATACAGATCGGTGCTGTCTGGGAACTTTTCCACCACCATAGTGCAGACATGGTGCAGGAGGGACTGTTTGTGCACTGTGTCCTTGACTTCTGGAACCTTCTCGAGGTAGCTTAACTCAAAAGCTTTGGCCTGTAAGGGGAAAAAAGGGGAGGAAATTAAAAACAAAAATGTTTACTCCTTCACATGCAGATTAGTAGGCAAAAATGATGACCAAGAAGGGGCAGAAGGGAAAGAAGAAGAATCCTATGGGAGAAGAAACTTACTGTTTTTATTAATTTTTAACTTGCTGAAAACTAGGCCTAAAATCACTCCATCTTCAGTGAAACGACTCATGACACAGTTCTCACAACTTGAATATGGAGCATAAACATTAAATTTAAGGAAGTTACACTAGAAGAGTGCCTAGCTCTACATTTCCTTCAGATTATGCTGAAAGAGACAAAAAGCATCCTAACACACATTAAAAAGCAGGTTCTATTTTCTAAACTACTTTTCTAGTACAAAATAAATAGTGTGTGGCAATTATCATAATGGTTTTGACTTCTGTTTTTTAGAAGGAAAAAGCTGCAGGGGAAATGCTGGGACAGCAGGCTTACGTTGGTTCCATTCAGAAAGTTCCCAATAGCTAGTAGAGTAGAAAGGATAAATCCCAAAGTTTTATTGTGCTCCAGTTGGTCCATTCCTTCCTTCAGGTCTAGCAGTGGTTCTGCAACTTCCTGCCATGAGAACAGAAAGGAGAAAGTGAAGACTGCAGTTGGCTAGTTTTTAATTCTACGGTTTAGATTAATTACTGCAAAAAGTTCCTGAACTGGCGTCTTGCAGAGTGTAAACTGGCCATGTGTGCTGGTTTTCTTCCAGGTTCCAGCTCATAAATCACATACAAGGACAGCAAAAAAAAATACATAAAATACTTTCCTAATGTTGCTCCTTTACATATGCAATTGCCTTACTTGTCCTGGGGATTATCCTGTGATTCTAAACAGGAGAGAGAATCAAAGAAAGGGCTGCTGCATTTGAGTCAGATGCATGAACATCCCCATGCCCCAACTGATAAAAAAGCTTCTTAAAACTACTTTTACTAATCTTTGAAAAACAAACAAAAAAGTTTAGAAATCTGGTTGACTTGACATTGCTATCCTGACCCTACAGCTTTCTTCAAATGATGGCCATCTCTGAGTTTTGGATATGATTTTGTGCTTGTTCAAATTTAAAACTGAAAAAAGCTCCTGCTGTAAACATCAAGCTTTACAAATATTCTCATTTTAATCTTTTAACTTAATGCATCTTCCGTCCACGCATGTTATCTGAGTATAGGTATGTAAACTGATAAGGCTTGAAAATATAAATTCTGTTCCATTACCTCGGGAAGCAAACTACACCAGAGAGTTCAAAGGAAGAGAGTGAGGGTAATTGAGTTGACAGAGCTTATTTCTACATCTCTGTGTGAGGCCCAAGGCTATTTATTTTGTATGCACAGTAACAGTTCACATTGTTTCTATCTCCCAATGCCATCCTAAGCATCCATGAGCAGCATTCTTTTCACAGAATCATAGAATGGTTTGTGTTGGAAAAGACCTTAAAAATCATTTAGTTCCAACTCCTCTGACATGTGCAGGGAGATCTTTTTTCCCAATCTCACAAATTTTTCATACTCTTTATGAGCCAAGAAGCCACAATTAAGCTGTTATATTAGACCAAGAGGCAAAATAACTGAGAACTTCATTCTCTTGGAGACATACAGTGGGTCCTTCAACAACTGTAGTGATATTTCACCATAAAAGATGAATGAAACATACATTTCCAGTCACTACAGAAAAATTAACCTCTTGAAAAGAATGTGGCAAAATCAAGACAAATGAAGAGATGGGATAGTGAGCTAAGTAATTTATACATCAGAGGAGAGGTGCTAAATAATCCAAGGCTTTATCAAGTTGAACTAAAATCAAGAAACAGCTGCACAGAATTCTTTGACTTGTTTTCAAGTCAGGTTTGAGTCAGTTTGCTTTGTTGCATTACAGGGATGAAATCAAACTGCTCTGCTTCTGATGTAAGCACAGGCTTCTGACCTATTTTATTTGGATCAATTTTCAACCTGATAAAAATACATCCCTAAAAGTTTAACTTAAAACATTTTCAAGGTGAATATAAAGGTGGCATAAAAGGCTTCCAAAGCAGGCCATACTGAGCCCTTCATTTAGCTATTTACAAGCAAGTTATCTGAGCTCAGACTTTCTTGCATATAGTATCTATTTATGATTACTCTTTATTTCTTACTTTATTGTAGGATTAAAAAACAATTTAAAATATAGTGTGCAAGATACTGAATAACCAGACAAAGTACCTATTCTTGCTTCCTATAAAACTCACCTTCTACCTAAAGAGAGTGGATATATAAGGCAGAGATATCTCATATCCTTGGATAACACGTTTTTTCACCTACAAATTATGTTTGAATGAAATTTGAGAATTGGTCCAGAATTTCTGTCTGCAAGACATCTGATAATGTCTAATAAATGTTTGACACACATAGACAAATGACCTCAGCTAAATGTCTGCAATGAATCCAGTGGTCCTGGGACAAGGAGAACATAGCACGGATGTTCTGTACAGCTAATCTGACACATGCATCATTTACCAACCTGCTGTACTGGTAGTAAGTTTAGTTTCCTGCACCTATGAAATTCATGTGCATGATTTTCTGGGAGGGGAAAAAGCATGGTTGGGATGGGAACTTTGAGATGAACAACATGCAATTTCCTGTATTTACATTTAATCAAGACTGGCCTGCATAAAGTAACACATCCTTCCAAAACAACACAAAGTATCAAGATCATACTGCAAAGCTTAAAAAGCTCTGAAGCACTTTGTAAAATTTTCAGACAGTTTAAGCATCACTCAGAAGTACAATCTTTTTGAACACTTATTTCTGTAGCACACTGTCTCCAGGAAGACTAGAGTCAGGAGGAATCTTTCTTCTCAAAAAAGAAACTGAACTAAGCCCTTTTTTTTTACCAGTCCTACTTGTCTCATTTCTACAGCCGCTTGTATTAATTTATGATCCTTTAAAGTTGTCAGCAATAAAGATGTATTTGCCTGCAGTGATTTTAATAAAAAAATAATCTTATTTAGGACAACCAAAGTTCCTATTCCTTTTTCTTTAGTTTTTAAATTCTCTTTGAGATAATGAAATTTGACAGCATTTGCATCATAAATAGTTCAGTACAAAGAATGAGTAGTAACACTCTAATTTTTCAGAGCAATCAGAAGTCAAGTTTTAAAGTTGAAACTCTACCTCTTTTTTCTTTGCCTTTAAACTATGATACCAAAATAAAGGTGAGAAAAATTATTGTTACACTAATGATCTTCAAGAAGGCATTTAAGTTAACATTTCAAAACAGTATACACATTATCAAACAAACCATTTGGAAAGGGTTTTCTTTTTTTATTTTCTGTACAGAGCAAAGAATGAGTATTCATTCATTTAGTTCAGCCCCTCACAGTCTGAGGGTGCTTCCTACAAATATATCCTGACTTGCTTTAGTTATAAAATTCAAGCCAAGAAAGACTACTTCATTCATCATGCCTGGAAAGCATCTCCTGAACATAAAAAATGTACCAATTAACCCATTTCTTGAACAATTCATGCTCTTTTCTTTCAGGTTATCAGACATGAAACTAAGACCTACTTAGGCAAAACTCTGTTCTTGGCAGATGAGCAGAAGTATGTTCTCATGTATAAGAACCCTGGTCTTACATCAACAACTCAGGTATTTCACACTGTTGATACCACGGATCATTTAAAAATTTCAGCCTCATGGAAATAATACCAAGGTTCATTAATTTCTTATATAAAATATATGTGTCACTTGATAAACAATAAGTGCATTCTGAATTGCTATGAATTTTCCTTATTTTAAAATAGATTAAAAAAAATCAAGCAGATGTTTGACTAAAAAATAATGACTAAAACTGTGGAGCTAAGTGATTTTGGCACCTAGGTTTCATAAAGGGTTTTCCCTTTTGCAGATGGATCTTCTTCAAAAATACAGTTTCAAGAACAGAAGAATATTAGCAGCTCACGGGACTCTTATTATCAGAATCACTAATGCAAACTACTTCATTTTTTAAATTTGAATGTGCTTATCTCAGTCTAAATAACATTTATATTTATTGGTTACCTGGAACTTAAAACTCTGATTTTAACCTTTTGTTACTGGAGAGGTGCTCACTCTCTTTTGTAGTCCTGATGTCTGATCCTGTATCTGCCTCTTCACCCAACGAAGACCCAAGCTGTCTGTCCTATCTGTGCTTGTCTGATGGGCTTCTTATCACATGTTCCTCTTATTTTATCAGAGTTATCACATGTTATTTCCTCTACCATTGTATAATAAGTACTGTACTTAGTCCTATCTATTCAACAGGGATAAAAATGTTGGTTCTATCTTGACTCCAGCTATTGCTTCTTTGAGTAATTTAAATATTTGAGACATTTTGTACTAGCATCCATTCTACATGGATTTTAGCTGGCAACTCAGTAACTTACTTTGTGGCATAACCATTATAGGCAAAGCATCAGGAAAACTATCAGAATTTCTTTAGCTTTTAGCAGTGCTTCAAATGTTACTTTTCGATTTAAAGGACACTAGAAATTCTACGTATATGCAGAAATTAACAGCTACAGCTAACTCGGCTTTCATGAAAGGTACAATTTAGCCTTGTGGTAATTTCAGAGCAGAATAAATAGCTGTACCAGAGTAAAAAAAAAAAAAAAAAAAAAGGGCGAGAAAGTATTCATACCAGATACAAGTATTTTGTTATACAAGTCAGAAATGTAAATGGCTAAGACTAAAATATAATTAAAAAACCCTGAATATTTGTGTGATTGCATTTCTTAATATCTAAGAAGATGAAGCAGAGGAGGAGTAATCTTGACAGTATCATCTGAAAATCAATCCACTTTTGTACAACTTGTTAAATAACCATTTCTAGGTAAACATAAGGCGTTTTCACAAGCATGTCTCACTTCTCAGAATGAGTATCACACAAAGGTATACTGATCTTTCAATACAAAAATTTGTGCACAGATGCAGGTACAAAACTAATATATACAGGAGAGAGTTGCTTTAAGAGCAATGCATGGGGTATGCACCAGAAGAGCAGCCAGAAGAAGGCTCCTCTGCAGAGATTTTTGAAAGACCTTGTGAAAAGCAGGAAGTACTGTGAAATCGCCTAAACAGTTTTATTCTCTTTCACCTAGACACCAAAATTTTACACTCTCTTTTTGAAATTTTTGTCTGTGGTTCATCATAAATGACAGACAACTCAATTACAGTATTATATTGTTCTCTGAATGAACGCCATCTATGAAGAAAGTGGCAACAACTGTCTGTGACTTATCTGAACGTAACACTCCTGAAGGATGTCTTATCTTTTATTTAGAATTTTGAGAAGTATAAACAAAAAAAACCTTTAATGGATGGTGTTTTTGTGTTTTTCTTAGTTAAAATGAATGAAGATCAGTACTCTCATTTTACAATATAAGATTGAATACCGTACTCCTCACTCAATCTTTGACCAAAGAAAAATTCTCATTGCTCTGAAGTAAGAATTTCCTGAATAACAACATCTGGAGAAGATGTGGTCAAGATTTAGCCCTCTTATTTGTTTCAATATCATTATCTACTAATTAAAGGAAGGAAGACATAATCTCTCATTTTCTTTTATAGAAGGAATAGATTATGAAGGATCATTTTAGCTGTTTCCTAGTTGGACACTGAAACAAAAGCGACCCATTTACCATTTCCTCAAAATACATGCTCATATTCAAGGTCGGGGAAGATTAAGCAAAGCCTTGGAAGAGCCTCCACCCCTGCCTCCCTGCTTCCCCTCACCTTTTCCACTATCTCATAGTCCATCTTGAAAGCCCAGAGCTGGAGCCTGGCAGAAAGTTCGGTGATGGAGGAAAGGGTGAGAAGGAACTGCTCGGCGCTGCCCAGGGGGACATCGGGATTCGCCAGCTGTGCCTCCTGGATCTTTTGCTTTTCCTCCTCAGTTGGGATCATGGTCAGGATTTTCTGTACAGGGAGACAAAAGGCAGGCATCAGTGGCACGGCTGAGAGGTGTGAGAGGATTGGATGCTGGGTGACTTCACAGCAGCAACAGTAGAAGTCCTCAAGTTCCTGGGTGTTAAATTAAGACAGCACTGTAGTAACCAAGAACTAGCCCATGTGCAAGAAAGCAAAACGAGGCCTGCCATCTCACACACCTGAAGTTTGTTGAAAAACATATCTTGATTAAAATGCCTTTTTTAAATCTGTACTCAGTAGATACAGATAATCATGGGATGAAATACTGAAGGACAGACAAAGGGAGACTGGTTAGGACTGATCTCATCAGCTTTCATATATTTAAGTCAAAACTTAACAACTTTCTGCAAATTACTTACGGAAGCAAGGGTAAAAGGAGAGCAGTTTTGTGGCCTGTCATTTATAGCAGATCAGACTAAATTTTAAGGGTTCTTTTAGCCTCAATGTCGGAGAATCTTCCAGCACACTTGCAAGTATACAAAAATAACTTGAGGACTCCTGTCCCTTGCTGTTCCCATAATTTCTTGCTTTTTGTTCTGTCTGTTTTGGTTTTTTTTATGAAACATGAAAACTATTGCAGCTTACCAGGTCACTCCTAAAAACTTCACCCTAACTGACAACTTCCCAAGGAACATACCTTGAATTTAAAGCTGAATTATGCATTGCATAACATATGGCCTTTTTCTCTTTTGATTTGAAAAGTCTAAAATTTTGATGAAAAAGGATCTCAATATTTTTAATTTCTGCTGCCAGTGTGGCCCAAAATATTTAAAATTTCCCTTTAATTCATGGATTTTACAGGCTTGTTTATATGTGGCAGCTTTTCTTCTCAAAGTAATACTCCCTAAGGTATTGCTTCTTAATTAGTTTTTAACATAAGAAGTGCATTTTAAAATAAAAAAAGAAAAGCAAAATAACATAAAAGCATCAGATAAGTTGAGGTCTTTACCCTACCAGTGCCTCCTTAAAGCAAAGCAGATTTTTTACATTTATTCATCTGAGGAATGACATGCTTTTGCTGCAGCCTTCTATAATGACAGAGGCTGTTTTGAAGGGGAGGAGAGAAAAATAAAAACACCAAAGAGCTGTCAGACCTGCCAGTCTAAACTGCAGCCTTGTTCCAATGCTGAAATAGCCAATTCATCAAAGCAGCACAACTGCCTGCTTCCACTACTGGTAATTCCCCTGGCTGTCTGTACAGCACTGAAGCTAAGCATGGAGAGCAAGGGACCTTTCCAGGGGAAGAACAAGATTTGTTGAACTAGGACTTATATAATTTCAGTCACACCATTTGTATTGCTGTCCATTTTCTTCTGCTGACTTCCATAAACATAAGTAAAGAAGCATTTCTTTCTGTTAAGTTGGCTCTGTCTCTCAGTTACAAACAAAAACAAACAAAGCCTCCTTGCTTGGACACTGCAAGACTCTATCTTAATAAATTAATATCCAAAGTAAAAAAAAGAGAGGAGGAAAATCCTTCAGTACACTCTGCTGCTTTTCCTTAGCCTGTCAATGACTGCTTGGAAAATATCTTGATGTACACCTGTTCCAATTGATAGCATTTGTGTATTGCATCCATCTACCCACATATGCTAAAATCTGTAATTTGGGTCATACCTAACATAAAATTAAATTTATAAGTAGCTGCTTCAGGACATTTCTCAGTGCTTAACCAATACTCATCTAAAAAAGTTAATAAAAAAAAAAAGACACTGACTCTGAAACTCATAAGAAGTTTTGCAGTGTCCATTGAAGAAGCCAGGCCTCCTAATGTGTACTTCTCTCTTCCATAGCAAGAAGAAGTCAACACGCCCTCAGCTGAGAACGGGCAACTTGCAAATAGGATCATATTGAACATCCATACATGGAGAGTTAGCAGTAGCCATGTGATGGATGAAAAAATGCTTCTGATGCATTTTTAAAGGCTAACACTTCAGCAGTATTCTCAATTGCCTCCTACAAATAACTAGGACTTTTGGCAGCTACCCAGGGATCCCACAAGTATTTTGTGGTGGGGCAGAGGCCTCACTCCAGAGATTTTGCACTGCTTTGGGGCATTTTCAAGAGAGGAATGAAACAGTAAGCTTTATTTCCCAAGGGACTCTCCTCCTCCTTGAGCTTTATGTAAACACTACAAGATAGATGGAGCTGACAAAAAGCATTCAAGTCCAAATACTGCAAAGCTGCTGTGCTCTGTACCGTAGTATGTGAAACAGAAATGCCAAACAAAAGAGCCTGTACTTGTGGTGCCAGCTGCTGAGGATCAGCCCTGCTGCTGAAAGCCATGCCTGGATGGGACTGGAGCTGCAGGCAGGTCTCACATCATCCAAGGTGCAACTGTTCCCATAAAAATGACCTACCCCAGCACTTCTGATCTGCTTGGGAAAATAATTCTGATCCTGCTGGTCATCATCCTTGGTGTGTCCCTGAGCTAATGGTAAAATGCTCCTATTCTTGATTTCCACTCTATGACTAATTTGAGCCATTTGTTCAGTGTTGGAAAGTGATGAGTACACCATCTGTCACTTTATTATTATTTTAATTTTTATTACTACTATTTTTTGAAAGATCACCGACAGTAAAAGTAGCATAAAAGCACAGCAGGGCAGAAGGTTACTGGCACCTGATGTGACCATTAAATCACAAATAGCTTTGAGTCAAATCATTAGTTCATAACACTCTCCTCAGTACACAGAATCACAGAATGGGTCAGGTTGGAAAGGACCACAGTGGATCATCTGGTCCAACCTCCTTGTTCAAGCACGGTCATCCTTAGAGCACTTTGCGCAGAATTGCATCCAGCTGGTTCTTGAATATCTCCAAAGAGGAAGACTCCACAACCTCTATGGGCAATCTGTTCCAATGCAGAGTCACACGCACAGTAGAGAGGTTCTTCCTCATATTTAGGAGGAACTTCCTGTGCATCAGTTCCTGCCCATTGCCTCTTATCCTATTGCTTGGCACCACTGAGAAGAGCCTGGCTCCATCCTCTTGGCACCCTTCCTTCACATACTTATAGGCCTTTGTAAGCTCCACTCTCAGTCTGCTCTTCTCTAGGCTAAATAGGCCCAGTAACCTCAGTCTTTCCTCATATCTGAGATGGTGTCGGTAGCCAGCAGGTCGATTAAAGAAGAACTGGTTATTAACAAACCTGATGCTCATATTCTCTAGTATGTGTGACAAGCATATTTTACCTTCATGCGTTCTCACACAACCATCTGGGCCAGAGTCATATATTCTGAGGAAAAGTAGTGCACAAAAAATGGAGGAAAATAAGTAATTTTTGCATGAGACAATGGATACTAATTATTCTGCTGCTGGATTGCTGGAACCAGCCACTTGCTTGAACTTTCAGCATAGGGATCAAACTTCTTACTTCCTGGACTCTGCCATCCTGAGGTATAATCTCCAAAAGTTCCTAAGAGGAAAGAGTTACAATGGTCACAGGGCAAAATTTATAAACCCCGTAAGGCTGAGGGTCATGGGCCTTAGTGTGGGATGCAAGGAAGCACCTAACCAGCAACTGCGAATAGCCCAGAGCCTCTGAGGAAATTAGGTGCTTAAGTTATCTCTTTCATGAGATATCGGGGCTTCTCAGTGATGATGAGGTTGCAAGGATGTCTTGGCTTTCATATTTGGTTTCAACCGATCTTACAGGTGAACAACAGCCTGGAAAAAATTAGTAACCCAAATATCTGGTTGTTGTTGGGTTCAAAGCTTCTGTGGTTTGAAGCCCACAGATTCATAAACTGCATAACCAAAAATGTATTAGTGGGTATTTCATCAGATATTTGACAGGTCTCAGCAGACAATTCAACTCCTAAAAGGCTCTCTCAAACTTCAGCTTCCCAGGCAGCTGTTAATGAGACACATTGCTGATTTGCTTACCTGTAGAAAATCTAAGAAATTATAACAGTATCTGAAGGTCAGAACTCGCAGTAAGTGAGGCTGCCTGCACTAATTTTATTTCAACTCTTCCAAAAACAATCCAATTCTGAGAAGGGACTACATCTAAAACGCTGATGGCCATCCCTGTAAATCAGGAACTGACATCATTGCCTCAGTCACACCACTCCACTTCCTCAGCTATCTACTGAAACATATGAACGTGCCATTGATGGTCACAGAAGCTGCAGAAGATGTCTAGGTTTGCTTCAAGGAGAGAAAGAGTGGCTTTTTTCTTTTAAATAGAGTCTGAAACTGATTAGGGCAGTGGTAGGCTCATTGTGAGTGCCCAGCCAGCAAGGCACCATTGAGGCCATTCTCTCTTCCATCTAGACTTGTAAAAAAAGGTGTTCTTTCAGGTCACATGAGCTAGCATGGGATTTGAAACATCCCCTCACACTTTTACAAAGCATTAGCTAAACAAATTGGAAACTGCAAATGCCAATATACCGTGTCAATGATCATAATAATAAAAGAATAAAAATGTAAATACCATAATTGTTTCCAAAAATTGCATTTTGATTTTTGTTTATACATGTCACCATATGCCTTTTTAACACCAAGCTCTCATTTTGTACCTCTTTTTACATCTCAGGGCTACCTAGACACTCTAGACACCTAGAATTCAAATTACTTAATATAAGTATGGAGGGCCTAGCATACCCAGAGAGATTTTTAAATTACAAATAGTTTTACTAAAAGCTATACCTATAATGTAATCAATATTGCATAACATCACAAAGCTATATTGTAAAGTACAAAGCAACTCATGTTAATTTCCTCACAGCATAACCCTAATTTTAGTCTGCTAAATTTGATTTTGATCCCTGTTCCCTTATTGAGTAGCCCTTTACAGAGTGATCCACTCACTACCTTTGCTAAAGACAAGCACCAAGGACTGCTTTGTTGTACTCCATTCTTGCAGTTGCCCATGATACATAAAAATTAGGTGCCAGGATTTTAAGTTTGCGTCTTTTGCTTAGCTCACAGAAAGACCTCATCCATGCTAAGGAGGCTGTTCTTTATTCTGCAGCGAGCTCCAAGCTGTTTGAACACAATGAATGCCAAGCTTTCAAAGAAAGGAAAACACAAACACTTTGGCAAACAAAACCTTTTTTAGCTGGACTGACGCTTGCTTGCAAACACACAATGTGCATTCCTTTGAAAATACGTCTTTAACAGTGCCTGCTTTGCATACTAAGTGGACTACATCTGCCTTTCTAGCGTCATGTCTCCATTTTCTGCCTTTTTTCACAACTCAGGGGTACCTAACCTCTTTAAACACATGGTCTAAAAATATATAACATACTTAGGTATAGAGAATTTTAAAATAACTGGAGAATTTTTTCTACTTAATTATACATTTAAAGTTAATGAGTTCAATGTCATAAGCACAGCAGCATTCAGCAGAACGTAGAACAGTAGTGGAGGGTTTACTGGGTTACTATGGACTTGATGATGAATTAGGCTATCCCTAACTTGGAGCCTGCAGCCTGCTGCATCACTGCCCTGCTGCTAGCACTACTGTCAGCACTACTTTAATCCACTGTCCTTAAAGAAAACACCAAGGTCACTTTTAAGATACCATTTGATCCAGCAAGGTGCAGAACTAAAGCCACACACACACACTAGCATCACAGTGACGATGCTCCTCGGTGAAGGATATAGCACAGAGCTCACAGACAAGGCAAAGGATGGCTCAGATGACTTGTAATGCTGTTGGTGTTCTGCTCTGATAAAAGCTGAAGATGATCCTAAATTTTAGTTTCTCTGAAATTTTAGCAGTGAATGTTAGGTTGTCACTGCACACATTACATCTCTTTTCCTGCTTTCTTTACATCTCTCTCTTCTGCTTACTAGATGTGACATCTCTTTAGACAACTAACTATGCAGAAATGCTTTTGAGTATCCACTGTGATACAATTTTTGAATGAGACCAATTGCAGAACTTGTTTGCATACGAGTCCTGCCTCATTCAACCCATAGATAAGCTATCAGTTACATTATATAGCAAATAATATATTTTACTATCTGTGTTTTTTTATAAGTGAAGCTGATTCTTACATCATTACTGATTCATTATCATCGCTACCAATTATTTCCCAATATTTAGGAACCACAGATATGAACCAGAAAATTTTCTAAAAATCTCTCCCCTCTAAACTAACTCAAAGGATAAAGCCAGTGAACGGACAGATGCAGAAAAGAGAAACAGGAAACTAAGCTTGTCTACACTGTAGACCAAAGGGGCAGCATGGAAAACTGAGGCAGGGCTCTGCCAAAAACAGTGGGACTCACAAAAATATATTTCTGTATTGACCTGTGTGCTTCCTGGCCAATTTTGCATAGCTTAATCCAGCCCTATATCACCATAAACATCTGTCTGTCTCTAACAACGTACTATAAGAAAAAATGGTAACTTGGAGACTGGGAAAGGGAGACTGAATTCAGTGTAGGGTTTCACCTGATAAGTGAATAAATATGGAATATTGAAGAAAAAAAGCTCTTTTCTGCATGAACATCATCCTTCCCAGCCAATGAAGGCTTCATCTCTGAAAGTGCAATGTACCTGGGCTCTGCTCCACTTGTCCTTTCTTTTGATTTCAAATACCAGAATGATCACAGTAGGATTACTCACATTCTTAGCATCAAGTTGTGGACACACACCTCAGAACCCCCATTTTCTTTAGCACTGGGCAAGTATACTAACAGGGTATAATTTTTTGGTTTCTTTAATTCTTCAGTTTGAAAGCTGCCTGCATATATATATTTCAAATGAAATTACGGGTTCCTGGCAGCTAATGGGAAGGACACCCAAAGGAGGGTGTGGTGGTACAAGGCACTCACAACTGTGGACACCACAGGTGGTTGGCAGATGGAGAGCCCAGCGACAAATGTTGGCAGTGGAAAGGGTGGGCTGTGCAGAGCATCTGAACTGCTGCTAAGCAAGCTAGAGAAGGACACAATTCAAAGGAGACAATACATGGGTGTTAATGAAGATGTGTCCTTTCTTATCAGGCATTTTATGCTGGACTTCGTATGGAAACCTTGCCTACAGCACTGAGATCTAAGTAGTAGTCTGTGAGCTGGGCTTGGCTGGAGGGGTACTTCTTCAACACTGTAAAGCTTAGTACTCCTGACTGCAGTGGTGAGTACATGGGCCCGGTCATGAAAAATTACCTTTTCAGACTGATCTGTCACCTTCATAATACGAGTAAAGTATTATTATAGCAAATAAGTAAAATAGCTTTGGGAAGAAACTATATTTGAGTAAGGATAAATAAGACCTTGCCTTCTAGCTAGAACAATATTTTGACTTAGGTATTTCTTTCACATGTAACTGTTGGTAACTTCATTGCCATTCCAGCAAGGTTTTTTCATTTTCTTATGTAGTCAACACAGTGAAAGTGGAAAGGTAGAAATCATGAAACATGGTGCCAAACCTCTAAAAGGTGACTGTGAATCAATATATGATCTCTGCAGCTCAGCCACTGGTTGAGATCAGTAGTTGTGCAGATTACTCTTACTAGATGATATAGGCTTATTGAAAAGAAAAAATAAAATTTGAAATGAATACAACTATAATGAAAAAAAAACAAACAGGGGAGCAGCAGGCTTCTTTTACACTTCATAGAAGAAAAATGTTTTGATAAAAAAATAATAAGCAGAGCTCATCTTGGATCTTGGTAAGAATATCTGCAAAGTCAAACGTGTAATGGTAAAAATTACATCATCTGTAATCTTTATACCAACTGCTTTTCTTCAAACAACAGGAACACAGAAATGCTATTTTGAGCAGAACTAGTCACTGTATTTGTTTTCAATGAGATATACAATCTAGAATGACTCCAACAGCTAGCTGGGCATGAAATTTATTAAATTCTGTACGAGTTGCATCAGCCCTAGTAACTCACTGCCTGTTCTTGCTGCTTCACAGTATTTCAGTCTAGCTTGAGATAATACTCTGAATATCTCGACAGGAATTAGTAGCATTGCTACTCAAACTTAGATACAAACAAAGCAGATAATCGACATTTATGGAGCATGCCCAGCCTCAGGTTGATACTACACACTTCTGAGCCCGCAACATCAATCTGACAAATTTCAACACTCAGACATGACATAATATATCCTCTTCTCCCTCTTCCATGACAAGTCTGTCTTGCACCATGTGCAACATGGAGAGAAAAAAAGAGAAGTATTGAAAATGCAGACTTGAAGACATCAACTATTCTTTCTTACCTCTATTCCTTCCTTGTTTAAGGCATATTCGTCAAAGTTCAAAATAGCAGTCTTGATAGTGCGAGGAGGGGGCAACACCGTCAAGCCAATATTAATAGCATTGCTTCGTTTTGAGTCCAGTACAATGATCTCCTGTCGCTTCCCATCTGCAGCAGTTTTCTTGGTAAAAAAGAGAACCAGAGCATTATTCCTCTGACCTGTTTTATAAAGAAAAAGTCACTCCTTTCACTAATGACTTCCCCTACTCAAGGAAGCTGATACTGAATGTAAATCTAATTGATTTGTAGTCATCAAAACAAGCTGAATTCTTCTACCACATCCTTGCTGGTATCAACATGAGCTGCCAGGATTCAACCAGAGATCTGGCGTTCAAAGCAGAGATAGCCTAAGACACTGGAGTGCCAACAATGGCAGTTTGGGGCATGAGCTGGTCTGAAAACACCTGACGCTGTCTCTGCCAGTCAAGAGCTCTGCTATGCAGCAGGACTGGCCAGCACAGGGCTGGTGGGGCAGCAGCTGGGCAGCCGGTGGGCTCCGGGGCTCAATTCCCCGTTGGATGCATCAGCCTGGGCTGGCTGCTGGCCCTCTCTCATGTATGTGGCTGGCTGGGAAACAGACGGGGTAGTTCTTACCTGCCTGCCAGCACTCTCCTGTGTTATGAATCCACCTCGGGCACTGGCAAAGGAGCCATAGAGGCCTTCCTGGAGGCACTGGCATGGTTCTCTGACCTCTGGCTGCCAGGGGAAAGTTATTCTACCTTGGTGCTCATGATATGTCCGTCAAGTCTTTCACAGGTGCAGGACAATTTCAACCCTTCTGTTTTTCCTAAGTTTTAATTGGAACTAAACATATCTTTGGATCTTACACTCTCCAGCATAAATAATAATGAAATCACAAAGAACTAGCAACACATGCTTTAAATTCCATTCTAGAGTAGACCCAAGGAATTTCTTCCTCTTTCTCCCCATCCTTATACTGGCAAAATGTGAACCAACTATGCAAGGTGACTCACCAACCATTTATATATGGCATAATGTACTGCTGAATGTGGTCTTTGCTTTTACATCTCAGCATGCCTCTCTTTCTGTCATTATCCCATGCTAGAAGGTGTCTCTTTGGTAACTACATATGTTGTATAATAGGCAGCTGAAAGATGAGAGAACTGTGCTCCTCATACTCAGGGATTTTTCCTCCCTCTCTGCATATGTGAACTTTGTAAACATGTTTTCTCTGGTTCTTTCTCCTTTGCCCTTTCTGAGATGGGCTGGGGAGTGCTGTCAAGCAGAGGAATGTAGGGAGAAGTCCTGCACACTGATGCAAGCAAGTGCAGAGATGCTTTTCTATATATAAACCTGCAGTGCAGGCTGCAAAGATGGGACCGTGACCTCCCTGCAGACACTGTTACCTAGCTATGGTTTGTAGTTCCAGCAGTAGCAACCATAGATGCACCTCAATGGGGCAAAGAGACTAAGCAATTCCTCTTTCCAGGCTGCAGTATGGCAGCCCATACAACTGTTCAGAAGGGGGAACCATCCATGGATTTGGGGAAAGTCCAGGACGAGACTCTTACTGCTCAGGATTGCTTTTTAGACCATCAAGCTTTGTTCTTACTTTCTTTGAGTCTGCACCACAGCCACTGAGACAAAAAACACCCTACTGCTAGGCCTATGTGCCGTTTCTGAATTGAAAGAACTAAGCTAGTAAATGATTTCATCAAAGTACCTCCAGCTGTGGGTCAGCCCATAATGGTGAACGCAGCTGTATCATTACAAAGATACCTTTTTATGGCATAGCTCAGTTCCTTGCTTGCACAAGGAGAGGTTTGCCCACCAGTCCCCGCAGACTGCTTAGCACCTGTGCGGCATCACAGACCTTTCATCGTACCAGAACAATTAACATGGTATGATGCAACTTCTGTGAGCAGATGGGACTGAAAGCAACCGCGGTTTACAGGAGTTGGGGACTACCACATGTGTATGATCTGTGAAAGTAATAAGAGAGTTTGGTTTTTCTAAACCTAAAAAGAAATAACAATTTTGCAGTAAAAAGGATAAATTTTAGGAGAGCAGAGATAACATTTATTTTCAATGTTTCTATGTCAGTTCTGTCAGAACTGCTCTCTTCTTAACACCTTAGAAGTATCCCTGATGCCTTCCTGTACTTTTCTTTCTCTGAGTAAGAGACTCTTTTTCTTGGGGAGCTACCTGAAGGATGTGAAATGCAGTTTCTCCTTTAAAGCAGTAGTTTTTTTCTTCCTGAGCCATTAATAACATTTTCAGGACCAGTTAGTGGCCAAGACCACATTAAAAACAAACAGGGTTCATGAGACTGCTTCCTCTTGAGTTTGTATTGCACTAAGCCTTTTTTAAACCACCAATTTTTACCTTGTCCTTTACTCCACAGAATTACACAGCTCCAAAGAATTTACGCAGAAGGGAAAAGGCCTGGGGAAAGGAGTTAAATTTAGGCTTCCCACAAGTGGTATGGGTAAGTAAGCCTCAAATCTGCAGCTCTGTTTTTAGGCTCCGAAGTTTGACAAGAGAGACATATTCATTTGGGGGATATACGACTGACCATTGGGATGATGGCGATCGCAACAGCGCGCTTGCTCCTTAGCAAAGACTTATGACAGACAGATGAGCTGTACAGGGGATGTATGCATGTAGGTATTTTCCAGAGCTATAACTGCACATGGGATATAAAATTTTGGGGTAAGTAACCCTTTTCAAAAACAGGGGCAGAAGAGATTTTAAACCCATTCTCCGGACGATGGCTGAGTTCCAAAGAAATCCTTTCCAAATAAATAAAAGATTGAAGAAAAGAGAAAGATTTTACTGCTATGAACTTTACTACCTGACCACTAGGAAAAGAATTGCTTCTTGTCTGCAATGAAATGGCACATGTGTAAGTGTCTGACTGTTAAAATAAGCTACAAGTATTAATTTTTATTACAATAATAGGTGACTTCAATCTGAGCTTTATAAATTCATTAACAGAGAATGACTTCAAATGCTTGAGAGAGCAGTGAACTAGTGCATTTGATTTTATATTTTAATGTGTCAGTATGAAACATAACCCCTGAACTTTTGAATACTATATTATTCAATGGAAATGCAAAAGTAATTATAAAATACAAAACTGGTGAGATAATTTGTGGGAAACAAACATTTCTGCAATGTATTAACTATTACAGTCAAATTAGATATTCACAGGACCTAACTGGTCAGACTCTCTTGCTTCTGTTGAAGACTGGGCAGTCCAGATAGATTTAAAAACTGTTACATCCCACAGAAGGTGATCTGCAGTCTGATGAGCACATAGTCTAAAACATGCCTCTTTGCTTTAATTAATATAGGAAGCAGAAAAATTTAAATAACTTTTCAAGTGGTAATATAAATAAATGATTATATATGAGCATCAAGTCATAAATATCTCCTGCCTTTAAACTTGCAGAAGTCTGCATCAGTAGCACAGAAAATTTCAGTGATCTCTTACTAATGAGATGGCTTTTTTTTTTTTTATTTCTATCTCAATTAGCAAGGATTTAGTTCAGGAGAGTTTAAATGGAATCGTTCAGCTGACTGACTTTTTCCATGATACATGTATGTAATTTTTTTCAGAAATTTCTGGTCCACATTTATGACTTATCTTGGCATTCATTCAAATTGCAACAAATCCTTTCAAAAGGAATGTGTGTCTAAGCATGCGTACATGTGTACATGAAAACAGATTACTTAATTTTTCCCCCTTTCAAGTTTTTATGTCTGTGGCACATGATGCATAACTATATCCCACAGGGTATACATGAATCAGCAAAATAGTACTTTCATGCAGAACCAAGTGAACGACAGAAGGGCTGAACAACAAACATCTGATTCAGGTGTCTGCATGTTTTCATTTCTGTTCACAGAAGAGTAAACACTTTGAAGTACTTTGTCAAAATATCTGTGTGGTTGGTGGACTGAGAAGAAAGGAAATACTAGAGTGGCTTGGAGGGGCTAGTTGATCACTCTCTTTCTATTCAAAAATGTAATGTCATGATCCTCTATTCTAGAAAATAAACATTCTGCAACTAAAGGTGCTCCACTAACTATAATCAGTGTGCAAGTTGCCCAGTGTGGCATAAGTTTTCCTAAAAGCAAGAATCTCCCCTCCCAGCCCCAACCCCCCAAATCCTGTATTATATCCTACAATTTAAAATCCACTTTATTTTATTACAGTCTGTTGTGTTTAATGAAAAACTTCTCATGAGCCAGGAAGTAGCTGTTTATAGCTGTGTGTTGTGGAAATCACAGTGAAGGATTAGAAACTGGAGTAAAATTGGTTACAGCTGTACGAAAGAGCATATGCTCAAGAAAGAGCTAAGCCCCCCCCTTACACACCCTGACTTTGCCTTTCTTCTCATCCTTCTGGACTGTTCCTTTTCCATGCACCTACTTCCATCTCTTGCTATGAAATCTGGAGATCTGACTTTTGATTTGTTGCTCTACATTCTTTTTTTCAGCTGAACCAACTGAGCTGTGAGTCAGACTTTACGATATTATAGAATAAACCTGTTTTGGATTGCAGCCATTGGACAGGAGAAACTAGACACAACGGGGAATGTAATCCCTGGAAATAAACCAAGCAGTCTGGAAAAAGCGAGAGCTATCCTAATTTGAGTGTAATCTTCGTACCAAACCTCGAGTCTTTTACGGATTCAGAGGTCTGCTTAATTATTCCTACTCTCACTTGATCTGAGGACCAACTCCTACTCTGTAAGATTTTCTGGTGTTCACCAAAACCAGGCAGGAGTTTCAGAAGTGTGCGTAGACTTCTACTACTACAGGACTCCTCGGTCCCCATTGTCTTCTCTACAGAGACAATGAGAGTTCTATGTCTGTGTTATGGGACAGGGTGGAAAGAGTGCCAAAAGTACAATGTCTCATGCAGAGAGCAGTTATTAGTCTCCAGGAGGAAAGCAGTCATCTAAATCATTCCTCAGACTTGCACTAATTTCAAAGAAACCTGCTCACTCATCTTCCAGCCAGGAGCCAAAAGCTGTGCCAAAGCATCAGGCAGGTTTGAGAAGCAAGTGTGAGGGAGGGAAAATGGCCAAGGGCAGTTTGGGAATGCACACAATGAGTGACTGGAAAAGTAAACAAGTCATGATTCCAACAATTTGACATTTTATCAAAATTTTGTGTGAGAATAAAAGATTAAGAATCAGCCAGAGCGATCCATTACAATACTGGCATTTAGCACAAAGCTAAATTTTGGAAATGGCAAATATGTCATCATTCCACATTCAATTCAAGGAATTAAATGTTTTATGGATCTAAGAAAATGCTCTCATTCCTTCCATCTATGAACCATCTGTGGCAGATTTGTATTTACGGGGAGAGAGATGAGGAGCAGCATGCCAAGACGTCACCAGCATTCCTTCCTCAGCAGAAAGGGAATTAGAGAGAGAAATTAATCTCAGCATTGGCTAAATGAACAATCAGCTGAATGTGTTTTTAAGGCTGCTACATCATACGTTTCAGATCTACATGCATCTGTGTCACAAAAAGGTTCAGCTAAGAACGGTGATGGCAGGATCTACATGAGCCATGTCTTTCTGTACCTGTTGTTTGATAGGTACTTAGGGGCTTGATTGGTGAAATTACAATGTTTCCACTTGGTCAAGAAGATCAAGAATGAGTATTAGAAAATTTTGAGTTAATAATACAGACGAGTGATCTGAGAACTTCTACTGTGAGATATCCAGACTCTCCAGATTAAGAGTAAACAATAACATCTACGATACATAACAGATTAAACAACTTTCTCTAGCTAAAGAGAAGTAAAATATTCAAGGTGCTGACTGGTTTTTATGTCACTATAAAACATATAGGCACACAGAGAAAACACACAAGCAATTTATTTATTTTAAGAGAGATAGACATTTCTTACTAGCATTTTAACAAGAAAAAAACATTGTTTCCCTGATACCGATTATTCTGCTTAGAAGAAAAAGACTTTATGTAGCCATGAAAAACAAATGTTGAAGCTAATAACTTTTTTAATGCTACTTCAAATTCCTACCAAATGTAACTATAAAAAGCTTCCTTTTGTTGTTGATTCTAATGTTAAACAGCCATGTCACCAGCCTTTGTGAATTTATTTTATAACGATACTGAGGAAGAGGGAATCCTAGCTACAGAGGTATTTCCTGTGCCAGCTTCTATCCTAAAATTGCCACATTGCATAAATTAAGGATTTCAAATAGGCCTGTTCACTAGTATAAAACAAAACCCCAACACCCCAGCAGAGTTTAGCTGTAACTTGGTCCAGCTGATAATTCAATCCATCAGAACAAAGCACACGTGTAGACTATACGCAGAAGATCCAGTTTGATACTCTAACCTTTCCACATAATGATTAGGAAAATATTACCAAGTAAAGAACTGCCAAATACACAGTTATGAGTCACCATGCTGTGACCTTCATATGAATGTAACAGAAAATATTTCAGAGTCCAATACCTAGTTTGGCACTCAGCTACGGACAAGGTAATGTAAAATTTCTTGGTATTTGCCTCCTGAAATGATATCCCACAACTGGTAGATCTGAAACAGGAGGGCAGCTTGGCACGTACACCACCCTAGGCTCATCTCCTAACATCAGGCCATGGAATATCTTCCGTCATAGGCCAACCTAGAAACACATTCAGTAATTTCCACTGTTTTTATATAAACAACATAAATCATCTAGATCTAAGTCAGAATGAATATCAATACAATAGCAGAATAATAGCAAACTGAATACAAGCTGTACCTTTGTGACAGGCAGTTCCTTGGATTTAGACTCAAAGAGATGCTCCAGTTTGGAAGTGTCCACCTTAATGGGTTCCAGTTTCGACCACAGGAATTCTCTGCAGCGTTTGTTGTTTTTACACTGCCACTCAAATGGCCGTACCTCATTCCAAAACAGACGGATGGTTTTCTTCTTCTTTATAAATGCTGGCTGACCCCTAGAAACCTGGGGTGACCCTAAACCCTGAGGAGTGCTGAAGAGTGGAGGAGGAGCCAATAAATTAGCAGAGGGTGGAGGTGGAGGTGGACATCCAAACAAGGGGGGAGGTGGTGGCGGAGGCAAACCCAGAAAAGAAGGTGGAGGTGGAGGAGGGGGAACAAGGGAGTCCCCAGGACCCATATCCATGTCCAACACATCTACATCATCCTCCTCCCCCAAGTCTGTAAAATCCATGTCTTTGATTTTAAGTTCTCTAGGATTAGCCATGAGCTGATCCCAGATGTAATCAGATTCCTTCTTTGGCTGTGCTGGTGTTTTCTCGGGGACCTGTTCACTGATTTCATCTTCAGGCCCGGCTGTCCCCTTAGCCAGCTCACCACTGCTGAATTTTTCTGCAAAGGCTTTCACACTGCCTTGGTTTTCCAGATTTCCAATCTCCATCTTTTTGACACTTTCATCTTTGGCCTGCTTGGTGGCCTGAAGAATAGAGATCCTACTGGCTAGGCTAGTAAGTGACTCCTCACTTTCCTCCGTCTCCTTCTTTTCCTCCTTCGCCTCCAGCTCCTTCTCCTCTTCATCCTTGGGCTTTTTGTTATGCGCATACAGCATGTCCAACATAAACCGCTTGTTGTTGAGGATGTTGCTGCACTGCTCATTCACACCAGCATCCTGAATGGTCTGTGACCATGGACCTGCAATCACACACACAGAGATGGGAAGAGTCAAGGGAAAGAAGTCGGAGCACCAAGAACACACTTCAACCCACCAAAAAAAAATAATTTGGAGGACAGATGTACAATTAGTCTGAAACTGGGCAAGAAGTTACTGTGAAAATTTTGAAATAAGTGACTGTGCTGATATATGGCTTGATCTTGAGGGGTTGGAAGCAATTCTCAAAAAAGGAATGGGAGTAGAGAATAATGTGTAGCTCGCAAGGGACTCTATAACTCTCAGGATTTGAATGTTCAGGTTTCCCCAGAAATCTGTCAGGTTTCACTTTGTACTTAATACCCCAGCTCATTTTACACATTGCATAAATCCTCATAACATTTAGTATTCTAGAATGGGGCTTAAATATCATGACAATGACACAAAATAGGTTATCATCGTACTCTTCACCTGGCCACAAACTAGAACCACCCCAGGAAAATTTCCAGATGAAAGAGATCTTCCCTGCCTGATATTAAGGTTGACATGCAGCTGCTTACTTCTCCTCCCACCCTGCTGGCTAGGGGAGGACAGCTTTCAGACCTGGCATGTCCTTAGACCCCCCGGCTGAGGTTCCTGGGTACCTGGCCCATTTTTACAACACAGAATATTGGAATTGCAAAGTAGGCTGCATACCCAGGGTACAGCTGTCAGGGTAACTCAGTGAATATAAGCATGAGCAAGATTTTCAAAGTTCTTTATGAGAACCTTCATATAATATTTTCGAATCAGCCACGGTTACCCTCCCTGTTATAGAATGGTGTTGAAAGACTAATGGCCTTCCCACATCACAATCATTTAACATGTCACTGTAATAAAGCTTCATCTTTCTGACTACGGCTTTTCTCACCAATAATACACAAAATACCATGTTTGAGACAGCACCATAAATAACAAATTATAGTGGTCAAACTGTAAAAATATATGATGTAAGCGTCTCTGTGACTACATTTCCCTGAATATAATACTGCTAACCAATGTGGATAATGTGTCTAAAAATTATGGTGCTTCATTTTCCAGTGAGCATCGGTTGAAGTGATTAAACATGAACAAAAATAATTCTTCACACTTACTGTATTTCTAGTATGGAATTCCTTCTGTTCCCCATAGTCTTTACACATTTTATTAATACATTTTTCATAAACACTGTTACTTTAATTTTTATCATTTTAGTTTGATTGCTAGCCTGCCTTCCTTTTGGGTCCTTGTGGTTAAAGATTTTTCTTTATATCTGTCAGTTACCCTTTTTCTTAAACTTCCATTTTATCTTTGTTTCTCCACGTATGCTCCCACCTTTTTCAATACTTTAGTGTTTTAAACATCTTTTACAGCTTCTTTTGTCAACGGACTGACTTTCTTACCACAACATCTACATCCTGTGCTCTGAGAAGGTGTCCTCTTGGTGAGATCTACATCCAGGGCCCTCCAACTCCCCCCTACCCCCAACTCCCTTAAAATAACACCATGTTAAAGTGTAGGGCCTCATAGCACAATGACTCTCACCTCTATTCAGATCAACCTCTAAACAACATTTTAAAATGAGTTCAGAGGTTTAAACCCAGACAAAAGAAAGACTTTTTTCAACAATGGATACAACCTACTTTCCTGCATGTGGCTTGACTGCTTCCATTACCTGCTCATTTTTCTTTGGACTTTATCCATGGGATTGCTTTCTTATCAATACTTGTCACCTGAGGTAGTCTCTTAGGTTTGTCTCCGAGGTAGTTTCACTAGACAACATGATTAGACAACTCCTTCCCAATACCACAGATTCTACCCAGCTGTGCCCTCACAGAGGATTTCCACCTACTCCCAGCCTTTCCTTCAAAGATGTTCATGATTGCTCCAAAGATCCTCTCTACAAATCCCGCATCGCCACGTGGGATCCTCCAAGATTTAATCTCTTTGGAAAACTGCTCATCAAAATTCCCCCAGACACAATCTCTAATTTGGGTTCCCCAAGTCCAACTCCATCTGTTCTAGCTGATCAATGATCACTGCTGTGAAGACTCTTGCTACCTTGATGGCTTCTTCTGCCCTCCTCTCCACAGGTAAAACTTTGAAATACCATTGGAGAAACAAGGCCTCTTGGAAGCCAAATTCGTCAGGATGGCTAATGAAGGAGGAGCCTGCACCAAAAGCTTTATTCCTTCGTTCTTAATGCATCTGGGCAGAACCAACGAGCCACCTCATAAATGGCAAACTGCTTGTTGGGAATGTCAGAACTGCTGGAGAAAGTGCTCTCATTTGCTTTCCAAATCTCCTCATCTACTAGAGAGCAAACAATTCACCACATGAGACCTCCTGCATAGCACTACAGAATAAATCTTTGGTCTACTGGTAGTGTAGGTCAATTTCAAGATCTTTATTTTTGAATAACAGAGTAAATTTCTTAGCTTTTAACAAAAAGTCCATAAGGACTTTAAATTGAGGTAAGAGGTAACAGATAACAGATAAATTGAGGTAACAGATAAAATTGAGGAGAAAAAACCTGCAACCTGTTCTCCCTTATTTGCACTTGGACTATCTTGGACTACACCACAGTGTAACAACATTCTTCATCTCTCATACCTCCCCTGCCTTTCCTACCAATATACCCATCTGCATCTTTTATGAGTAAAATTTACTAATTGTAAATTAGTATAATTAATTACCTTTATATTGGTCCTGGTTGAAAAGAAATAAGGTATTAAACTGAAGACAAAATTCATGAATGCTTCCCAGAAATAAAAATGACAAGTTTAAACATGAACAGTTCAATCTGACAGTTTATCTCTGTGAGGCATGCCTTGTGATTCAGTTATCCCTCTTCCTTCAGGAAAGAGCAAGACTATTTCACACTTTGAAGCACATCTTGTTTTCTTATCTAGAATTTAGAGAACTTAGGACAAGGCCCTCCATTGTTGAGTCTGAGGAAAACTTGGGAACCAAATGCCCTAATTACATTACATTCCTTTATCTCCCTATTAAAAAAGGAAAAGAGTGATAAAAAAATTCAAAACTTGCCTTTTATTCCCTCCCTGCCTGGGTTGCATGACAAACTCTGGTTATCATTATCTCTCTGGGCAGAAAGTTGGTTCTTAAGGTGTTTTCCAGGCTGTGCCTTTAGAGGTATCTGATGGTGTATCTGACCAGAATCCTTCATCACAACAGAACTAGTCTTTTACAGACAAGGTATATTTCACGTGCCTCCTCCACATGAGCAAAAGATGGCCACAGCCCAAACTTATCTTCAGCAGCTCCTGTGTATCTCTCTCAGCCATTTGAAGCCTAACCATGACAGAAGAACTCAAGGAAAGGAGCAAACACCCCAGCCCTCACTGCTCTTCCTCTTCCACTAAAAGGATAAGAAAAGGTATTTCGCCTCTCACAACAAATCATGTTAGCACAGCCCCTTGTTTCATTGATTTATGTGTAGAAAATCCAACTAAATTCTATAGGAACTGGAGATGCAAGTTGCTGCAATGGTGATTCAATAGTTAATATATTAATCTTAGGATAAGAAAATAGTCTTGAATTCAGGGAAACTTAATTTCATCAAGGACCTATTGTCCCTCAAACATAGAAACCCCAATAAAGTTTGTGGATGTCCAAGCAGAGAGTAGACAAGACTTGGCCATGGTGAAGAAAGTCTTATATAGGTGCAAAGGTTTATTAGGTAACTAACACAAGATCAGAGCTGCTAATTTAACATTTTTTTCCACCAGAAACCCTTCATTATTGAAAAAGTTTCACTTTACCAGTTTCATTGTCACTGGTTAACTTGTCCTCTCTCTCTTCCCTCTCTAAAGTGCTGCTTGCTGAGGATATACTGGATGCAGAGCAGTTGTCTTTTTCATTCACTTCCTCATTCTGCCTCTCTTTTTCACTGAGTATTGCACTTTCTTCTGGCTCTCTCTCTGGTCCTTGCTCCACCTCACTCTCTGGTCCCACTTCTGTAGCCTCTATTTCCTTGGATGTCTCCGTTCCCTGCTTGGCCTCAGCCTCAGCCTCCTGCTCTGGTTCTGGTTCTGTCTCTGTCTCTGGTTCAGGTTCACTGGCACTCACTGGCGGAGAGAACAATGGGAGAAAGAGATTCACTTAACAACAGAGTTGTCTCAGGCTCACCCCTCTAAGCGAGAGTGACGTGAGAGTTGTACAAGTGCCTTATGGAAAGAAAATAAAAAGCAAGTCCACAGCATTGGTAGCACCCGACTGATGAATGTTGTGTGACGACAGCATTGCTTGTGAAAGTGGCCTGGCAAACCCCCTCACTTGCTGTCTGGAGCCAGCCCACTGTTTTCATACATACTTCCACAGCTGCAGTGTTGGACTCACACAAGGATTTGAACAAACCAGTAGAAAATGGGCATCCCACCTGAGCATGAGATTGACAACTCAGTGCCTAGACAGAGCCAGAAAAGAAGAGATCTTTTGAAAAACAAAAAGGAGGTAGACTGTGGCTTTTGATTGAATTTTCTGTGGGTTCTGGAAGAATTCTTTTTTCACCTGATGAAGAACACTTCAACAAAAAAAATATAAATATTAGTTTTAATAACACAGTTGAATGTCACAGTCTTGAAATGGCACTGTCACACATTTGGCTGACAAAAACCATATGTTTTTTCATGCACATTTACTTCAGAATAGCCACTTCAAAACTGCACAGTTTCCAGATGCTTGGCATATGGCACAGATTCAGTTTCCAGTTGGTTGGCATATGGCACACGATGAGCTTTTTATCAGTTGGCACACAGCAAACCCTGTTGATAGTACACTTGGTTTCTTTTTCCCTCCTTTATCACTGACAGTGAAATTAATTCATTCACCTTTAGGGTTTTTAGCTATAATAGCAGATTTTCACATGCAAATATTCTCTGCATGCTTCAAAGAAACTGAACAGCATCCACACATATTCACATCAAGCAGCTCACAATTTTCTGAAAACTGAAATGGCCATGCAAAGAATGGCAAAAATGGGCATGCATGTTAGTTCTGCATACTTCCCAAATTCCCTGTGTACTAAATCTTGTTTCAGGTGGCTGAATTATAATGATCAAGTCATACTTGTTTTGTCCCTCTGTGAACTATTTTTCCTTATAATATTCGAAAGCCAAAACAATGAAGGTCACAATGCTTTCCTAAGCCTGCTTAATGTTGCACGACTATCCTATTTTCTGAGAAACCCACACATAGAATAGTGTGGGTTCAATACGAAGAAGTCAGGGGAGATGTAAGAAATGCTTGATAAAATTAGAATGTTCAAAAGAATTCTGGATACTCTTCTAAGAAGGAATATTCCACACATACCAGAAAGATGCAGTAACTTATCAGAACCTAATACATAACAAAGAGTAAAGAGCAATATACTGACATAGGCTGCTCTTTCGAGTTCAAGGAGTACCAAAATCTAAGCACTTCTAGAACAAAACAAGGGTATATTGACACTCATTTTGACAGCCTCTCTCTCTTTAGGGATAACATCAAACAATCCAGCTATAACTCAAATCACTCATAAATAGTGACCTAAGTCTGGTAGCACTTCCCTTAAAAAGCAGTGCAAAAATCAAATCTGTCAGCAAACACTGTCAGGAGAACAAAGCCAGCAAACTAGACGTGTCCCATCACTTGCATTTCCATCAATATAATCCATTGTGGTGATATCAGTGAGAACTTCTAAAGAAGTTAAAAAATACAGTTCTCAGAGAATGCTTGGTGGTGGTCTATCTGAAATGAGCTCAAACTTTCAGTCCTGTGTCTACTGGGTCCATTTTCACACCAGAGAAAACACTATGTGCTAACCTTACAGGTGGCAAGAGAGATAAATAAGAGACCAGCTTCTGTCCCCTCTCTGCAGACTTCTGCTGGTGGAGAACACAAAGATTCAGGAAAGCAAGCACGGTCATATCAAAAAGTAACAACAGCAAAGAAGGTGTGCCTGAGATGTTAAGAAGCATGATACCTTAATAAGTAACAGGTACATATATATATATATATATATATATATATATATACATACTTTTTTTTTAAACTGCAATTCTTACACATACATAGTTCTTAAAACCTAAACTGGGATTGTCAGATTCAGTAGGAGAGGTAATCTCTTTTCACTTGCATATACTGTTTTTAACATTTTTCTTAAGGCTTAGCTCCACTCCCTGCACCCATTAAAACAAATGACAAAGCTGAGGTTTTTAAATAGGCAGAGTTTTATTTGCAAACAGATTAATCAGGAGCAGAAAAACTGAACATGGCTTTCAGGATCAATTTTTGAGTAATTTTCCTACTTCTTTTTTTCTGCCAGAATTTAATCTCTAAAAATGTATTATTGGAAAAAAATGTGAGGACTTTTTTGAAGAATGAAATCTCCCAGAGAAGCTATATAACTTCATCACTAAAAGAGACAGTAACCAAGTCCTTCAATGAATGTGTAAAAATTTTGTTGTAATCTCCATTTTCTGACATTTTCAAGACTTGGTCACATTAAGTGCTAGCAACCTGATCTGCTATGATGTGATCAGATGTTGGCGACAGCCTTCTTTTGAGTGAGAGGTTATAAAAGATAGCAAGCTGTTCCCTTCTGAAAAGCATGGCTAAGAACTTATAATAAACATAAAGGACACGGACATTTCCTTTAATACTTGTTTCCTTTAATACTTTAAAACAGACACAAGATGTTGTATCCTGCTGATAAGACCTCAACCCTCCAGTCCTATAAGCCCTCTGAGAGAATAAATATCCCTCTGGGCTCACATCTAATCCCCTGTTAGGGTAATTGATTAGGCAACGACATCCTCATCTATTTTCTCTGCTTCCTATTTGGAGCTGTGAGATTCAAGTGTCTCTTGAGGACACATACAGTAAGTCTGAAGATGCTATGCCTACCCAAAACCCCTTGGTTCAATTGCTCGGGCATCACGTAAGGTCTTGGTTCTTGTCTCCCTTCAGTTCCTCTGGCATAGGATTCCTCTTCCTCTGAATTCTGCAGGGACTTCTGTTTTTCTCCACCCCCACTCTAATCTTTTCCTCCCATTCTTTGTGATGGTAAGAACTAGTGCAGAGTGATCAAGAGTAGGGAACTGGCTCTTTCTTGATGCAGTCAGAAACGATCCTTCTTTGTTTCCCACCTCTACAGTCCTCCTCTGACTTTCTGTATTACAGTTCCTTTGGCTCTACAACCAGACCAGCATTGGCCCCACTGTGTTCTCATGCTCTGGTGCTTCCCCATCTGCAGAAAGGCTGTCACCAGTCATGCTTTGGGGAGTATTTGAACCTTGCTCAGCTACCAGTATGTTCAGAAGGTCTCCTGCTGGCCACCATGTGCACTTGGGTTGGCCTGCTTACTTCCTCAAATGCTAAAAAAGCTGCTCTTCTCAGAGAAGGGTTCACCTGCAATTTCTTTGTGAAGTGACTTCAGAGATGTCTCAGTTGCTGTTGCTTCTCCTTTACTGCATATGCACACTTCATAAAATATTCTCCAATAAAATTACAAAAGAACAAGTAGCTGCTCTGAAAAAAAATACTAAGTTCTGTTTGCAGTTATGGGACTGCCTTCATTTCCTCTAAATACCATACCCCAAGTTTTACAAAAACAAGTCTTACAAGACTTGATTACTTTAGTGGAACCGATTGTTTTATATGAGAAAACACTTCAGCTCAATAAGTCCAGATTTTTATATTGGTTAATGATACAGAGACATTTGACAGTGTGAGACAAAGTTCCACAGACAGAATCTATTTCCTTCTTAAGACCAGTAGATAGTGGATGGCCACAGGATACTTCAGCACAAATGGAATAAAATAAATCTGACTTTGAAAATCCGTAATTGTTTTGCTAGTAGATGAACACACTTTCCCTTAGACTTCAGATTCTGAATTCTGCAGATGAATATCACACATCATTTAACACCGGTCTTGCAGAGTCTTTGGAGCATCCTATGCACAGAGACAAGGAAGTGTTTTCCTTCCTTGCTTGGGAAGATGATGACTCATGTTCAAAGCAACTGCTTGGGGTGCAAATAATCTGACTTTTGTCCATGGCTCTATTTCAGCTTTTCTACAACTGGCTTAAGCAACTTAATGCTTCAGTTTCTCTGTCTATGAAGTCAGACTCAAAATACTTCCTAGGGACAGTAAAATTGAGATTTGAATTCATTATGGAGCATAATGAAGTCAGATAATAGAATAAAGGCCATGGCACAAAGTCTATATTAATCCTGCCAGCCATTGGCTGATATCCAATAATCTGACCACTTCCAGATGAAGTGCCCTGCCCACATGCTCATTACTTCCTATGACCTTTCCAATACTTTTGGTAGGCCTGAAGAAACACTCATTCTCCATGCACAGATCCCACTGAAGTATGTAGATTTCAGGCCTCTGTTTTGGTTCTGTCCTGGCTATCTGCCTGCAGCTGCTGGAAGCTTACCCTGCCCCACCCATATACTCTCTCCTTATGGTCCCTTTGCCAGGCTTCCAGGTGCTACCCTCCAATGCCTACAGATATTGCCAGGAGTTTAGTAGAGATGTCCTATCTACCCACGTGTTGATAGCTTTGCCATATTCTGGCTGCCTGAAGTTGCCCTGTACACCTGCTCTAAATGTATTCTCCAAATGGATTGTGCTGCTCCATTTCATGCTGCAATTTTTTTTTATGCTTCCAGGAGAAATATGTTAAAATAATCATCATAAAAGAGATACTTGCTCCCTACCCAGCTCTGAAATCCTAATGGTGGAAAAATTCAGCTTATTTGCTCTAAAAGCAATATTACACTGAAATAAAACGTGTGTTTGGATGTTTCTGACTATCAGAATTGGAGGAAAATATCCATGTTTTTTAGGTTGAAATTATTCCACTGAGACTCTTAAGGTTCCAAACAAGAAAACTTGGGAGTAAAATTGGGAAAATATATAAGACTAAATAAAATAAACTTCACCTACTTAGTACAGTGAGGATAAACATATGCAACATTCAGTATTTGTAACTTTTTATTAAATTGCCTTGCTTTATAGCATGCTACCAGCCATAACACTCAATAAAAACAAGCAGTGCAAGTTACAAATGCATTAATCACCAATAGCGTGTAGCAGGAAATCAAATAAAATAAAAATGAATGATGGCGACAATTTACCCTCAACATGCATTTTAGCTCCCAGTGTTAATGCAACATCATGTGGTGCAAATATAAACCTGTATGGTGAGTGTTTTTTTGAGGACTGAAGGAGAGGTATATGATGCAAGTGGCAGAATGACGTGCACACACAAAAAACATTGCTCTGTACACCAATAAATTATATGACAGCAAACCAACCGTGCAAACACTAGTTATACTTTCCTTTTTGCTAATTGTCTGTGGTTTCTTTTAAGTCTTTTATGACTTGTGCTACAATTTTAAGTTCTTTTCTTGGTGTTAAAAATAATCAACACACTCCCCCTGCCTTCAATTCAAGACCTTTTCTGTTTGTCCCATTCAGCCTGTGCTCTCCTGGAAGGTTATTATAATCTTGGCATTCATCTGTTGCATTTCTTTCAGAGAATCCACATAAGCAAAATCCCTTGGCAGGAATACTGTTTGTCTAGCATTCAGTAACTTCTAATATATAAGGAACATGAAGCTAAAATTAAGACCCTCTGTATTCTGTATTTTCTAACTATTCCATTCTAATAGCAAAGGACAATGATCGTATTAATCATAGCAACAGCTAGCAGTGTATTCAGATTAAATGACATCTGAATCAATGCAAAAAAAAGAAAGAAATTTAGGAAGACAGGATGAAACAATGTAAGACCCTTTACTTTGGCACCTCATAGATTATATTCTTGCACTCAACCATCAAAAATCAGCATTATCACAAGAGAAACTGTGATAAACCCACCGTTTTTAACTCTGCTCTCCTTTCCACTTACCTTCTGAGGGCTGAGGGGTCCCACAAGGGGTGGAAGGGGTCTTCAGCTCTTCCTGGGACTCTATGGATGCTGGGCTGACACACTTGGGTACAGGTGAGGATGGAGCTGAAGGAGATCTCAGGTTCAAGGACAGCTCACTTCTGCCTCGGCTTACACTCCGACTCTTCAGCTCCTTCTCATACTCCTCTGCTGCCAACTTCTCCAAGTATTTGTATCTGAAAGTTAAATTCCAAAGGGTTTCCGTAAAGAAAAAGAAATCTGTGGCTGATGCTTGTTTATGGATGAAACACCTGCAGAGAGTGAGCTGACTTCCTGACACAAGGGGTACAGCATTAAACTGCCTGCCTGCTCAATCTGCCAAAAAGTGCACACCAAAGTAAAGACTATTGCCCTGAAAAACATTAAATTTCTCATTACAATACAAAAGCAAAAACCAGCAGAGTTAAGGAACCTTTAGATATAGTATTTTGTCTGCATAGTCCTTCCCCTTTTGGAAGCATTTGTCTGTCCTGCTTTTCACTCTCCTCCTCCTTCTCCTCCTCCTCCTCCCAGCCCTCCCTCTTCCAAAACTAAAACGGGAGGGAAAAAAAAACAAAAGAAGAAAAAAACTCTCCAAAGCAAGAACCCCTTAATACTGACGCAAATTGCCAGTCTGAGACTTGCTGTAAGGAGAGGACAATGCAGCAGACAAAAATTGATCTACCTGAAAATAACACCAATAATAAACGTTTGGATTGACTATCTAAAGACTCTGAACCTGCTTCTATTTGCTCTGAGAGCAATGCACTGGAATTCACTTTGTTCTCTCCAGAGCCTACAATGGAAAGTTTTCTTTTTTTTATTCTAAAAAATTTCTCTGCCGGACTCAGACATCCAATAGCTTGTACCTGACGTCACATGTAGTTTATTCATCAAAGTCACTTTAAAAGAACAAAGATACATCTGTTTTGCATTTTAGGCAGGCAGAACTCACTAACTGTTTATTAAGACCAGCTACCAATCATATTCTTCATAGTGTGCTTTATACATTTCGACCAAAATAACTTTGAAATATGTGCCTCTTCCAGATGTCTGCTAATTTTATCCACCATTATTTGCTAAGGAATAAATTTATGAATACAGCTGGATCAGGCTTTAGACTGTTTGCCTTACCCACAAGTGAACTGTTAAACAGGTTAATTAAGACTACTACTTATGTCTCTGAAACACTGTGGTCATCCTCCTATAACCCAGTGTTGTAAACACGTCATAACAGGGAACACCTCTCCTCCCCCCTTCTGCCTCACTGACAGCCTGAGTTAGTGTATGAGGGTGCACTAAAAAGCAGGCAGGGTAAAGAAGTCAGCCATATGTGGTAACAAACATGCTTAATACATATGGTAGCCACACACACATGCACATTTGCAAACATCCATATAGAGCATAGAAATGTCTTTGAAGAGCAGTCCTTGCGTTTTCAGAGGCAATTTGCTTTATTGCAAACAGCAATAATGAAGAACAAACTCATTTTCTTTTATTCCTCCAGAGGTATGCACAGGCTTTGAACAAATTCTGCAAGAAAAAGAACCCCTACAGACTCTGGATGAAAATATAACAAGCTACATACTTGTATGGTTATAAAATAGGAACTGTTTACAGTTCTAACATGAAGCCAATTCTCGAGACTGAATTTTGCCTTTTCAATAGAGGAGAAAGCCTTTCACATCAGTGTCATGTGTTGTTACTACTCCTTTTAACACTGGTCCCTTACACCTTCCGTCTTCTCACAAGTAGAGATGGGGCTTCAGACTCATGAAGAGCCATTCCAACTGATCACTTAAACCAAACAGGTACAGCCCAGCTGGCTGCTGCTGAGGGGGGTTTTGCAGTTTGCCAACAGACTACAACAAAGATCTGGATGGATTCTTCTATAATGGGGGGAGCTCTTTTTCAGCTGTTTTAACATTTTAGGTTCTATAGCTGTGTGCTGCACAGTCAACCAGCAAGGCAGAGAAGGCAGAGGACTATCATCAAGAAGTGCCTTCTCAAAAATGTATCTGATTATTACACTGAAAGAAAAAAGGGAACCAGAACAGCAACTCCAATGGCAGTACATCAGCATAACTAGTTATCAAATGGGAACACTAATAATCAGATATAGCAATTTAACTGAGAAATAAAAAAATCATTCAAGAATCCTTATTAACACTTCACACTTGATAAATTACATTATTTAGGTTATTTTTTGTTTCTGACCAATATCTTAGCAGTGAATGAATGCCAGCCTCAAATATGCAAGGTCCAATGCTGAAGGAGTTGAAAGGATGAGCTACCATACCTCTCTGCTTTAGGACTGACACATTGTCTCTGCATATGCTGCCATACTCTTCTAAATCATGGAAACCTTCAGACATCATCACACCTCTGCTGACTTTTCTCTATAGATAATAATCCAAAACTCTGTGAGCTATCCATGTGGTTTTCCTAATGAATGTGACACTGCACTTATCATCTTTGAGTAGATGAAATTATCATTATGAGTTCTCTAATCTCTGAGCAATACCCTGAGTGCAACTTAAAATGTTTATATACCAACAAAGTAATGGGGTGGAGAGCATTTGAGCTGTACCTCACACTAGAGAGGACTTGGAAGCTCACCTTTCCTGGTTTTATTTTTTAATTACCACTAGAAGACACCTAGCCAAGCAAAGTAAAAAGGCCTCAAACCATAGAACAGCAAGAACTGATATAGAGGTAACATACAAACCATTTTTTAACTAGGATTTTAGGCGCCTTAACTATAGGATTTTCTTACAGTCTATACACTCTCCTTCCTATAGGAAATGAAACTTCATTTGTGCAAAGGTATTTATTAAAAAAGTAGTTACATAATGCTAATGTAATGGACTACTGGTGCAAGACTTCACTTGCAGGTTTCTCTGATATTTATGTGCTTCAAAGCAAATATATGTCTTTCCTCTTTATGAGTAAGAACTGATAGTTTAACATTCAAGTTCAAAAGAGCCCTAAGGGTAAAGAAACATTCCTAATGACTAGTGAAATTGTCTCAGATTGCACAGCAGTGATGCGCTGCTGGTGAACACTTCCCCAAAAATACTCCACTTGGCATGTTCCCTGACAACGTGAAAGTTCTGGAGAACTTGCTTCTAATTTGTTTCAAATCTTGCAATGAGCATGCTTGCTGAAAAAGGTTTTACTCAGTTCAGATCAGTGTTTCATGCTTGTGTGCTCAGATGCCTTTCACTTCAGAAAATGCTGTAAACTATCTGTAACTGTTTTGACTGAAAGGATAAAGGAAAGGCCATCCACCTTTTCTTACTCTTAGAGATGTCAAAATAATGTTTTACTATTAGCTACTCCAGCCACAATAGATAAGACTTCAGTCTGCAGAAAAGAACTATCTATCTCCTGTCTGATGATTTTGTAAAAAAAACCCACAAAAGCAACCAATAAAAAAAAACCCAAAATACAGCAACACAATGATTTCTGAGATGGTTGCTCTCTTATTTTGATAACGTAATTCCAATTCTTGACAGTTCAAAAGTATCTCCAGAGAATAATCTCTAGAGGACCATACAAGCAGAACCAAAGCACTCTGGATGATTTTTCTTCTCCTGTTTGTACAGTAACTTGCATATTTTCCAGGTAAAAACAAGTGCTCCCTCCAGGATGTAATTACTAGCAGAGGTAGAGATGAAGCTACTGAAAGGCAAAGGTCTTTAGTTGAGTATTCCTTGAAAAATGTGCTTTCATAAGCACAAAGCTCTGAGCCTAGCCCAGAGTTTCTAAACTATTTAATTGAATTTAAAAAAAATGAAAAAACCTCCAAATCCTCAGTCCCTTTAAATATGCTATTTAAATAAAACTAAAGCAATGTCCCAATGACAAATACTACTAAGCTTTGTAATTTACTCGCTGATGTTTAGAGATCAGCAAGAAAACTTGGCTCTGAAAGATAAAAATATGCTGGGAGTGGGTCAGAACCGTTTCCATCGGTCACTGCAGTTTTGCAATGCTTGTGACCCCAATTTCCTTTATCCTCAGTTGCCTTTTCTGACCCTCCAGAAAGCTTGGGACCCACTGAGTGAGAAAGATAGGCTTATTCAATTTATAACTCTATGAAATTTGGGCAAATTTCTGAGGCAAATGGGGTAAGTTTATTTCCCACACAAATAGATAAAAGATAATCAATCATTCTTATGCATTCCAGTCCCACTGCTCTTCATTTATTGCTGTGCTTACAGCTTGATTTAATTCTCCTCTTTAATTTAACAACTTCTTTCTTATAGGAGTCTTTTGGAGTAAAAGTGTTCTGTGCAAGAAGAATTAAAAATGTAAATACATGACAGATCCACAGTAAGGAATATAGTAAAGTGCAAACAACCAAAGGGAAGGATGGATACACTATATACAAACCTCTCTTCTCTTGCTTGTCTTAGCTCTTCTCTTTTGTCTAAATAATCGCGGCTAGAAAGAGAATTACAGTAAATTGCAGCAGAAACAGAAGAAAAAGGTAAGTAGTAGAAGTATAAGTACAGAAACCAAGAGCAGTACAAACAAGCTGGTCAGATGTAACAAGGGCTGTTGTTGACAAAAAATGTTTGGTTTTGCAAAACTGGCTGAAAAATGTGTGTCTACACTTATCTATGAATACACCCTAGATATGTGACACCAAAAATGTAGTTCGGAAGGTCATTATAAGTAATTATATAAAAACCTCAAGAACTGAAAAACTTGGAAGCATGCTTTGAAACCTGGCGTCTGAAATTAGACATGATGAACTGCACCTAATGAGCAGGCACATTAGTGGCAATTAAACCATTCTGCATTTGTTCCATCTTAGAATGTCCCAAAAGAGTGACTGCAGCACCTGGCAGGCTAGACCAAGACAGGGAGGATACTGTATATCAGCCTTCCTTAGCAGGCACCTTTCCTCAGTGTGTTTTAGCTTCTACAGTTGGAAACAGAACAGCAAACTGGCTTTACAGAGTAGGACAACTCTTTGTTCTTAGAAAGTGTGTGCAGGATTATTGGAGAGATAACAACTTTTCACTTCGTTTTTTTCACTCTGAGTTTTAGATACAAAACTTTTATGTCAGCTGCTGCTCCTGCAGCAACTCAAGTAACCCATATATTTAGCTTTTGCCAAGTCAACTTTGCTGGATGCTTGAGCACTATGATTTCAGGCAGGCCTGCCACATCCACAAATGTGGATGCAAATTTAACTTGGGCAGCAGAACCTAGTAAATGCCCAGCCTGCCTTGATACCACAGCAAGAGAGTTCCTTACAATATATTTTTAATATTTTGTTGAATCTGGTAGACAAAATTGTTGAGACCTTCACCTTATCTGTTAAATTCTTTCACAGTAACTTGGGAGTACCAGAAAGATTTTCAGAACTACTCCTTTTATAAATAACCACTATTTTTGCTTATCATTTACTATACCAATAGCTATCAAACATCTGCTTCTAAGTGGTCTTCAAAAGTCCATTAACAGGGAACAGAGATTACTGTTTCAGGCTATCTCCACATGCTTTAAATCCTGAACTGGTTATACTTTTATCATATTTTCAGAGTATTTTAGGAAATCTTCAGCAGGCAAATTTTAACATCACTCTTTGACCTCTGAAAACTTTCACCCTTTCCTATAGCTGAAGAACAGTCATTGAATTTTAGGACTTATTGTTCTATATATGCAGTGGGTACAATTGTCCTTCTACTGAGAAAAAAGTTTGTTCTGGAAAGCATTCCTTTAGTTAGCAATAGCTTATGAAGCTCTTTAGCATCTCTCCTAATCCTCCAGCTCTTTCACAACTGGTGATGCTCTCCTTTAAATTATCCTCAATTTGTCAATGATGATGCCAGAATCTAGTGCAATGTTCTCAAGGCAGAATTGGAAAGAATGAGATAACAAATGAGTCATGATGGTAAATCCAGTACTGCTCACGAGTTTAAAGACTGTGAATTGCAAGTGCTATTTTTAATCAAAAATACATCTTCAGAGTCTGGGTTTCTAGCCAGACTGATGATATGATAATGCAATCCCAAGAACTCTTATGAAACTGTCCGTGACTGTTTGCTGTGGCTTTGTCCTCCTCCTGCCAGACTGTTTAATCAACTGTGGGATGCTGTGTGTCTGCAAATTTGGTGGCTTTGGAGACCCCCTGGTCACAAAACTCAAATCTGGAAGATGAAAACACCAGGCATTTGAAAATCCTCTTAAATATGTTGTTTAGTTAACCGGTTTCTGACTCCGAAATAATGAGATGAAAATGTATATTTTTACTTTTTTCTCCCTGACTTTAAGGATGCTCTTTTAGTGACAACAACTACTGTAGCCAACCTCTACTGAAATGTGTAGATCTGTTATTCAAACAGGTCAATCTGCCAAATGCCCTGTTGGCTTTTTCGGTTTGGGAGCTTCTTTTTTGAAAGATCATGTTGGCTGTCCATGGCACCCTGCTGCAGCCTAATGATACCACTTAGAGGGAGAGTTTTTGGAAGAGGCTTGAAGACTGAGACCTTATTGTTTCTGTTTCAGGAGAACTTGGGCAGCTGTTGGCTGCCAAAGATCCTATTATGGTGCTCTTCCACCTTCCCTCTGCCTCTCATTTCCTTCTAAACTAGCTGTCTTCTGGAGCCAGGAGAATATCAATCAAACAACCAACCACTCATAAGTTACTCCTCTTTCCAAATTCACAGAATCACAGCCTGTTTCCACTTCTTACTAAAGAGATGATTACAGTGAAAACAATCCTGCATACTAATAAACAAGCTCACATGAAACCCAGTGCCATCTTTTCCATAACTACCAATTCGAAGGCTACAAAACATTTATCTTACCATTCTTTAGGTTATTATATTATGTCTTCTAACTACTAAAAATATGTTTACTTTTTACTCCTGTCTATGAGGAAAAAAAATGATTTCTTAGCATACACTCTTCAGACCGTAGGCAAACCGTTTCAGGTATAGACTCCATATCTATCCTTAGCCTACCGCAGTCTTTGCTAACATCTGTGCGGAGATTTCCAGGCATGGATTTAAGAGGATAAGGGGCCTTGTCTCTTACTATCCTCAGGCAGCATACCCTGGGAACCTACATCATAAAAAACATTTTCTCAGATGTGAGTCCTGTACTCAGCTGTGGCCTTTGTCTGGCCATGGTTTGAAGAATAATTTTGATAATTGCTTTCTGTCAGTTTCTGTTTCCTGGAGGAAGAGACACATGTTCAGAAAAGGAGGAAAAACTCATTAAAAAATGCTACCACACAGCCTGAGACAGCAAATCCTTTTTACTTTGCATAACACAAAAGCAAAAAGATGTTTCAGTGCTGTCCCTTCCGCCTTTGATACCTTTGTCCCACTGTTTCATCTTCAAAACTCCGTGCCTCACTGAGATTATAATTTGGAGAGTATATTAGCTAATAAAAACAAGCCTCTGTAGATACCCAGACAGTATAATTAGGAAATACATAGCTGCCTTTAAAAAAAAAGATCCTTATTTCTTGAATGCCAGAATTCATGATGTGTGTAATCTGTCAGTTCTTAAGATACTTAGATCAAGAAAGGTATCTACAAACTATTCATCAATTCAATTATTTTGCAATTGAATTTCTCAATGATTTACCAGTCTATCACACATTTAAAGCAAGACACTGTGAGTAAATTTGGGTCCTACTTGAATTTGTTTCTTTCTTCACGTTCTATCCTTTGCAACCTTTCTTCTCTCTCCTGACGCCGTCTTTCTCTTTCAGCTGCCAAGGACTCCTGGTGCTGCCGAAAAGATGATGTAAGGAGACCACCCAAAGCTGGCCTGCAGAAAAGGAAGATCAGATTTCTCAGTGTCACTTTTATTGATTATACTGGCAAAAAATGAGTAGCAATCATTCAGCAAGTAACATAATTCCAACCAGCAGAATGACATGGCAATATTTATGTATGGATCTTTCAAAGCACGGGCTAAGTGTCTTCTCGCTAAATTGATTATAGACACTGTGATGAGCTTAAGAAAACACTTAGAGTAGGCTTGTTAAATTGCCAAATTTCTAAGGCACAATAAACGTGTAAAAGTTCTTCAGTCTAGTTCAACTGCAATATTGTCTAAATATTTTTTTTAACTTTATAATCCTGTTAACACAAATGCTGAATCCTGTAAAGGATTTTTGAAATTCTAAGGAAAAAACCCTGCAATATTTTTTAAACACAAACATGTTATGTAATGATGTTAAAAACAGATGTGCCACAAACACCTGAGAATCCCTCATACAGGAAAAAAAAAGTAAAGGAAGTAAATGTCATAACAGCCCTTCAGAATTCAAATGCCCTCCTTAGCAGGGGCATATCTTTCCTTTATACATTAACAAGTTCGGTTATGATTATTTCCTTGCTGCATGTGCTGTAAGAGCAAAACAAATCACATGTAAGGACATATCAGTAAAATACATAGGGACAGTCTTCTCAAACCTTTATTGAAAACTGTCAGAAATGATGGCCTCTACAGTAAAGACTTTTTAAATATATAAAGCTACATTTGTATTCACTTATAGTTTGCTGTTGATGCAGGGTTTTTTATTAGTTTTACTGCAAGTACTACTTTGGCTGGGAGAGTGGGTCCTCTCACAAAACTTTCCCCCAACAGAGTAAACATGTCTTTCTTTCTATCTTTTAGACAGGAAAAAAAAAATCTGTATTGTACAAGGTAGCTTTATACAGATACACACTGATTGAATTAGACTGATAAAATCAAAAAGACATAACTCGTGTAGAGCGGTTTCTGTGCATTGTTGTAACATGAGTTTTGCAACGAAAGGATTAATGAGAGAAATAGATACTGCTTTTTCTGAAAAGAAATTAAAAGAAACTAAACCCTGCCTAAAAGGAGGTTCCTTAACTAGTAATACAAACCTGAATAAATTTTCTTTATTTTTAAGGACTTAGACCCTTTCCCTTATTTATTTACTTGTCTCTGGCTGAACAATGTAGGCATTTAGTGTAATGGCACCAGATCACCAGCACAGATATGTGCGGGAGAAGACAAAAGAATTAATGCAAACCTATCTTCCCTGAGTGTCTATGTCTGTACAAGCAGAAATGCTTCAAAACATAGCCATTTCAGCCCCACTGGCAGCAGGGCAGTATGAATATGTCAATAATTTCAATAAATTGAATTTCAATATGTCATATCCCACCCGCATAAACATTACATAAGATGGTATAAAACTCGATATTCTGTAAGACTCTGTGCTGGCACTCCTCCAGAGCTACAGTATCAATGCTGGATCACGCTCAAAACCATAAAAATCTCTAATATGCTTCAGCACTAAGAAAAGGGGAAAAAAATCCTCAAACACTGACAGTCAAGTACGTGTGGTGAATTTTCCCCTGAGCATATTTTAAATTTATTTTAACTTTTGACCTTTCAGTGCATGTTGCAAGAGAAAGCTCTCAGCAGAAACAGTAGCAGCACTGTACTAAAATTCAAAAGTTAGAGCTCCATCCCTGTCATAGCATGAAATACCATGGCTATAAGCTTGGACATAACATCAGAAATTGCTCTTGGAAGGGGAAAACTGGACAAAGCCTCCATGTGAAGAGGTATGGAAATAAACTAGGAGAGATGGCAAAAGAGGGTCCCTATCAAGTCTGTGCTTTTATGTGTTTTGAGTATTCGGCTTGATATCCCATCCTGTCCCACCGAGCTGCCATGAAGTCTGCAAACTCAATTTAGAGTCAAAGGAAGGTATGGCTTAAATAACCTGAAGGAAAATTATTGGGAAGGATGGGGTGATGCTGAGAGACCAAAGGAGTGATTGTAGGTCTGCACAGCATCTAGCAGGTTGGAAACCTTTGGCTCTGACTAAGCTCTTCGAGGCTCCACAATAAATACACATTCTTATTCAAGGGATTACAGGGAAATCACATGGAGATGCATAGTTTAGTACTGCAGATGGGATTCTAACCTAACTTTAGTAGCAAAATTCCTCCTCATGCCAAAACACCTTGTTTGGAGGTTTGATCCATAGCATAGTTTGGCTAGCATTGCTCACTTGGCTAAAATTTGCAGCTGTACGAACAGCAGCTTTACAATCTAAATAAAAGATCCACAGCCATATGTACAGAAGAAAAGCTAATGTTTAAGAAACTGAAAATGTTAGCTTGCCACCTCTTTGAAACTAAACAAATCAACAATTAGCCCAAACTTGGTATTTCTGTATTTCCCACTTGTTATGAGTTCATACTTCATCTGAATTACAAGCTACAGTATAGCGTGCACACACATGCCTGACTTAATTCCTTTGTCCCAAACAAAGTCACATCGTGTACAACAGTTTAGTGCATGAGATGGTCAAAACTAATAGTCAAAGCTGCAAGAAGGTTCTGTTTATACAGGTAATAACTAAACAGACACATGTTCAGCTGACTCCATGTGTGGCACTGACTTCTTAAAACACAAATAGTCAGGTTTTGGGTCTTCCGTCTCATTTAGAAAAGGGCAGGAAAAGAAACAGCACTGATACTACTGAGCTAGTTAGTGCTCGCTTAGTGGTTAGACCTTGCAGTGGCCAGCCCACTCAACTGGGCACCAAATGCTGAGACCATTTGCCTTATGAAACCTCATAAACTCACAGCTTCACTGTTGCTAACAAACATTATAACTCAGCTGCTGTTTGGGTGAATCAATACTCTTTTTAATATGAACTGCAACTGCAAATGAACAGATTTTAGCATTTTGTAAACTCCATAATTAATTTTCTACATGTGCATAAACTAAACATGGAGTAAACAGGTGTTACTTTCGGGGTGTACAAACCCTTAAAACAGCCAGAGGAAAAGAAAGTATTTAGAGGTATTCCTCAAACAATCTAAACAATTTGAAAAGGGTTTTGTCTATGTATGGTTTGTCTACAGAATCTGATTTTTGTTTCTGTATTCCCCTGTCAATAACACTTAAAGTAAATGTTCCCTTTCAGTGAGCTCATGCTTGAATTGCAAATGGCATCAGTACTGGCCAAACCAGCTGGTAGGAAGGCTTGGGCTGAGCCTTTGGGTAAGTTTGTTGCTTTGATGATGTTTGAAGGGTGACAGTGCCTTCAGGCCTCAGGAATTTTTAAGTCTTATTGCTGTAGGCTTCATTTTAAAAATGAGTAAGCAAGAAAGAGGATAAAAAAATTCTGGCATTGAATCAAAGGTGATAAGAGATTTTAACAGAAAAGAGTATGTGAATACTCAATGAAAGCATAATAGAGTGATCACTCACAAAACAGGGTTATAGCTGATATTTGCCAGCATTTTAATGCTGGTGTCATATGTTACCAGCTGGTAATATCAACCATTTGTTCAATTCCGCAAATACAATCCAGAAGGATGCTTGCTCTGACTACTATTTTTAGTCTTGTAGAAAATGCAAGGCTATTAAGAACGGATTGTTAATATAAAAATGCGAAGAAAAGCTTTCTTATGCCTGCTGGTTAAAACCAGTAAAAGCTAAACAAGCTACATTATTACATTCTCATTCCAAAAAGAAAACACACAACAAGAATGTGTCTAGGTCTTAGGATTTGTGATAGAGCTCCATACCACAGCACTGGGACCTGGGGCCAGAGAGGTCATTAGTTACTTATCTTGTTGGAAGAAGAGACAGGAAAGACAAATAATAGAAAAAAAAAAAAGAAAAAGAAGGTAAAAAAAATATACACAGGGCAAAGGACATGAAGCTAAAACATCTACTGCAGGCCCAAACTCTTCTAAATAAAAATTCAGCTAGCCTGACCTACAGCATTTAACACAGCAGTGAATTAGTAATTATTATTATAAACACAAATTCAGGCAGACACAAGATATCTCACACTTTTTTGCAAGTACTTGCAGTTTCCTGACAATGCTCCATCACAGACTATATATTTTGAAGGGGAATATGTGACCTGAATTACTCTAATCTTGTTGCAAGCTGAAGAAAATATTTCTGTCTTACTCTAAGCTGCTTTGTTGCAGCAAAATTGCAGTTCTGAAGTTCAAATGTTCTTCATTTACATAAGCTCTGAAACATTCTTTTGTGGCTGCATTTCCCTCTGCTTAGTTGAATTTTTAAGATTTGCTACAGAGAAATAGGCATCTCTAGGAAGAATACAAAATAAAAATGTATATTTTTAGGTGGTAAAAAAAATTAACAGACAACTTATGAGAGAAAATCCCTTCAGGCCATAAGGTTAGTATTCAAGGTTGTCTTTAATATAACATGGTTCAGAGTCATTAATAAATTTATTAAGGAAGCACTAATTACCTAGTTTTACAAAGTGCTCCTGCTCCACCAGTCATGGATTGCTACAGAGAGAGAACAACAGTCAACAGCTCCTACTCAGGCCTTAAGTAACTCTAAACTCTCTTGACTTTAACAAAATAAATTCACTTTCCAGCTTAGAAAGAGACAAAAGGGGAGGAAAAGCTGCCAAGAGGCATATTGCTTTTCACTGTTAAAGAAACTCTCAGTGTGTTATGTCTCCCTACATGACACGGCAAATTCAAAAGCATGTTGATATAAGATTTTGCAAACAGACTAAACATTACTTGAGGAATCTTTACAAAACTCTCAAAAATAAACAGAAAATTGAGAGATAAAACTACTGACTAATGCTTCCTTTGAGAAAGAAACTTGAGAGTGACCAAGAGAAGAACTGATTAACGTTAGACTTCCAAGTGGCGTAGGGGACTACCCAAAATAAAGCTACAGTGGGGCAGAGCTGCACAGAGCCTGCAGCCTGACCTCTACAGGTTTTACACTGTGCTTCTTTCTCCAACTTGCAGCTTCTCATCCTCATGTGAGTTACAAATTACCTGTAAATGACAGGTAGATCCCACGGGTAGATCCAGGCTAAGGCGGGTGTCCCCTTAGCATCAGCACTGCACACAATGCGCTCAGCCAGCAACACTCTGCAGTCTGAAACCGTAACCCAGTTCATGCTTCTGTATAAACATATACCCTATGATGAATCCTAAAAAGCTGCAATCAAGAATATTGCTTACACAGTAGTTGGACAAGCAGCTCGGCCAGTGTAAGCCACCACTGCCTCCCAAATTGTAAATCAAGCAATTCCTAAAGTCATTTTTCCTCTTAAAATCTCAGCAATAAAGTTGAGGCTTTTGCCCTGGGCCACTATTATCAACCAAGCTATCCCTTCCTCATTTTGTTACTCAGAGTGAAAGATGTCCTTGACATTTACCACAAGAAAAAATGGTCATGATCTCTAGTCTGAGAGCCCAGAAGTACATATTAAGACACACAGAAAGAATAGAAAGCCAAGGAAAGAGGCGATGTTCTTGGGAGAGCAGCAGCTTTGTAAGCTGTATAGAAGATTTTGTAACATAGGGTTCTTGGTTTATCTTAGTGCTTACCAGCTGGAGTAAGGAAACTCCAGGGTGTAGATTAGTGATAAATGGCTGATGAAAAAAAAAAGAAAAGAAAAAAATAGAGAACCTTCATCCAGCAGCATCTCCCTGGTGTTATCAACTACTGAGATGTTTCATTTTAGTAGACAGTCTAACTGAAAAGCTGTTTGGCATTCTCAGGAAGGTTTTTTTTGGTGGTGGTTTGTTGTTGTTGTTGTTTGTTCGTTTTGATGTTGTTTTGCTTTAAAGAGACAGAAATTTGAAAGAAAGCACCAGATTGTCAGCAAATCACTTTTTCAGGAACCTAGAAAGGGAATAAAGCTCAAAAGAAGAGTTTTTGCAGACTTTTGCTGCACTTCATGTTTAAGCTTTGGGTATAGTGTTTACATGTCAGTGGAGAAAAAAATCACCTATAATCTAGGCATGCTAATCTCAGTGTCTGTGACCTGCTTTAGAAATAAATGTTTGAAGGTACATTTTCTTTAAAAGATATAGAAGAACATGGAGATGAATACTCAACATTTAAGGCCCTCCATCATGGGAGCCTGAGGTAAAGTATTGCTGTAGATCACAAAGCAAGTAAGATGGAAAACATATTAAAGGACATGAAATATATTTCGTATTTCTTAAGCCTATTTTCTAATGCTCTGGAAAAGCTGGAGATGCTTCAAACAGGAGCAATCTCCAAACACCACAGCAGGCCTTTACCACGCTTGGAGACTTGGAAGAACTTCTGAGGGACCAGCCAGAGGTGGAGACTAAGTTCACAGTGACTGGCTAAGAGGCTCAAGAAGTGGAGTTTTGCAAACTGAACTTTCTGGGATTTGATTTAACAGACAGAGGCATGAGAATGAGGACCATGAACTCCTGCTCCTTTGGCACACAGTGCCCAGAGAAGAAGACTTTTCGAGATAGGCTAACTATACTATTGTTTGACTATCAAGCCCAGCGGGAACTGTCTCCTTGCAAATGCATCAGAAGAAACCTACCCTGGCAAACACACCAGCAGGATATTTTTCTGGTAGTGGAATGAATGAAAGCTGATGCTGAATTCAGAAGCTCTTGTCTTGTAAGTTATATTCCTTCATGGTCTCCTCTAAGGATGGCATACACTTCACCACCAAAAGGACACTATGAGGGGGCGTGAAGCTTTACAAGTAATGAGTTTGCTGGTCAGCTACAGATTCCAGGCTGCAGCTTTCGGTTTGAATGACTGCCTTAGATTAAGAGTCTGAGAAGACAGTCTTTGGCTAGACAGAAATATCCTAGGTATGAGCATAAGGCATGGAAATACAGACTAATCTTATACCTTCTGCCCCCAGGCAAGGTGGTAACTCAGAGGGACAGAAAAAGGCTTTTCTCCCTGGTGTGCTTCAGTCATATCCTGTTCCTCCCCTTTGTTACCAAAATTTATGAGGTTATGAAATTGAGAGTGATTTTCCCTTTCTTTACTAACTGGGGAGAGTTAATTGGTGATTTAAGTTGTGAATAGTGGGAGCAGTATATTTATGGAGCAAAGCAGTCTTTGGCATTTGAAAACAGGCAGACTGGGCTATACTCCTTATTAATTAAGAGCAACTTTCACAAGCAGAGAGATACAAGAGAACCAATACACCCTTTCTTTTCTCCCAATGGAGGGCTGAACAAAAAGTGCCCTGCAGTTTGCCCTCCTTCAGCAGGATTCCCATGGCTGCAATATGCATTTCAGAACCATGGCTCTCCACAGGGGACCCAGGGCAATGAGAGAGAACAACAGGATTGCAAGAAGTTGCCAAAAGGCCGCAGCTGAATTTAGAAACAGTTAAGTAAGCCTTTTCTTCTGCTGTACAATCAGAAATATATAGATGATGTGGATTTTAAAGAGCAAAATCCAGCTACTTTTGCACTGAATTATACTGCTGTTATGATTTCCTACTGATCTTAGCCAAAGAAGGTTTTAAAAGTATGAATGTCAAAATGTCAACCACACTGCTGCTTTCCACCTAAGTTGTAGCTCTTGTTTACATAAGCAAAATGCAGCCAAGGGTTTGAAAGGCCTGTCAGGGCAACATGAATCATTTTGTTGGGCACTGCTCTGGATTCTGCTTCTTCCTTCCTCCTCATTCTCGAAGGTCAGATAAACGGTACCAGAAACTTCATCTGAAGCTCTTCCCTGCATGATAAAAGACAGGAATCTTTCTGTGAAGGTTTTGGATAACTGTAGTCATAAGCTGAAAGCAGAAAACTCACCTTGGAGCTAACCATAGATATGCATCTGCTTCTTATCAAGTGCTTTTTTCTCCCCGCCCCATCTTTTAACTCTTTTTTTTGTGTTTGAATCCATATAAATTTTTACCATCAGGAGGTAGGAAATAATGTTTACATAATCTAAGACAAACACCATTCATAGAAGACTGTGAAAACTTCCACAATACTTTCCATTTACTAATTAGTGCCAAGCATTGCATCATGCACTACACAGCTTACTCTCCAATAAGCAAATTCTATCCATCGATCTCTCCATGGGCATTTCTGCAATGCAGAACATTTCATTTCAGGACAATGAAATAAAAGCAGGTTTCTGCTCTTCTTCAAAGCAGTCACTTAATTAGAGCTTGCTGAACTATAGATCTGCAATGGTATCACATGCAAAAAGAACAAGACAATGCAAAATGGCATCTGAAACTGTAAGTTTAATAATCTTTCAAAAAATAACTGCATCTATTCTGCAGGCAACATGCAGCTTTTGTGTACACATATTTTTCAGACTTCTCAGAGACTCATATACAGGAAGCATCAGGCTGTAACATCCCTCAAATGCAGAAATCCTGGTGAGTTCATGAACTACCATGAACAGTAGGCTGCAAATTTAAACAAGAGTACAGAGATTTTTACCATGTGAGGTGGAAAGTGGTAAACATAACCTGTGGGAAAGACAGAGATGCTACTCCGAGCACTGTGTACAGACACTTAGAATATGTAAGAGAGATCTGATAGTTGAAGGCAAAGCACTTTCCAGTTTCACAATAAAGAGATGGACAAAGCATGATGTCCAGAAGATGCTGCTAGAAAAACTGTCCAGAAAATATAAAATATTTTCCTAGAAGTGATGATAAATACTGGCATGTTTTCCAGGAGAAGTCATGCTGCTACTTGAAAACACAGGAAGGTAACAGGGGTCTTTTATTTAGCTTCCGTGAGACCCATTACAGGTCACAACAGATGATTGCAGAGCTCCCCTCTGGCCTGACTCTCCATGAATCTGTGAATTTTACAGCTTCATCCTGTGGGGCCAAGGCATTTTGGCTCCAAACCAGCAACGCACTTACACACAGGCTGCAATGAAAGCTGGCTCTCTCTGCTGGAGCAGGGCCAGCGCCATCAACCTCTTGCAGGACAGGCCCAACCATCTTTAGCCATCTCAGCGTTTGACCACTTTGGGCTTTCTTTGCCGCAACAGCAATCAGAAGCTTACAACAGCAGGGACTTGGAAATCTAAAACTTCCAAAGCAGTGGGAGACTTTTAACTCTTGCTTATCTAGCATCTATTTTGCTGAGGTAAAAAGGGGGTCAAAATGCCAGCGTAGAGTTTTTTATTATGGTTTCACTCAGCAATAATTTAACTGAGATCAGGAAAGACAAGTTGAGGCAAGGTACTCTAGGAAGATGAGCAAATGAAAAACTTGTCTTTCTCCAAAGACAAACTTAATGTAATTACTCACTTGAAAAAAAGGATTAAATCAATACCTCATGGCTAGAAATACATGTATGCTGGAAAAACCTAACTTGAACCATTCTGAATAGTAGCCTGGAAAGGATGTGAGGCATTAGGAAGGTTCAAACATATACACACGCACACACACAAACACTTATACACATATAGAAAAATTCTAAAAAAAGATTAACAAAAATTAACTGGAATACAAGCAAAGGATCCTGACCTTCAGTTCAAAAAACAGGGTGGGAGGTGCAATTTTTATAAATTAGAGGCCAGTTTGGAAACAAACAATCCAAATCCCGTGTTTTGGGGATAGTTTTATGAAACTATTATATTAAATTATTAAAATAATTTAAAACTTATACCTTTCCTTCTTAAACTCAGTATGACATCCTTTGAAGCTGTCATTTACTTTCAGGTTGTAACAGACAGTAAATTTCTGGTGGTCCAAATCTCTTGCCAAGCATTGCTTTCATGTATCCATAACACTTTCTTATCTTTTTTCTTCTTCTAGTATCTAACGTAATTCAAAAGAGTATTTTGGTTGTTCAAAATACTGCTTTTTCGTTGCTGGTTTGTTTTGTTTTTTCCCTTTTTCATGTTTTTAAAAGTGAGTTGATAACTAGTAGGTTATTATGAGTTTGCTTTACCTACAGCAAGATATGTTTTGCCCTTTGTGAAATACAATGAGATATATCACGTATTTTCAAGAAAGGACAAAATTATGGCTTAGGAAATTCTGAGTTAAGCATGTTTCCAAGATTTTGTAGTTGATTTAAGATGATAGAAGTGAAAATAGATCTGAATTTATTTTTAAAAATGGAAAGAAAATATGCTTTAATTCATCTCAATACTTAGAACAGCATATGTGTGAAGCAACTCTGCTTTATGCATTTAAGTGGAAGAAGCAGAAGTAGGATGGAAATACACTCAGGCTTTAACACCAAGTCAGACAGAAAGGCTTGAGAATGAGTTGGAAATGAACACATTCAGATTTTTGTCCATTTTCTTTCCAACATTAGAAAAAATCTGGTTAGAAGATATTTCCAGTACTCACTCAGAACAGTTTACATTTATCTCCTTCATCCTGTCTACAAAGAAACTGTTGTCAAAACACTGATTAATTTACAAACCTGTCAGATTTGGTCTCTTGAGGTGGTGACAGAGTTGTCCCATAACGAGTAGTGGGGGTTGTAGGGGCACTCACACCAGTGTAGGGTCGTGGAGAAGAGTAAGAGCTGCTGCCATAGCTATTGTATCTGAAGAAATGGGAAGAAAAGTAGGAGAAAGGGAGAGAAAGAAAGAATCTGTCAGCAAGCAGGCATGCAACAGTAAATCCTCTTGTTTACAGGGTGCTAGTGATCCCATACCCAAGAACTCAAACATTCACCTTCTGGAAATGTTGCTCTATTTCCAGCTTCCAAATATGCAACCTATCATGTACTTTTAATATCAACCATGTAATGAACATACGTGATGCAAACAGTGAACTATATGTAAGGAAAATAATGAGAGATTAGAATGGTCCTCCCAAGTGACAACTCATAGTAGGAATACTTGAATTACTGCTCAGTTACTGAAAATTATTAGCTGTTTTGGGAGCTGATATCCAGCCATTAGAAAAGGGATCAAACCAGTCCAAGTCAGCAGTATTCGTATCCAGTGAAATTAGGGAAAAAAGCAGCATTCCCAAGACATGATCAGAACATGGCCATCATGATTTGCAAATGCTTGCATTTTAAATGGAAAGCAACCACATTCTTTTCAATTAAAGCCGGCAGCATTTTCTTTCCCTCCCCCAACATAAGTAATAGCTTATGTGCCATTTCTTACAATGTCTGTAAAAAATCATCACCATGGTTAAAAAGACATGTCTCCGGAAGCACGGCTTTAGAAATTTCTATCAGCCCTTCCCTCTATTAAAAAAAAACCCCATAAACTCGCTTGACTTCAATGCGAGCTTGCTGATCAAAGAGAAATTGTTTCCAGGACTCCTGGAACAGTCGCCTCCCCAGAGTCCCTTCTATCAATGTTTTCATCCTGGCTCCTGTACCGAATAGAAAAGGCAGTTGTGTTGCTTTGCTGTGCCTTTTAACCATTGTACTTAACCAGCATGTCAAGGAGAGATTCCTGATTTGGCAGAATGTTAATATTCCTGTTCACGGACAATGCCATTTTACCACATGGAAAGCATATGATGCTCTGTAGGTCAGTACTCTGCAAGGCCAACTCATCCAAATGACAAAATTAATTTCAGGAAATGAGGAAACATAATTTTCATTATTATAATTCAAAAGATATAATATAACCTCCTTCACCATACCCTTTCTCTGTTGCTTCTTCCCTCCCACACATCAGCACTCAGTAATTTCACTTGGCAATTTTATTTGAAAAGGCTGGTTGATTTCCTTCAGCTCCATTTAGCACACTCATCTAGCTATGCAAAACTTCATTCAAAGTTTCAAGCTTGATTCCTTAGGGTTCAACAGCATTGCTGCCTGCCAAGGCCCACGTTAAAATCAGAAGAGATTTCAGTTAGGTGCTTTTATAATGGAAGGGATTGTGCTTTATGGAACGTGCCCTCTTGGACAACAATTCCAGGTTTATGTTTTAGAAAACACCCCACCACCAGCACCATCTATTTTTGAGACACCATGCTGACTGCCCAGCAACAGGGGAATAATTTTAGAAAAAAATTCTAACGTGCATGTATCTGAGCTACACAAGGAATTTTGCAGGAAATAATTGCCATCCAGGCCTTCTTCCCCTATAAGGAAACTCACTGGAAACTGGAGACAGTGGCCCGCTGGAGGAATGTGTAACTGGACAGTGTGGAGCTTCCCTGGTAGCACAGTCCTAGCTTGGGTCTTCTCTGTGACTCAGCCAAGAAAATATTCTGCCTGTACCTGTACTGAATGAGCGATGAGAAAACTCCACTGCCCTAACAAGAATGCAGAGCTCACTTGGTATTTTCCTGACACTAACAGAAACCTCCATTTACATTTTGATCAACTGAAGGGAGACCTTCTTGTCAACCATTACATATGCTTTTCTTCTCCTCTGCTCCATGAAAAAGCTGACATAGTGCAGAACCCTTTTTCAGACCAAGGAATTTCAATTAGTCCAAAGCTAACTCTCTTGAAAACAGAGGAAACATACCTCCTATGGACTCAGACCTACATCTACTAAAAAAATAAAATTCAGAGGGATTGGTCTGGACACAATATCCCATCAGATGGAGACTAAGATGCTGGAAGAGTATCATGGCAAAACCAGAAAACCATAGATTCACAGAATATGCCGAGTAGGAAGGGACCCACAAGGATCATCAAGTCCAACTCCCGGCCCTGTACAGGACCACTCCCATAAGTCACACTGTGTGCCTGAGAGTATTGTTCAGGGTAAGTACGTATCCTGTACACAAAGTTTATCTTTCTAACCTTCCTGTGGTACTGGTTATTACTTCCATTTTCCCTTATCCCAGGAGCCTTCATTCTCAAGAAACCCCAGACCTTTACCTCTTTTATGGACATATTACCGCCCAAATTTTGCAAACTTTGCCTTCCCTTTCCTCCAAATAAACCCAGCAGAATTCCCACACATACAGCACCCTTGATCCTGTGTAGTAATTAGAAATGCAAAGGATGGTCAGAGGAAAAAAAAAATCACTGCATAAATATTAAATATTGTAGGTACAGGAAATAAAAAGGAATCTACTCTCTAAAGTATTGCAGCAGCAATGGGAGAGCAATAAATGAGTGTGAGAGGCCTAGGGGAAAATTGCATCTATGCAGAAAAATGTAAATGTAGAGGAATTCCAGTTTTCAAGTTGCAGGTAAGAAAAAATATGTGAACTAAGTCCCTTGTCAACTGCTACTTGGATTTACAGGCTTTTCAGCAATGTGAAAAAGTGACAAAACACACCCACCTATTAGAAGAGAAAGATCAAAAATTAAAAGGATCAAAGGAATCAAAATATTTGGTCACATGCAGAAATTCAGAAGGACTGCTGGAGAGAAGAAGAAATAAATATACATACAATATACGTGTACATTTTCAGCACCTAATTCAAAGAACACTGACAACTGGGAGAGACAGCAAAAAATCATCAACCTCTTTTCAAGGTGATTCTCTATCATTGTTTTTAGCGCTACTTACTGTCAATTTGTTTTACTTGAAAACAGACTGAGAAAAAGTAATTTTTTTTTTAATTTTACATGAGTGGGATGGGGAAATTAAAAGTAAAAGTTAAGAGAAATGTAAGAGGAACAACTAAACTGAGCAGATGTTGTGTGGATAAAACTGTCTATTCTGAGTGCTATATTATCTTTATAGAACTCTTATTACAAACATGAGTTGAAATTGCCCATGACATGGACATGCACTGTAATCTAACAACAAATTTTGGATTTGGCAGTTCAGCCTTTGAAGCTAGGATTTCACCCCTGAATTTCAAGTGCTGATCTGACCTCTCTTGGTTTTATAGCACAAGAGTTCCATTAATTTTCATAAAATCATGTCTTCAAATTACATTGTTGTAAATGAGAGCAAAATGGTGCTCCTTTCCGTGATCTCCCAAATCATGGGTTATTCATCCACTGCTCTATAGAGGAAACCAGGATACTTATTAACCATAGACCTTGAAGAAGAGTAAGATGAAATGAAGGCAACAAAGGCAACAAGAGAATATCAATCAAATCAAAATACAGGCTTACAGGACTAAAACTAATACAGTATGTTCTGGAAATAATACAACACATAGAGTGCACTATTACCGCTTATAAAATTCTTGAAAGGTGTTATTCATTAGCTAAAAATTAATGTCAGCTGTATAGAAACTACCTGTTTTCCCTCATCATTTCTGCTTCCTTCTCTTTCACAGATGCTGGAGACTCTTCAAAGTCATATGAGAAGAGGTGAAAAGGAGTATGTGGTACATAAGGTAATTTCTCCACCGTTGGAGATGCCTTTGGAGTAATGGATGCTGAGGAATTTTGGGGAGAGCTCAGCAATGCTGTCGCAGGTGAAGATGATGATGAAAGGACAGAATTATGATGACAGACAGATGAGTCAGGCACAGAAGTGGAGCTGCTAGAAGAGCTCTTTGCTCTGGAGCAGGAAAGAGACCTCTCAGCTGGAGAAATGGTACTGGAGACAGCTGAAGAACACTGTGAAAAGTTTCCATGCACAGCCTCCCGCACATCTTGAACCTCACTGCAGGAGGAAAAAATCATGAGAAAGGGAAGGAGAGAAACGGGGAAAAGAGAGATCAATAGATAGTAACACTTGGAGGGGAAAAAAATCAAGTAAAGGAGTGTCAGACAATCAAAAGCTTTCCAAATTTAGAAAATCATCACCTCTTTTTAAATAAAGTAAGATAACTCACATCTTTGTATCCCAGTGGGATTCTTCTTGGGGTTGGAAATACTGGGGAAAGGAAGCAACTCAGTTTAAAGGAAAGGACAGTATTTAACCTACAGGCTTCAGAACTAATTTTCACTAATCTTTTCACAAGTGTTTTCTGAACAATTTTCATGAATTTCAAGTTAGGTTGTAAGCATCATCAGAGCCAGTACAAGCAGACTCAACACACTGGATAACATGGCCCACAGAGTACAGATGCTTCAAGATGCATGACTGCATGACTGTTTCTTGAAGCATTTTCAGATATCTGAGTATCATCCTCCCTGGGGATATGATATTTTTACTAGAAACGTTCATCCGTCAAAGATGAAAATAAAAAGGTACTCAAATCACCACTGTTCTGTCAAAATTCAAGTTTAGAATGATCTTGAAAGCAACGCCTTACCAGACCATTTGTCTAGGTATGAAGGCACTAATTTCTGATTTCTCTGAGTGTCAGTATCCCATGCTGGTATTAGATAGAGACTTGCAGAGTTGCATCAAGGGAAACAGAAAACACATCTGCTTTGCTCTACTGAAGACAGATGTTGGTGAGTGACAGAAGGCACACGGCAGGTGAAAAGCCATGGGATCTGCACTCCAGGATATCTGTTTTCACCAGTAACTCCAGCAAAAACACTGTGCATGTGCTTTGCGCTGAATCACTTGGTAAGAGGCTGATTTCACTCTACTGAGACCACCTCTGTGCTCCACTGACAGGCATGGCCCTTAATGGAGGACTGTGGGTTTGGCACAGCATATGCAACAAAAACACAAAACATATATGTTGGGATATTATGAAGTGAATCATCAGATATATACCAGCTAATTGTTCTCACAACGGAAGCACAGTGGGCAATCTGGAAACTTTAATCTGTTGCACCTGCTGTGCTTGACAGGAGACACTGAAACCAGGCTAGTCCTACCTGTCCTTACAGCACCTGACAAGAATGGCCAAGGTACAGATCATTTTTGTAATGCTACAGTGACAGTGAAAGGAAGTACTCAAAAAAGTCATGGGAATATCATCCAGTTATCTCAAAGTGATTATTATTTTAAAAGACCAATGAACTGAACATACATTATGATCTCTGCGTGGCTCTTCCTCACGTTTTTTAATAGTACTTTAGTATATGCATGCAATTTACTAACAACTTGTGCCTTTACTTTGACTTTTAAGAATCAGATTTGAGGAAATTATCACTTAATTTTGAAATTTCAGGCAGCCATTGGCAAGATTTGCAAACTGGAAGATATTAATAACAATAGTACAGTATTTTCTTTGGAATTCACACATTAAACAGTTTCCTTTCTTCCTTCCGTGCTGTACAGTGTCTGCATAAATGTGGTTTATTTAAAAAAAATATCCAATCTCATTTGCTGAGTTGCAAAGCCAAATAATTTAACCTAAATCAAATGTCTGTCTGGAACAAAGAATGTATTTTCTTGCTTCCAGATTATTAGAATCAAGTTGCTAAATGGCAAATACATATATATCTCACATCTAAGTGGAAACTTTTACATGAGAATATTGATAGGTGATTTGTTTATATCTATATTTTCAGAGATGGGCAAGTGTTTTTGAAATTATATATATATACACATATATATCAGTTTAGCCTCATAGTAGTTCTTTGCTATTAAAACATGAACAAAATTGATAGAAATCATAGGCACCACTCAAAAATGCATATGCTACTGCATAGCAACAGATATTTCTAACAAGGTGGCATTATAAAGACAGGGATGAAAACCTAAGAAACCAAGCAACATCTTCAGCAAAGCATTGCGAAGTTTCACCATTGCCTTAACTAAAAAGATAAACCTAAGCCATGCTTAGAAGCTATGCTTTCCAGTAAACCCTTTAAGATTTGTGAGCATTACATAAAGGAAGTGAGTGCAGACAGTGTATTGAACCTATATAACTAAACACGTTTCTGTTAACACTGCCATGCCCACAGCCCTCCCCAAAGGATTTAAATGCAGAAACTTTTCTTTGGGCAGTGGCTTTAACAGGTGATCTAGGAATGTGAATGAAAAACTAGATGCTGCTGCACACTGTGCTGGTGAGTTCATGCCAGAGCCTGAAGAAAAGGTGGAGGGACAAAGCTGAATCCTGGTACCTGGCTTTGACCTGCCTATTGGCCTCTTCCTCCCCCTCATCCTCAGTGTTGGGCTCTGTGACTGGCTGTTCTTCTTCCTCCTCTTCATACTCGTCCTCTCTGAGGTCAGACCAAGGAAAGAGGCATGCAGTGGGATGGAAAGACAGAAGGCGGAAGAGAAAACAACATGAGTCCCCAGAAAAAGAAATGTAAGGAAATGTTAGAAATGGAAGGAAAACACTGAGGAGGAGGGAGTTTTGGCTCCTCTATGTTAAACAGAAAGCCATCTAAAACTTACTGCTAAGTATGTGCTGGCGCAAGGGTAGCTACCAATATAAAAATGTTATCCTCTCCCCTATCTATATTTTTAATATTAATTTTTGATATTCAAAGATGTCATTATTTTTTCTTGAGCTTGGTCTTCTATTTGCTGCTGCCCTACCTGCAGAGGCATTAATGGAAAACATTCATGATAATACCAATGTTCAACACATTAGTCATTAAGTTGTGCCTTTCTGGCTTAAAGGACAGTACACACTGTGCTGGCATGGGACAGCTGGCATTTGACATCACACTTTCTAAATTAACACAAATAAAACATTCCTGTTAAGCAACCAATAGCTCAACTGGAAAACAGGGTGAACCACTGAGTTAGAAATAACAGAGAGACTAAATCAGTTCAGGACTATTTGCAAACAGCAATATTTAAGTTATGGGATGCCAGTACATGAATTATTTCAGTAGAGTTATTAGTATGGTAAAAGCAGGCTTCAGTTCGGTAGTAATTCTGGCAAAAGAGAATTGTAAGTCATGCATAAAGGCTCCATAACCTACAAACCACATAAGGAAAAAAAAGAAAACTATATTACACATGACAAAAAAGGCTACATTGTCTTGCCTCCTCTCCCTCTCATCTGTGCTTTTTCCTCCCCAAACCAACAGACTCACGGAAGATTTAGAAAATATTCTCTCTTTGGGCTTCTTTTGCATTTGCAAGTTCTCCATTTGATTTAATGCTGTATACCATTAGGTTATGCTCCGTGCAAAAACGAAAGCATACAAACAGTCACGAAGTTTGTAAGACACTCATATTCCTTGCATTTTCCTGAAAGGTAGTTTTCTTTCCTCTAATTCTGAAGGGATGCTCAGTGGATTTTTTTCCATTTACAATTAATTGCCATGTTATAAGAATAATGAATATTTACAATGCGAGATCATGAACTCACTGAGTGCAATGCAAAGGGTCAATGCAAAATTTGTTGCATTTATATGGAGTTAGTTACAGACTAATCAGGAAAATGGCAGCACCTGGAATTTTTCCAATATTCTGGCAAGCATCTACAAGGTAGACACTTTCAACCATTCCTAAGGTCACCTTACTTACAGAGACACTTCTCAACTTCCACATATATACTGGTACACAGAAAAAAAGAAAAGAAAGAGTTGACCAGGGAGCATTCATATAATCCCTTCTCCTTACTAGCAAGTAGCTCAAGATTAGCTCTGCTATTATCTCCTGTGAAGGGAAACATCTGCACCTGTTAGCCCTACAGCAATCACACTTGGGAAATAACTCCTGAAGCTCTGTGGGATCACGGTTCTCTGATAAGACCACAATGCATCCTATAATGTTGGCAGCACGGCTATTGTTTATATAAACAAGCGTGGCCCCACTAGTATTGTGTTTTAAGCTCCCACCAGGACTCCAGATCGATGATGTCAAAATTTCTCCCCCACTCAATTGCCTCAAAATGCCCAAAATCATAAATGAAATAATCATCTGATAGAGTGAATCTCATAAATCATAAATTTGAAAAGGTTCTTTGAGAATTTATTCCTTCACATGAGGGTGTGGTAGTAAGGATGGGAGCTTACACAGTACAGATTGAACTGGGAACCACTGAGTTATAATTGCACTGAACAGAGAAAGGAGCTGAAAAGAAATTTTAGAGATTCCAGGGAGATCATTCTTCTGTCAGGCCAATAACTCTTTCCTTAAGTCTCCTTATCTTCTAGATCAAAAGCTTAGAAGAAACTTTGATTGGAAAGCTCTTTGCTAATATTAACTGTAGAAGGATGGCAACTACATGGCAATTTCTTGGAAAAGCTGGAGGGAGGAGCTGGCTCTGAGTAACCTGGTTGCAGAGACCACTGGTGTGCACAGAGGCAAGCATGCTTTCCAACCTGGGGGAGCCGGTTTGGTCAAAGGAAAACTTGCACAATGGAAATAAGTGTGTGCTTATGAGAGGCACTCAACACTTGTAAAGTCCTCTTTTCACAACTTAACCCACAGTTTCAGACTCCTTGACTATGCCCAGAAATGGATCAGAGGAGAGGGGTAAGTTCCCAGGTAGGAAAGATGTGTGGTCTTCTTTCAACCAAAGTAATAGTAGCAGTCGTTTCCCACTCTTATTAGAGAACACATATTCTGCCCATGAAAACAGGTAGTACCTGCTAGCTAAATCTTTCCTAAAAGGCAGAAAAGGAAAACTTCCATGTGAATATTTATTAAAACAGGAAAACACCCACTACAGACAGATGACATTCGGATGCTCAAACAGAACAGCAGACACATTTGTGAATTCATACGGACTGTTCAGGGTTATGTGTTCATTTTTGTGTGCAATGGAGAAGGGATGATGTAGAAAAGCTCACTGTCCCTCCCACGTACACATGCAAATTTTGTGTCAGTGCAATAGTAGAATTAAATTAGGAAAAAGGATTCATCAGGAGGTTTCTAATTAAACAAGGCTGCAGAAGCCAGTGTGTTTTTCAGTAGCGCAGAGGAATCTATCCTGTTTAACAAAAGGCAAGTATTTATCCTGCAGCAGGGAGGAAGGGCTTCAGCTAATGCTGAAAGATTGGATATATTCAGCTAACCTTAAGGCTGTTCCTGGGTTACTTCAGTTACGATGATAAAAGTATTAGATTAGAAGTATTTATACAAAAGCTTTATGGCACTGAAAACAAATTTCAAAACAATCACTGTGTTTATTTTCATCTCTAAAATGGATTACTGCTACAGGCTAACACCCCCACTAAACAAATAAACAAAACCCCAAGCCCCCACAAATCTTTATAAAATACATCATTGGTCATGGCAACTCACAAACATCTTCTAGGGCACAGGTTTTGCTCAGTTGTTTCAACTAAAATTTGATATGAAAGTATTTGTAGCCCCTTAAAGTAATGTGCATGTTAAAAAAGACCATGAAAGTGCAATTTACGGATTGAGAACCACTAGGGCAGCAAAACTAAATCTAGACAAAGGAGTGAGAACTAAAGGACTAACTTTTCTCCTTTTTAAAATAAATTTTAAAAAAAAAGAAATAAAAAGAGTGCCAATTAAACTTATCCTGTTGATATTAAATAGCTACTTAAAGCTGAAGAGAGAAAAACATTGACAAACACAGATTGATAAAAGGAAATGATAATAAAGGGAGATAAATTCATCCATAAGTTTAGCTGAAGGGAGGGGCAAAGTCCATACAATGCCCGGCATCGTACCTCATGCACATCTAACGTAGTCACAGCGAGATGATTTTAAAAGTAAGGTACCACTCTGAAGACCATGACTCTTACTCCATAAGAACTCAAGGCACTAAAAAATGCTCTCCATCTCACAGGACCCTAGAGCTGAACAATCAGTGTGTACAAAGTTGTATGCAGCCTCTGTCTTCTCCAGGCTCTCCCCAACCTCTTTCCTCTGCAAAGTTTCGACAAAGGCAGCTTGAAGGAATTTAGGATTTCTTTGATCCAGCTTGTAGCCCAGAAACACAAGTTTCTCACTGCCCCTTTCCAAAAAAATCCCAAAGGCAGAGGTAATAGAAAAATCAAAGGCTGTGAAGGAATAAAAAATCTGAAAAAACATAACAATCAAAGAAAAAAAACCCACAAAGCGAAACAAAAAAGGCCCACCAACAAAATAAGCATGAGCACAGAAACACATCCTGCTCTGCTTGGTATCGAAAGAAATTTTGAAAGTGTAAGATAAGCTTTAAATCATTTTAATTTGGGAACAATTTGATCACTAATTTTTGAATATAGAACAATAGAAAAAAGGATGGTCTTGCCATAATTAGGCTACCAATGATTTGGTCTGCACATACAATGCACATAGAAGTTAACTCATGAGATAACAGCACATTAAAATACCTTCCTTGTGGTATGATTCCACTTTGTATAGGGCTTATTTAACATTTCTAAAGTCTTTTTCCTTCTAAATTTTGCAACTTTAAGTGTACTTCTGAGCCTTTTGCAAGCATCCACAGATTTATATAGAAATTTCCAAGAAACACAAACACTCAACTTCAGCGAAAAAAGGAGTCTTTGAGTTATGAAGTGACCCAGAGAAGAAAGTACTGGGGAACTGTAAAGCTATTGGTTAGTTTTCCCACACATTCTGAAAATCACCTTATGTGCCATTAAAGAGATTAAATACAGTTTAGCTTCTTCAAATGACTTCCATTTAAACTTTCACTGCCTTTGATACCCCATCCCTGGAAGCGTTCAAGGACAGGTTGGATAGGGTTCTGAGCAACCTGGTCTGGTGAAGCGTGTCCCTGCCCATGGCAGGGGGTTGGAAGTAGATGATCTTTAAGGTCCCTTCAAATCCAAATCATTCTATGATTCTGTGACCAGGATTACAGGCTACATTCAGTGAAATAGGTCACCATTAGCCACTCCACAATATTATTCTAAATTAAATACTACAATCGATCTCACAATTTTTCCTTTCACGATTGTTTCCCACTCTCCCTCCTATAAAACCTCTGACCTGCTTTACCTCTTACGACTTTGGAAGCTGCATCCCTGAACCCCTAACAGGTGCCACCAAGGAAAGATCTTTACAAGTCACAGTGGATCCAATTTTACTTTCTCTTGTCATTGTCCTTATGAAGGAAAATGAGTGAAATTCCAGTTTCACAGGTTAGACAGCACAATTCATAGCCAAATTCCTAAGTCATTGTAAAACAAACAAATGCTTTAGTACACTTCTGCTGCTTCTTCCTTTCTTCTATCCTAGCTGCCAAAACAGATTCAACTAGTCTTTTATGAGAAAGCTGAAAGTGGTAATAATTTAAATTCATAATTTATTACTCTATATAAAGATACAGCAATATATTTTCCTCTTTCATTAAAAACAAAATGAAAGAAACAACCTATTAACCCCACTGCAATTTTCCATTCCACTGCCACACGTGACAGACCACTGCAGTTGGTGCAACTATGCAAAGATGAAAGTAGATGAAATGATCTCCATAACAACATACTTACAAAGCCTCAAAATTTGACCTTCTGCATACAGCAAGACTACGATGCATAATTACAAAGGTCAAAAGGAAAATGATCCTGGTATTTCTTCCCTAAACAAAGAAAACAGTTCTGACAAAAACTTGAGGAACTGACAAATGATCTGAAGTACATGCACTCACTATGCCTTCATAGGATGCTGTTCTTTAGGTTACTGTTACTTTCTTATCCCTAAAATATGATCAGCAACAGCTTTGCACACCTAAATAATACCTAGGTAACACCTCCACACTTGTTATATAGGACATATCAAAGCAGAGCAAGACAGCAGAGTATTGCTTAAGATACTGTCAAGGCTTTGCAAAGACTTTTCAAGAGTCACAACTCTCTAATCATTGAACATGATTGCTGTTTTTACATTTCTGTGAGCAGAGTGGTAAAGAAACATAGATGTAGCTAGATTTTTGGAGCAATATATCCTGAAATATATACAGAAAGAGAGGAGAAGTGGCATTTTCAGAACTTGGAACTGCATATTGGTTAACACTTGAAGGTCACTATTCTTGATCCTTACTTCAAAGAGAAATGGCATCCTGCCAAACTCCTGGGGTTTTTTTCTCCCATTGCATCCTATGTGTTAAAAAAAATTTCCTGGCCTCATAGGATCATGTTTACAAACACTGTAAAACCCACTGTAGAGGTGAACTCTCAAAGGCATGTAAACTCCAGTGCATAAGACACTATCATGCAGATCCAGAGAAACACATTCACCTCCTGGTTTGGCATTGCATTTCCTCAGGTAATTCACCAAAGCTAAACACTCAGTGGAAAAATAAAGTAAAATAATGAAAGTCAATGCTGTTACTTTATTTGCCATACGGCTATAATCTCATTTACGCTTCAGTGCCTTTTTCATTCCTCTTGAAGTTTAAATAGGAAAATCTACCATTGCTTTAACAGTAAAGTACAGTGCTGCCAACTGGACTCCGCATTTATACCAAGTATTAAATATTTCCTTTCATCAAGACCCACAGTCAGCAAAGAGTATCCCTACTAGAAAACCTGATATATCTACAGAGATATTTTAATTCAAATAAAAAGTGATGGTATCAACAGTAATAGGACCTGTACTTGAGATACTCATCAAGCTGTAACTTTTAAAATTTTTGTGTTATTATTACTTATGCATTAGTGGGTCAATCCTTACCTATACATCAGTGAAGTCTTTTTTTATGGTATGGCTTCAAAGGAAAATTTTTCTTAATCTATTTCATGTCTCTTCCTCTACTGCATTCCTTATAGGAGCCTCCAAGATATTCTTACAAAGACTAAGATTACAAATTTCACACTTTTATTCTTTCCCTTAAAGTCTGCTTGACTTCATGCTTCAAATAACCCTATCTGCACAGGAGAAATAAATGTATCCTCCCTACTCCAAACCTAAAACAGCAGATCAGATTTTGTATAATATTGCTGTCAAAGACTAATAAAAGTTTGATGCTATGAACAAATGCTACCTTACCGAGCCATTTAATTTCACAGATAAATCTTCCCAAATCCACTCCTTTTTTGTATTCCATTTCCATTTTTACCCATACTAATCAAATAGTGAAAAAAGCTATTCTCTCTCCTACAACTGATCATATGCCATTCTAGGTCAAAGCACACCCCAATGCTAGGTAGTTCAGCTCATATGTGTGTGTATTAAAGAGATTCTTAGCATATCCACAGATATGTGACTGTGTGTTTATCTTGAAGATGTTTTCTTCGTCAAGTTTCATGCCTCAGTTGTTTTAAATATCCAAAACTAGGACCCAGAGATAAACATCAAGGAAAAAAAACCCACCCAACATGTGTTTTCTTCTATTACAGCAATAAAAAAGAAATTAACTTCTTCTCTCTCCTGGGCCTTTAATTCCATACCACAGCCTCAGTCTTACATTAAATGCTGATGTTGAGTCTCCACACTTCGCTGTTTCATAGCTATCCTACCACTCATCATATTTGACACAGATAGCAAGTCTTAGAGATGGGGAATGTAGCCATCCTAAACAAAATAAAATAAACCCCACCCACCACTATAACCAGCACTTTGATTTATAGCCATAAATATTTATAAAATCAAAACATTTCATATAGTGTTGTGGAAAGTCATTATAACTTGAAATATCATGACAAAACCTAGAATTTACCATAGTAAATGCTAGAAAAGTCACAGATTAGTTATGGTTTAGGATGTCTGAAAACATGGAAAATGATAATAATAAAAAAGAAGTCTCAGCTGTGTTTTGGATGAACCAACCCTGCAGCCCTGGCTCTACATGAAGCAATTTGAACAATCAGTTCATGGGGTCTAACAGTCAAGCTAAGGCCTGTGCTGTTGGTTAGAAACTTGACAGGAATCCGAAGCTAAGCACAAAAAATGCTTAGCATCAGAGGCTCAGCTGTATTAACTGTTTTCTGGTAAAACCAAAATAGCATCACGATCTCTGCCTGCATCTTGGCAATCCTCAAGCATCAGGAACATGTATTTTCTAACAAACAGATCCTTATGACTTTTCGGCACAGCTTGCTTTATTTAGACAAAAATTTCCTAGTTTTTCCCTAGGGCCATAAAGGGTGTGAAAGCTCTTGAGCCCAGTGTGCACCATGCAATCACACTGTTTCCATCTAGTCTAGAAATTTGTGGGAAACTTTGGAATTCCCTGTGCTACTCTTTGCTCAGAGGAAGAGTCCTACCAGCCTTTAAGGCAGGACCCTAACTAAAGTTCATAGACGTGCAACTCCCTGTTTGCGTCTCTGCTGTTTTTATCTCATAAAGCTTTAATCTTATATAGCTCTCCTGAAAGTTTGTTCAGATCAAAAAATCTGGAAGCCTCAAGTGAATCTGAAAAGTTAGTCTTCCTCATACTTTTTAGCCCCAGAGACTAAAAAAGATAGCCTGCTGAAGCCAGCTTTGGTCACTGATTCAGGATTCAGGCTCCACTCTGACGAGTTCTTAAGATGGCAGTCGGTTCTTTCACTTGTTAAGTGTCAAACACAGGAATAATGACAAGAAAGTACTAACCACAGCCAATTTATCTCTAGATGAACATATATAGTGTTATATGATCAATCTTAGTAATTCTTTGGTGATTTTTGATGATATAAAATAAATCAAAGCTATGAAGAAAAAAAAGAAAGCAGAGAGTCCAGTAGAGTGAGGTAAATACCTAATCTTAGCTATTCGCAACTTCATGAACATCAGTCTTTGATTGTAACTAATTCCATAAAGCTTTGATGGAGTCATTCAATCCAATGTTGGTAAGAGGTGTCAGTGTAAATCTCATAGAAGCTCCTTTGAGTGTGTTGGCTAAGTTTGGATAACACAGCTCTGATGGGACACTGTGGGAGAGAGATGAGTATGGTCTCTGCGCGGTACCGAAGAAAGGGAAGTGCGCAGCAAACCGAGAAACACATTAATCTGAAAAACTGGGAGAAGCCCTTGTTTCTGCTTTGTATATACAGAACTTCTCAGAGCAGTGCTGAGAACTTCTGAACTACCTGCCTCCTACTCTCCCTCAAAGCCAGACAGGACAAGACTGAAAGACAGACAGACAGAAATTTGCCTTTTAATGCTTATATAGCCAGAGATCATTGCATACAATAACAACATAAATCTAGGCCAAATTCCATGCCACTCCTTAGATTTTTCCCTGACTCTATCCACGCGTGTGGTTGGAAAAAGCTTTACTTTAAAAAGAAAAAAAACCCTAACACAATCCATGGAAGAATGTGTTTTAAAGTCTAATGCTTAAGAAACAGCATGCTAGACCACAGATTGAGAGTAATCAATTTGGACCAGGGCAGAAAATCTTAGGAGGTACCCCCAGCAAAGGGTTTTTTAAAACAATGTTTTGACAAGACTGAAATTCTCTGCAGGCTTATTGGTGTTCCACACCATCATTGTAACAGAAAGCAGTTTAGGCAAAACAAACTTGCTGGTGGTCGGGACAGGCATCTTAAAGTACGCTGCAGTAGGTACAAACCCTTAAATCAACCTTCAGCCTTTCTTAGTTAGCATTTGTTATCTACTTCTTATTTATTTAGTAACAGGCACATCAGGATCCATGAAAACTATTTTAACACAAAGCACATTTGAGTCCTTATTTATTTTGAACCACAAGCTAAAAAGCAATACATTTAGTTTGGAAGAAGGTTGCCAAATGGACGAAAAAGGCCTGCAAGTTGTCCTTTTGGTTGCCCTTAGCATTTACGGTCAACTTTACCCAGCTCAAAACCCAAAGTCTGCTCTCAATTAGCCTGGTGTAGATCAGAGCAACTCCATTGACTTCAGGCAGCTTTTCTGGATATAGAGCATTGTGAGACAGAACAGAATTTGGCCAATATTGTCTTTTTTTGTTTTACTGGCACCATGGATTTTTCTCTTTTTGGAAGACTTATTGTTGACATAGAGCAGATGACTGTGGACAATCTGTTTGATGTGGTAAACAAAAGCAAAGTAACTGCCAAAACAGTTGATGAGCTAGAAAGAAAAGAAACATGAACATTGTGGGAAGGAGAACGTTGAGGAAGAACTTGAATCTTCTACTGACTTTGGTACAGAAGTCAAAAAATAACAAAGAAAATTGCCCAAAATAAAATTTAGTAGAGTGTAAGAGTGTGACTTCAATCTCTAACCATGTCCATCAGAAGCAATTCTGCTGGGTCTAATCCACCACAAAACCAGACATAAGACATCTGCAACCACACGCAAAGTTTACCAGGAGCAACACAATAAGAATATCATTAGTGTTGTTACGTGTTTCCTATTGGGAAAGAAAATGTAGTGAAGGAATACCCATTTTGAAGACTAATTTTTGGAAATACGGCTCTGCAAAAACTTACTGCCAACTTTTTCCTTTCTCAGGAGGGACCTGGATTATGAACCAGAAGAAGGTCATTAGCAGAAGACAGTTATTTTACAGGTGAAGAGAAGTCACTTCCAGTTTACAGCAATTTTTATCCATTTGAACAGATTCTTCTGTACAACATTAACAATGGAAGCAGAAGGGACATAACACACTTTTCTTTTGACAAAACCAGGTGATGCCTGCATCATATTTTAAAATTTCAATGCAAATTGCAGCAAGGCCTACACCGATGATACTCTATTAAGGTCCTTTAAACTAATAAATATGTTGTATTGGAGACCACGTGCTCAAATTTGAAAACTTGATTCCACAAAACCTTTTTCCACTTAAGGTTAATTCAAACTTTATAAATGTGTAAAAACCTTGCATGAGTCATTCAACTTCACTATTTTCTGCCTAAATGTTAATGAATAGAAGCTGTAAAGATTTTTCGTTTCTTTTGCTTAGTTTTGCTATCAGGTGTAGAGATACTGTTGCATACATCTGGACTGTTTCACTGAAAGTTGAGACTTGTTGGAATATAATAAAGCAGGAAGGCTACTTACTTTTCCTACCACATCTACAGATTTGGGCAGATAATGAAACTAAAAATGTGAAGGACAGAATCTGCTTATATGAAATGCTTCCTTACCAGAAACTCAGTGAGAATAATAGAAGGTCCAACAGTTGACTAACTTCTTTTTATGGCGACTTTAAAAATTTTACTGGGCATAGAACTTGCATCTTCAGGTACTGATACATATTCTGTAGTCTGTAATGTCCAGTTGCAAAAAATTATATTTTCTAGCTACAAGTAATATTTCCTGTCTTTCCCTGCTAAGAGGAGGGCAGGAATGTTATTTAACTATATGCGAAGTAAAGATCAGTGTTACACACATTCATCGCTGAATGCCTTTTTCCTTACAGACGCAGGTGAGTAAGTTAGAAATTCCAAATAGAGTTAAAGAGAACCTAATTATTCTCCTACAGAAGATTTCAAGGATAACTGCAACACAAAATTAAATTTGACTACTTAGATAAAGACTTTCCTGGATTTAAACTTAAACTATGCTTTAAATTATGTCACTGTCCAAGAGGATGTGGACCAGAACTGGATAATTTGTTTTCAAAAAGTAGGATAATTATTGAAATTATGCTATGTTGGTGAAAAAAAATATTTCAATGAACTTATGAAACTACTCTGTTGTGTTTTTATTCCCTCAGTTTTATTCCTACTAAAAATCAGCTCAAACCCAAATTTATTAGGAGTTACTCAACACTGCAAAATAAAGCTAGCAAGCAAACATTAATATTGAGAAAATGTATTGGTAGAAGCTGCTATCCTGCATGGCTTCTATTTGTTTAATTAATTAACAGTAAGAGAATGAACAATTTCTGTAGAGCTGAAGAATCTCCTCATTGCCAATCTAAATTCATCAGTTTAACAAAAAAAGCCAACGATATCGTCTACACATCCATGGACACAGATTTCCAGTCACATTGTTAAGTCATGAAGCAGGGCTCAAGGTCATGCACCAGGCAGAGCAGCTGAAGTTCCCAGCTGTACTCACACTGAAGATGCTTTAAACTCATCCTCAAATGCACTGTCATCCTTGTTATCAGCCTGTAAGACAATGGGACTCTCAGCTGTCAGCCCACTGAAGACCCTGGCCACAGAAGGTGATGGAAAACAAGCATGAATGTGTTGCCGAATTCAAGAAGTTAAAAAAAAAGAAAGAAAATAAAGTGCTATTATGTGGTATACAATATGCAACTACTGTTTCAGTTATCTGGAGTCTTACATTTTCATACTGCCAGAATCCATTAACCTTTAATCAACTCAGTCAACTCAGTCTGCTTTGCAAGAAGGACTGCTTTACATGTAATGCAGGATTTTAAGGCTCTAAATTCATAACCAGTGCTAACCAACAGAAAACCTCCTATGAACTTCCCAAATGTTATAATTAATACAAGATATGTTCTTCATGGACCCTGTTCCAGTTTTGCAAATGGCATCTTCAGCAATGGGATGACAGTGTCCAGCTTTAGCTATCTGCAGCTTATGTATCTTCACCCGAGCTGGTCAGCCAGATTCCCTTTATAGTCAGCAAACAGCTAGTTTCAGAGCACGATTCATCTTGAAATTTCAGGCGTGTAGAATACATTAGATAAGTGAAAGCCTACCAGTGCTTGCTGCACTCCACTGACATCAAAGGGAGTTGAGCTGATCAGACATCTAATTTACGCAAAATTAATTCCAGCCGTCTTGTGCAGTAGTCAGACATCCTGAGGAGCTGCAGCTTCATTTTTTCCTAAGCATGCATAGCCCAAAAACACCATTATAGGACTGGCAAAGACACTGTCTTTAACTGACTCCATTGTTGCAGACTGCTGCTCAACTAATCATTACTGCCTCTCTTTTGCTAATTATAAAACAATAGATATATTCACTACTACCGTGTAGCCCCAAAGGAAAATATTTATGCTGGAATGCTGATTGTAAAGGAGGAGAAAAATAAGAACGAACTGTAATATATACAGGACAAATAGTTCTGCACTAATGGTACAATGCTCTTGTTACAATCTTCTGTTATGTGGACATAGTGAACATAAAATCTGTCAATAGATAAAATTAAGCTTAGTTCCAATATCGAATACTCTACCACATGTGATTTGGGTTGACTTACTTAGGATGGATGGTGCCAAAGAACTTAGCTATGTGGGTAAGTCACCTACAAATCCATCTCTTTTTGGTGGTGGTGTTTTTTTTTTATTTCAATGAAAAGAGGAAAATAAGGAAAAGTCTGTCATATTAATAAAGTGCAATGAACATAAGGGAAAGTAATGGGAGAAGAATGGAGTATTCCTCAGCTCATGCACTTACCTCTCACTGAGTTCGTCAACGCGCTGTCCATGGCCCAGCATGAAGCTGGACTGGCCACATGGACTCGCAGGGGCTGATAAAGTGCTTTTGACATTCTGTACTGAGTGCCTGCGGCTCCGTCGGCGCTCTAACCCCCTTCTCTCACCAGCACCAAGGCTGGCCCTTCTCCGATCCTTGCGCCCACTGGGAGGGGGGTCAGCACTCTCATCTCCATCTTCATGCCTCAGTGTCATCTGAGAAAGAAAGGAAGAAACCCGAGGCTTCTGACACAGTTTCTTTAGGCATCACAGGTCTTCACTCCTTGGCTTAAAAATTTACTGATCTCAACACGATTAACTCCTGTTAGCATTGCTATTTCTACAGTTTTCCGCGTAAGCTGCTGTCTATCCATTAGTGCAGCATGGCAGCATTAATCATGGAATTATATCCTAATGCCTTGTATAGAACACTACAGGACCTGTAACAACACATTTATGTATCTCCTAATTTGTCTTCATTTTCTTTTTAATGTAAGACTTAATTTTCAAGGACACTGAGCAGTGTCCTTTATTTCCTTCCAAAATACTTAGATGAAGTTTTGGCTTTAGTGAAATCAACAGAAAAAAAACTCTCATGCTTTGACTGACTGAACATTTCCTCATGTTCAGACATGACACTTGCAGTGATCAAGTTGAAGTTACCACCTAACACTTTAGAAAGTGTTAGAAATAGTAGAGGACTAAAGTATGGGTGCAATACCCAAGTATCTCAAGCTACAGCACACCACTGACACGCCAATGGGACATACCTCTAACAGAAACAAAGCAAGTGTTGTCTTATGGTACATGAGGAGAGATATCCCTGGCAGAAAGAACAAAGTTACTAGTGGATCTCATCTGAAATGCAGCCTAACATTTAAGTAATTCTTACATGAGAAAGACTGACTCAAATAGGCAGAGGTACAGAAGAGGGCAATGTGGGTGATCAGAAGAACGGATATCTTCTTGTTTCTATTAGTCTTGTAATTCTGATAATTCTTACCAGAAGTGACTTAAAAAAAAAAAGGGGGAGGGGAAGTGAGATATCTCTCCTTAGGGTGTAAAATCTGTTTCTGTGAGGAAGAAGAGATTTTTCATATAAAAACCAACACTGGCAGAGCAAAAGGAGAACCTGCATAGGCATGTCTAGAATTAATCTGGTCATCAAGAGAAAGTTGGTACCCAACTAAGTTAACTGCTAATTTTGCAAACAAGTCTTTCAGTAGGCTCAGCACACACAAAAAAACTTCTGTTTTTAGGATTAATCACCATATTTAAAAAAGTCAAAGCCTCAGAAAAAGAAAGGATATGGTGCCCTTTCATTCCCTTGTTGCTATGCTGGCCTGGCTCTTCCTGAAAACTGATGTATATAAAACTTAACTCTGCTAAAGTTAGTGAAGTGGCATGAATGTAGAGTTGATGAAGGAAATGTAGAATCAAATCTATCAAATCCTTCACTGGACTTCGGCAGAGATGAAGTAATTTAATTTCATCGCACCAGAACACGAATTCACACTTACATTACATTAACTTCAGCCTAAACCTCCCCATTTCAACACTTTCCAAAGTCTGAAAAGAGGCTAATTATTAAGAAACTGGATATCCCACTCTTACATATAAATGCTTCAAAAGTAGTTATTTTATACCTAGGTGGTAAATGTGGAGTCACTCATTACTCCATTGCTGCAAACTGCATAGGATCTGGTCCAGTGTAAACTCATAAACAAGGACTTGCTGGTTATTCAGTTGCAGAACAAGTGGTATTTGTGAAGTTGAGCTCAGTCAAATCTTTTTCACAAGCTGAATACTTTTGCATATGGAAAGAACTTCTACTTATTTCAGAATGTGTAACTAGCAGTTGCAGAAAGAAGGCTAGTAAATGCGCTGGTTTGCCTTGGAGTAGGCCCCAGCTTTAGTATGAAATGCCTTTGCATTAAATACAGCTATGTACTGTAGTAGGTCACATATACAAATGTGTATAATACTTCTAGCAACCAGATGTTTCTCTTTTAAAATAAAATAGATAACCAAATTTCACCTAGGTTACATTCCCTCCCTCCTCTCGGCTTTGAAGTTTGCGCAAGCTGTAAGATGCATAAAACAGGGCATGTTATGTTACCTCATAAATGTTAAATTGCTCAACTAAGTCCAAGTCTGTTCCTTTCTTGTTCAAGTGTCTCTGTGAAATAGCTTCAATGCCTAGCTCTTCCAGACAATCCACCACATCGTAGAAAGAGTCTTGATCTGGCAATCCCGACAGCGTCTAAGAATCAAAGGAAAAACATTTAAATCAGTTTGTTTTGAAAAGAATTAAACAAAGGATTTTAAAAGCAGGTGGTAAGTGGTGCTATGCATGATTTCAATAAAGTAAAACCCATGATGTAGGATTAGAGACACCGCTAGAAAATAAAAAACAAGTGGCACAGCTTTTAACAAACAACTCTGTGCACTGTGTAGAAAAATGAATAATTGGCAAAACAAATCAATGCTGTTATTTCATACAAAAAAGTATGGAAAATGTGGGCCTTTAAAATACACAGTTGGATTCTTCCTGACTTCATTCAAGTACAGATTTAAAGAACAGAGAATGTCAAAGCATCAAACACAGAGATAAAAGCAAAGAAGGAGAAAAAAAACAGTTTAGCTGAAATGAGTAAAGCTGATTTCCTACTGATTCCTGTAAGTTTAGCTCTTAAGAAGAAAAAGTCCAATGCACAGCTGTGTGATGTCAGGACAGCAGGAAATATCCTGCACCGTGTGCCTACTGTCCTCCACACCTGCAGCAGCAGTCATCTTCCCTGTGCACAAATTGTTTTATATTACAGAGATAGTGAATCTTCTCCTCCTTTTCAACTTCAAAAGTCATATTAAAGGTATTCATTAACTCCTATAAAATGTTATAAGAGTTATTAATTCCTGATTATATGGTAAGTTGTTACCAGTGACAATGTAGAGGAGCTTTTGCACACTAGAAAATAAAGAATGCTAATAATAACGGCTATTGAAAACTAACTGCTTGAGCCACTGATTTCTACTCAGCTTGTACTGATTTTTTACTGCTCCTTATGGATGATTCAGAAAAATTAGTGTAATCCTGTGCATATTAAGTAGAAACTACTGACCATACTGTGCAACTTACTTGCAGAGCAACATACACGTCCTCACAAGAACCAGTCTGTGCAGAGCTGTTTCTGCAAAATACCTGAGAATGCAGACTGGAAATAACACAGTTATTCTGGAGTAGCTCACCAGAGGGATGCTTATTCTAAAGTGGTTTCCTCTCTCCCATTTAATTAGTTAAGTAACTTATCTATATTCCCAGTAGAGGAGAGAAACAGCAAGAGACAGGGAAGCAAAACCCAGGCCTTTTCCAAAAAGAGTTTCAACTTCTCATGCCTTGGATAGAATGAACTGTGCTCTGTGAATACTGGTTTTCCAGAGTGGCTCTGAGCAGCAGAGTGCAGAAAAGAGCAGCTGCTCTGGGCTGCCTCCCTACACCAAGAAGCTTTACATTCAGAAAAATGGGTCTGAATTACATGACTAATGAGAGGGGAATAGGCAGCTGACATATCTGTCCTTTAAACACCTCTTTCCTGTGATGTGAAGCACTGGAATATGTGTATCAACAAGGTACTTTTTAATCTATCTTTTTTTCTAACTAAACACAACACAGCAACATTTTCTTTTTCAGTCATTACAGGACTGGTGAAATTGCCGGGTGAAAATCACCACAACAAGAATTCTTAGCACAAATACCAATGAAGTTTTCAGGTTATATGTTCAGGCTTTAATTAAAAATTTGTCTCTGTCCAGGACAGTACTTAAGCCTCTGTTTAAAACCCACAGAAGACTATGAAACTAAAACTTCCTGAAAAGTGCTGCAAACAGATACCACACATATTTTGTTCCTTCCTAAACCAACACCTAACACGGAGTAAAAATCTGAGGATTCAGCAAATGAAGCTATCACACTGCAAATTCAACGGAGCTTTAACATGGATTTGAAAATATTATAACAGAAAACGGTGTTCAACTATCAGGCTTTCTTTTGCAAATGAAAGATGTAAACTGAAACTATTCTGACCTGAGGGCCTTCATGCATAGTAAGATGTAATGTTGTATTTGCAAAAGAGGGGATAAAGAGTCATATCTTCTGAGCATTTACTTCTAAAAATATCAGGAAATGGTCTTAACATTGATATGCAGATCACCCATGTTCAAATACACCTTTTTTAAAATCCAAGGTAAGGCAAGCTGTAGAGTGAAAAAACAGCAGCATAAGGTAGTATTTACTGGCAACTGCTTTTGTCAGCAGCCTTTTATTTGTTAATATAATTTTAAATCACAGAGCAGTGGAAATCTAATTTTCACTGCATATTACTGGCCAGAATTGGGCAGTTGAACTGTCAACTATAGAAATCAAGTATTTTTCCTTTGCACAGTTTGTCATGGAACTCACAGACTCACTTTCAGAGCCTAAAGCATATTAGATTCAATTTCTAACATTATAATATGGAATGTAAAAGGGCACTACTGGTGTCTCAACGAGGTCAGTTCAATCTATCATAGGAAAAACACTTTTTCAGGAAATAAACACAAGAAATGCGAAGTGCTTGCATAAATGACTGATTAATTCTGGGTTGTGATATTAGAAAACAAGAGTGGACCCCCATTTTCTTGGTGGCTTTATAAAGGAAACAAAAACTGCTAACAGAAGACTGGAGATCATAGATTGAGCAGGTCCTTCAAGAGCCTTTGCTCCTTCCGGAGTACCTGGTTAAATTCAAACTGATACTCCAATATCAAAATACACATACAAGTCCCAAATAGTTCTTCGTGTTCTGAAGACTAAACCTTAAAAAATGAAAACCTGTCTAGAGAATTAAAATTTAGACACTTGGAGAAGCATGTTTAATCCATACTCTGTGGTTTGCTTGCTGAATTTTGTTACGGTCTTGCTATCTTCAACCAAAAATGAGATGTCAAATCCAAAACTCTTCAGAACTCAGGTGTAAAAACAAAGCATGAATATGAATGTCAAGACTCACTCCTATGCCTCTATCCAGTTTTGGTTTGAGGAAACATCCCTGAATTAAGATTTTTATTGGTGTGTTGTGTGATTTTCCAAGTTGCTTTCTCAAGCCTTTGCAAGAAAGGCTTTACAGCTTTGAGCTCTTCCCTCTCAAGTGGCTATTTTTGGAATGGTGAACTAAATTAAAACCAAAAACCCAGCCCAAAAGTTTTGAGCCTGATATATCCTCTTAACAACATTCTACCAAACACTCAACAATATGTTTTTCTTACCACTACCTTTAAAAATCCCAGTAGAAAGAAAGGTAAGAAAACATGAAGTTGTATTAGGAGTGGAAAAAGGAAAAGCTTTATGGGAGTATATCAGCCAAATGTGATCCTAAATGATAAGACCTATAGACAACATAATTAGCTGGTAATAGTAGAATATTCTTATCACTACATATCCTCAGTTATGTCTCTGAACAAATGCTGACGTAAATTAGCCCCAGACTGAAAGGCTCTATGTATTTGCAGTTTTTAAAATGGCTAACACTTGTTAGTAAAACTAGTAATTATGGTGACTTTTGTAATTTACAAAACAATCACAGTACAAAGCAGTGGTGCAGAGATGATATAGACAACAGGAAGTCCGTTTGGTGTGTAATGTTTCATGAAAGTTCAAGTAATACGAGCGTCCTGCCTTGGCTACCAAATGCCCAACAGCCTGCACTCCACTAGCAGGCTCACGCACTAGAGAGAGAGACATGAGCTAAATCCTACATGTTATGGTGAAAAGCACTACATGGTGAATAAACACACTTTGGGGCATTAGCCAAATTTTCAGCTGCTTTGGGATAGGAAGAAGCCTCTCTCATTTTTCCCAGGAACCAGAACTCCTAAAACATCTGGTAGGGCCAATGTCAGACACAGGACTTGGGATGATCATTGTTGCAGTGCAGCAGTTGCGATGTTCTCAAGGCAGGTCATCAGCAACTGATGTGCCAGCTGCTGTATTAACACCACACTGACCTGAAACAGCACTTTTTTAACTGTAGTTTATGGACTACTGGTGGGTGGTACTCTAGGCTCCCACTTGGACTGGAAGCTGGAGCTTAAATTCTAAAATTATACTGGACCTTCTAAAAACCATTCAGTGTTTAATCTGACTACACTAATACATATTAATTTTTATGTAACTTGTAATGATTTTATCTATTTAAAACTATACTGTATATGAGAGAATAAGCAATATTAATAACAGGTAAAAAGAAAATCAGCAGTAATTTTAAAACTTACAAAGCTTCCAATGTAATCTCAATGACGAAAAGGTTTTATAGCAGTTGAATAGAAAGCGAATTAAATGCAACACAGAATTTTTTTTCAGCATTTGATAAGTAGTTGGTGAAGTTCTTTTATACAAAGGAAACACAAAGACTTTAATCTATCCAGACTTCAGTAATAAACATAAGGAAGTAGAGATTAGAATAAGATCTAACAGATCATAGGAACTAATCCAAGGAAGATTACAAAAGTTATACCAGAACTATACATAACTGGACATATCTGCATATCTGCAATGTGGCAGCATTGGTATCACTCTCATTTAAGAGATTCATTAATGCCTAAATCCTCACAGATTAAGAGAGGGTTAATGAAATATTAGTTTAAGTAAATTGGTTAATCATCAGCAAAAGAGAGGGAGAGGATAAAAGGACTGGAGCAATTTTTATGCCTGAGTAGATGTGTTTTGCGCTCTTAACCAGGAAGGAAAACAGTCTGTAAACGTATACACGGAGAAGGATGGAGTAGAAGTAGGCTTCCTTAAGACAAATCCTTCACGAGGACTCTGCCTGCTCTGAAAACTTTGCTGTTTCCTTGCCTAGAAAAGCTGAAACCATCTGAGCCTTCTTTGTATTCTCTGCGGGGGAAAAAATTACAACTGTTACATGCTGCTTGCTGTTTTCTCTATAATCATGAAAAATATCCCATTAAAAACATCATAAAGCTGCCCATAAGCCAGATCATAATTATAAGTGTGGATTTGTGGGATTCCTCTCTTCCTTGATCTTCGTAACTGCGTTGCTCCTTTGACTGTGAGATGCTTTCTTTTTTTGTGTGTTTTTAAAGAACTATCTTGTCCTAAAAATAGTTTTAAATGTACTGAAAAACTCAGACTAAAGGAATCAACTATAGGATAATAAAAGAGTCAACAGAGAACAAAATCTTTGAGGAAGTCAAACACTAGGTAGATTACAACTGTGCAAATGATGAAGAGAATATTCTTAGCAACAGGAATTGGTACACAAGAAAACCAAGGTGTAAAGTGGAGCTGTTAAAGACTGGGTCACCTTGCCTTTAATAGCAGCTACAGACAGAAGCATATGTAACTGGTGATGCTTTTTCAGAAAGAGTAGAGCCGTAAGATAAGGTGGTCTTTTAAACTCAAGAGGAACTTTACTATCATGGAAGCAGGAGCAAGGGTGACTCTAAGCAAAAGCAGAGTAATGTCAGAAATGTCACCAGGAGAGGTTAGTCCTTCTCAGGCATATTTGCTGGACAATATCTGCCATTAAGAAATCATTTTATAAATAATATCAACAACAGAGGAACCCACAACCCCTACCATGTAGCCAAGACCCCAATAAACTGGCAGCCAACAAACTCAGGATCTTCAAGTGAATATAATGAGTAATAATAATATTTCCAAATACTCTGTCCTATTAAGTATAACCATAAACCACACAGATAGTTTGATTTGCCAGTAGTATGCTGATCTTCTGTCCCTTTAAAAATTAATCTTTAATTTTAGTTACCCTAAGATTTGTCTAGGACTAGATGCTGATTTTTAAGGTATTTACACTAATACATTTCTAACTGTCACGGACCTTTCCATTTTCTCGATTTTTTTCTGCTCAATAGCACAAGTGAATACTTCTGAAAACATTTGATTTTACTGTAAGACTATTACTTGTAAATCAGGTCACCATAAAATATAAGGAAATAAGAAAAAAATGTAACCTTACTTTTTTAAGCAGAAGTACTCTTATTAGCACTCAGACCTGTTAAATTCATCATACTTAGTTTACATTAAAAAAAAACCCAACTAAACTATCTGAACTAGAAAACTGTGTACAATGCAAGCCTTTGTGAGCATGTGTTCTTTTCACCAGCACTTGCTTTGTTTCTCCCGTTGGATAATCTGTTGAGTTAGTTTGTTGAGTTTTCATTTAGCACTGCAGCATTGGCATTGGGAGCCATGTCATACCACAGTTCCACACAGCATCTAGCAAAATAGCAATTCTACTCCCAACCACTGCCTTTGGGTGACTGCAGCACAAGTAACAAGAGTATGCTGATTGATTACAGCATGATCTGCAACTTCTCCGTGACAAGTCTCTGTCATGTACTCTCAACAGGGAAGTTCATCATACAACTGAAAACACTATGCCCACCAGTTATGCTAAAAAAGTAAACAAACCTTGTTAACCAAGGTCATTGCGTAAACCAGTAGCTCGGTATCAACCCCATCCTTCTCCTCCAGTATCTCCATGATGTTGGACCATGGCTTGGTTCCTAGAGGAAAAGCAAAAAGTCTTGGTTACAGGGATCAAAATGGAAAGCTATAGCATCAACACTTATCCAAGAAGTAGCATAAGATGGTTTATGTGGCCAGAGGAAAGTTCAAGTGAAAGATCCAGCGTTCTCTACAGTCTCTCCTGCTTCCCTAAGAGTGAAGTTAATGTAGACAATGGAAACTGCAGTGCAGCCTAATCCAGGGATCTAAAGTATGCCAGGTAGACTTTCTCCAAAGGTACCAACTTCTCTTCCTTGGTGATGAAGGAAGCTTTGTTAGCCCAGTGTGATTGACATAGAACTTCTAAAAATCAGGTGGGAGGAATTTTACTGAACCTGATATAGGTTCACATAGGCTTTGATAAATCTTCAGCAAAACCATAAAGCTATGCTTTCAGTGTGCCTGTTGCTCATATTCCTGGTGCTAATGCTGAATTATGCTGCATTAAGGTAACAAAACAGTGTGGCAGAGAAACAGTCTTCTCAAATTACAGGTTAAAGAAATAAAAGAAATGATCAATGAGGGGAAAAGAATTTCGCTGTGGTTCATTCTCAAATTACTTTAATAAGAAACCCATCTACAGAATTTTCAGATACATTTCTCTCATTTTCCACTAAGTAAGGTCAAAATCTGTGCTTTTAGTTATGACATACTTGCTTGATTTGCATATTGATTTGAATTTGCATATTTATCTGACAACCAAACCCTAGTGGCCTAGTGAGTTATTGTGCTAAAAACATCAGACTCAAGACAATCTCTTGTGTGGAAGGTACCGTGTAAAACCATCCTATTTTATTTGGCTAAATGGCAAGATGGTTGCATCTCCTAAATTTTATCTATGAAAAGTGAAGTAAATACTGAAAGACTATAATTCAGTGTTTTGTTTGGAGTAAAGTTAGAGGTGAGGAGGACGAAGTAGAGAGCTAACCTTACCCTAGAGATATTCAATTCAACTACACAAGTGTAACTGTGAGAGTGTTTGAACTTCAGAGGGAAACAGAGTATGTGCCATCACAACCACCTGTTGCTCACTGATCAGTAACCCTGAGGTCTAAACTCTGCATTACTCTCACAGTGATAACAGCCCTTGTTTATTCAAGCTGATATCTTACATATATATACCCTGCTACAAAGAGATCAGATTTCTGCTAACCAAGGATCTGCATTTTCAGGGCAATGGCAGTGCAGCATGTGGAAAACCTGTCTACTAATAAATGTGCAGACAGCAATATTTCTCCTGTTTTCTCTCCCTCTTTCTTTGAGACAGCCTCTGATCCTTACTACTGAATAATAAATCAGAGTTTCTTTATCTCAAGCAAAATCAGTGAGAGAGAGGGATTAATTCTCAGCTCTCCAGAAGTATTTATGTGCATTACTAATTAAATGCTAATTCAAATACATGTCTGTAATGAAAATACACTAGACACCTCTTTACCAGGTTCTCTATATTGCCAGACATTTTGGGCAGTGCATGTTCAAAGACATGTGGAACAAATTCACTCAGCTCACAAATGATATATGATCAGCAGGAATGATATCCTCACTACAAAAATGCCTTCCTGTGGTTTCCCGTGAAAAAATAAAAAATGGAAGGAAATAAGAAAGAGAAACAAAATAGGGAAACCACGCAAGTCTAACTTATAACAATACCATTTGGAAACAAAAATGAGTTGGTAACAACATAAAAAATGAATTATTTAATCCACTGCATTATTTAGTGAGAGTCCTTCTAGCAAAATCTGCCTTTATTTTTGCAGGTAGGTTTTATTCTTATTGGAATAATACTGGTTTGTTTTTTAGACAGCATCCATGTGTTCGATTTATTTTTCTTGAATGTCTCAATACTTCTTGATTATTACAAAAGAATAATTTTAGGGTCACCTCGCTTTTTCCTGCAAGAATGATATATAATTTTCTTCTACACATACTGCTTTTTTATTTTAGAATACAATTTTTAAAAATTGTTAATCAGGCACAGTTACTAGTAAGGCAAGTAGCTGTAAGGCAAGTAAATAGCTGAAAGGCAAGTAAAGCCCTGTAATAGCTCATCTATTTTTTAGAGGCTTTCATTATGCTGCTTCAACTAAACTTAGACAATTTCCAAAATCTAGGTTTTAATTCCAAATTCTTCATCTATTCCTTAACTACAGTCAAGAGGAGGTAGTACTATCAATGACTTTGATAAAGCTACACTCTGTACTAGATGAAACCTTTCCTTTGAAATTATATTTTCCCCATTATGATCTCAATCTGAACAGACAAGAAGTGAACATGGAAATAGCCATAAGGCCATCAACCCACCCAGGGACAAGGCAGTTCTGGTGTGGAAGTTGCACCATGAACTTACTGCATTACTCTAGTTGGGTTAATAGTTCTTGCTAAGATATAATGAGGGCCTATAGTTTCCAACCTATGATCCAGACAACATGGGATATGTGCAGATCGAGAGCAGGTGTCTGCTCTCATCCACTCTCAGATCCACTTTCCAGAGCCTGTGCAGTCCAGTATGCTTAAAGTAAAGAGAGACCTGTTCAGACTGGGATCATAATGAAGAAAACGGTATTTGAAAAGAAAGGTTTAATCTGGTACATATTAGAATAGTTCTATCAAAGTCATTGACAGTACCGCCTCCTGTTGATTCTAGTTAGGGAATAGGTGAATTTTCTCCTTCAGTCAATCCCGATGTAGAAGAATGATGATGTAGCATCCCAGGGATTCTTCTGGGAGCAGATCGGGATGTTCCCATAAGGTCATGACTTTTATGCAAAACTTGTGGCAAAATTGATAGGAGTGATGAAACAGGCTCTGTGAAGTAAAACAGCAGAGGTCGAGTTTTGTGTGCGTTCTCCTGCCTTCTAATGGGTAAAATGAGAACACCTCGACTGCCCTTTACAGGCTCGTCACTGGACAGAGGTCTTTATTGCAGCCATTCTGACAGGAGGGCTGGAGCCTCAACCCTCATGCTACTTACAGTGTTCCGAGTAATCAAATATGGTGCATAGACACACAAAACTATGAGGCTACAACAGCTAAGCCTATATTACATTAATACACTCTATTTATTGAATAACATTGGCCATTAAGTTTCAGACTTTTCTCAGTTTCCTCTTTAAATCCTTATTTTAATGGTGCAATTCATGTCATACACAAAATCTTGACATCCCAGCTACAAAGATGTGCACAGTATATATAGAGCAGGAAGAACCTTGCACAAGAGCAGAAACTTACATGAGTAATGCTATCAACTTAGAGAGTGTCTGTCTCCAACAGACACAGGATGGAAAGGTATTAATACGCTTTGAAAGACCTCAACATCTTGTACTCCAGGCTATTTAAATATGAGTGAACTTACACTCTTCCAGATGCTCCTACCCAGAGCATGGGCATTAATTTAGTGCATATCTAACTATGAATAAAATGGCAGGAAAAGCAGAGAACTGATAATGAGGGCCATTTACAAATAATATAACAAGTTGGGTAGCAGATAATTACAAATAATATAACAGGTTGGGTAGCAGATAATTCAAAATTAGTACGTGACAGTGTCCAGATCAGTCACGGGGCTTTAATCTCTGACCTAAAATATGCTCATGATAAAGCAGCCTTAGACAGCAGAGTGCAACGCTAGCTCCACTTTCCAGAGCCTGTGTAGTCTGGTATGCTTAAATTGAAAAGAGACCATATTCCTCCGGGGTTCTAAAACAAGAAAGAGTGGGAGGAAGGGGGGAGCTAGATGGAACTGTAAGTAGAAGCTACTTCCTATATGATGAGGGCCATGCAGTTATTCACTTATGGTCTGCTTGCATCTGAGAGTAAAGCTGGTACTTCTGTGGATCTCTGTACTTCGGTTTGCATATGGATGTATTCACACATAGAAACCACAGATGGGATTGCTTTGAAACCAGGCTGAGTTAATATGGGGTACTTTACGTTAATCACGTGCGGTACACATGTTGAAGAATTATGTCATATCTCATCACCTTGTACGTACATGAAACAATGGACTTTTATCAAAGCAGTGCTAAACCTAATTACATACCTGTGAGATTTATGACAATGGTTGAAGAAAATGCACACTGCTTTTTTCTTCCTCTGTATTTCTGTTCTGTCAGTCATTAAAGGTTGGTACTCCTCAATTTAAAAATATAAATTAAAACATAGCACATCCACAGCTAAAAGTGAAGGGCTTTGACACTGTCTCCGAGAGCATTCTCCTGGAGAAACTGGCTGCTCGCAGGTTGGACAGGTGCACTGTTTGCTGTGTAGAAAACTTCTGCATGGCCAGGCCCAGAGCATAGTGGTGAATGGAGTTAAATTTAGCTGGCAGCTGATCACTAGTAGGATTCCCTAGGGCTCGGTGTTGGCGACAGTCCTATTTAATATCTTTATCAACAATCTGGACGATTTAGGGTACCCTCAGTCAGTTTGAGATCGATGACACCAAGTTAGATGGGAGTGTTGATCAGCTGGAGGATAGGAAGGACTGATGACACAGGGTGAATCAATGGGATGAGGCCAATTGTATGAGGATCAAAAAGGTCCTGGCACTTCAGACACAACAGCCTCATGCAGCGCTACAGGGTGGGGAAAGAGTGGTTGGAAAGTGGCCCAGCAGAAAAGGACCCAGGAATGCTGGTTGACAGCCAGCTGAACATGGGCCAGCAGTGTGCTCAGGTGGGCAAGAAGGCCAAAGGCATCCTGGCCTGTATCAGAAACAGTGTGGCCAACAGGTCCAGGGAAGTGATCATCCCCCTGTACTCAGCCCTGGTGAGGCTGCACCTCAAATCCTGTGTTCATTTCTGGGTCCTTCACTACATGAAAGACAGTGAGGTGCTGGAGTGTGTCCAGAGAAGGGAAACAAAGCTGTTGAAGGGTCTGAAGCACAAGTCTTATGAGGAGTGGCTGAGAGTGGTGAGGTTCTTTATCCTGGAGAAAAGGAGGCTGATGGGGAGACCTTATCACTCTCTACAACTACCTGAAAGGAGGGTGTAGTGAGGCGGGAGTCAGCCTCTTCTCACAGGTAACAAGCGACAGGATGAGAGGAAATAGCCCCAAGTTGCATCAAGAGAGGTTTAGACTGGATATTAGGAAAAATTTCTTCATGGAAAGGGGTGTCAAGCTTTGGAACAGGCTGCCCAGGGAACTGGTGGAGTCACCATCCCCAGAGGTATTTAAAAGATGTGTAAATGTATCACTGAGAGACATGGTTCAGTGATGAACTTGGTGGTGTTTGGTTAATGGTTGGAGTCAATGGTCTTGAAAGTCTTTTCCAACCAAAATAAGTCTATGACTATTACATCGATGACCTAAAAAGGGAACTAAATATAAAACCAGAAAAAAAATCTCTTAAGGAGTTAAGTACAACTTCTCAATTAAAATAATTTTTTTAAAAAAGGAAGAAGGGAAAACTGGATATTTGAGTTATTTTCAAGACAATCCACCAAAGCACAGGTATGAGAATTCCCATAAAACCTCTCATCATGCTCCTAACATATACTCATCTAACTACACACATCAGGTTTTTTTCAAGTCTTATGTGGCTACTTAAGTTGTTTTATTACTTTGGGACATGTAAATGTTTGCCTAAGGCTGTTCTACAGATACAGAAGGGAATACACAAAGCATAGTAATTGTTTAGGGTCCTTCTTTCTCTTTTTTCTTTAATGAGGTTTACCAGCATGTGAACAGATGGCACTTTGCACATGTTGAGAATACCAGTGAGTTCAGAAAGCTGAGGAAAACCTAAGAATGACTGCGAAAATAAATCATCACGCTCACAATTACATGAATATTGTAATTACATTTATGCTTATGGAATTGTAAGGTTTAATGGTTTTAATTCAAAACAGAAAGCCAACCTGCAGAGTTCATTGTTTTTGAATTGCCCCTGCCTGCTTCCCTGCCATAAGAGACAATTTGTATTTTTTCTTCTCAATGCATTCTGATAGTTGAAAGCAAAATCTGGCTCCTTTCTCCTATTTCTGGCACCACCTTTCTTTTCTCCCCGACCCCCAACATTTTCTTTTTTCACTTTTACCATATCAAGTCACTCAAACAAGTTCAGCATGGAGGCAGTTGCTCCACAGAGGGAACCTTGCTTTCAACCTCAATGTTTGAGACCACAACAATGGATCTCCTAACCTCAAAAACGCTCCTTGAGGCAAAGGAATGTTTTGCATCAAGAGAGAATGCCCCAGGAGCTTAGTGATGGCTTTGTGGGAAGAACAAGAAAGAACCATTTTTGTTCTATTTATTTGTAAAAAATACAGTATACATATTCAAGTATTTTTCATGAGCCTGAAGGGTAACAGATTTCATAGTAAAATATCTGCTCAAGGGCTTTATTTTAATGTAACAACAGATGGTTTTGCTTTTACTATAAGGCCTGTACTATTACTGACCTCGTCTTTCTCTTCAAAGGGATTACACTGATTAGATATAATTTTCTCTTCTAAATCAGACTGCTGCTTCTCAGAAGGAAGTGGCCTTGCCTGGAGGAGCCTCTGAGGTTGGAAGATACAAGGGGGTTTACTTTGCATGTGGGTGCAGGGACGGGGCAATGACTGTGGTACTCAGGAAGGCAATCGAGTTCCTCATCTTTTCACCCTTCACTTTCTCATTACAATTAATTCCTCAGACAATCGTAGGCTATAAAAACACAATATGCTGTTAATCAAGAAATGAAGGATATGTTGCACAAAGCAGGCATCATGACAGCAACTCTATAGCCACTGAAATCAGTGATGAAATGCCACCTTGATCTCAGTGATGCTGGAATTTTGCAACCCCCAAGTAAGGCTACTCACCTCTCTTTTCATCAACAGTAGATACTGCCTGGATTAAAAGCGGTGCGTTGGATTCAGTATACTCCACAAACACCAGCAGCAGCTTCAGCGCTGTCTTTACCACCAGGCGAAACTAGAAGAAAAGAGTGCAACTTGTCATACTGCAAACCACAACACTTCCAGATGTGTGAAATGACACTGGGCAAGATGCAAGTGCAGCAGTCCACATCTGGTAATAACAGACGAACAGACGAGATTAAGCTGTGACAGCACTGCAGAAATGAAAGGTAGCCAGCTGGCTGAAAATTTCATTCACTGGACACAGTGCTCTTCTAGGGAAGTCCCAACAGTCAGTGAATCTAAATGAAAGCTTAACACTGCCACATGTAACAAAAGGTTGAATATCCCACCTATGCATATCCCCAACGCTGCTGTCCAAGGCTTGATGTACTTAGAACCTACCGAACTAACAAAGCATATATTTCTCTATTTCTCAACACATTTATTTCCTCCTTTCGCTGTAAGCCTTTAATCTTGTCAAAATGCTGTACGATGGGATAATTTCCTCCTTACACTTCCTTCTCTTCTTATTATGTTACTGTTTATATGTTACTGTTTAATGCTTACTTTATTAAATAGATTGATCTTCACTATTAAACAGAACTTGGGAGGAAGTGTGTTTAAACTCCAACTATCCCACCCTGTCATGATATGTGTGATTTACTGGAACTGAGCATTCTGCCTGCAAGATTTCAAATTTATTTTTTTTTGTACAACCCCAGGAGAGAGAGTTCATCAAAGAATCAGCATTGGTAAAATTGATCTATTGGAGATCAATAGTCAGACTGTATCAATTTCATCACAGATCTCCTATTTCCAGAGAATATCATTCAACTAAAAGAGCTGAGTGAGAATTTCTAGGGATGATCAAGTACGATTGCTTGGCATGACAAGGTATGTGAAAAAACAGCCCTTTATTTAAGGCAATATTTGGAGTTTTTAATAAAAGGAGATGTGAAAGGGAAGGATTTTTTAATAGGCAGGGTTCTACATGCCCAGCTGAGAAGGCTTTTACTGCAACAATTGATTCTAGATTAAATTTGCTATACCCTCAACCTAAACAATGGATTTAAAGCCAAATAAATGGTGACACGCTGCTGGTCTCAGGAACACACTTTCCAACCTACTATGCTTGAATCAAGCTCCAGAAAAAAAGCCCATGTATTTCTAAGTTTACTGTATTTTTCTTCTACATTGGTCTGCAACGAATATATCCAACGACATGTAAGATTTTTAATGAGACAGCTACAGTAATGTGGACATTACTCTCTCCTCTGCAACTGACAAATTTTTTAAATCTATTTTAGGATGCATTCATGCGGAGATAAACCATGCTCCAGAAAGTCCATGTCTTTGTCTCGTTACATTGAGCTGACAGGCACTCTGAAACATAACCACCTGGTCATTAAAATGTCTCACCCAGAGGCGAAGTAAAAAACAAAAAAAATCATTATACCATATTGCTAAACTGTTTCAGAGATATATAAAGTTTCTGTCAATATTGGCTTAGTCCCATTCCCTCATTTTTTTCAAGTCTTCTCAACACAACTCTCCTAAGAGGCAAAAAAATCACCATTAGTCATTTAGCATAGATGCATACTAAGACAGCAACTGTGTCTATTTTCTAAAAAAGACTGCAAGTGCAACAGGCATAGGCCACGTTCACACAGCCACTCACAGAGATGTACTAGAGCTCACTTGAAGGTAATGACCTACAATGCAGCTTGCTGCTATAAACACAGACTTTAGTGTCACCAGTGACCCAGCTATTTCTGTAGCTTCCTGGGTTTTACTCACTCATGTGGAATTGAGCTTAATGCACTGCAATGGCACTACTGGCAATGAGAAATATTTCGCTGTTGAATCTAGACTCTTTCAGGCTTGATGTATTATCAAATTGTTTCATTTTAGGGCTGACAGCCAGGAAATCCCAGTAACAAACCTGACCTTAAGACACTTGGTTAGCCTAATTTGCAATTGTACTGCTTCAGTGATACTTCACAGATATAGGGGGTAGTCAAAGTAAAGGAAATTGAAACCCAATAACACAACAAATCACTTTCCCCAAAATTGCACTGGACAACTGTGTATTTGCCTGTCAGGCCAATACCATGGTGTTTCTGCTCTGCAATGACATTTCCCTTACCATTCAAGTTCAATTGTTTAATAGACATATTGTAGGAATTTCCAAAAAGTCTTTACTTGTTTTGTAATGTTACTTTGTAAAATAGCAGTTATACCAGATTACTGTAAACTATTCTAGCAGTAACATACTTCCCAGATAACCACTTACATACTACCTCCTAATCTGATCAGGATCCTTTCCCTAGAAAGGAAATCTTGGATATTGCTTTTGATGGTTCTTAAAACTTCAAGGCTTGGCCACATGGTGACACTGAGATGCATTTACACGTAAATGTTGCATGGCAAAGTTCCCATACATTTCCTTTTGACAGCAATCAGTCGGAGATATACCAGGCTTAATTCTATTTTTGCAAATCTCTTTTTCTTCCAGAAAGAAGAACCTTTGGCAATATCTTTGCTCAAACTGATGCCTGCTGGCCATGGCAGGTGCTGTAATAAGGAGTTAGTCCCTATGCACCTGCCATGTTGCAAATCCTTTGAAGCCTCAGGGAGGCCCATTGCAGTTGCACCAGACCAAGGCTCAAGCTGGTTGATTTTGGGTGCTGTCTGCCGGTATCAGCCTCCTGTGCTTACCAAACTAACAGATGGTATTTTAAGGAATAAATACCACTCAGAAGTAGTCCTGGAGAAAAGGAGCGATTAGAAAAGCTATGTTTTGCTTGCCATTTAGGTATTAGAAGGATACTGTAAGTTCAGTTCCTCAATTTGCAAATTTTCAGAGCTTATCCAACTCCCCAAATAAAGAGTCAATCAGTGCTGGAAGTGGAGTTTCTTTTCAGCGAAGGTGCATACCATGGCCGTGTGGAAGTTGTTAACTCGCTTGTCTACCATTGGTTTCTGTGTCGCCATAGTTATTATACTGTCTCCTTGCATTGGCTAGCCAAATGGCCAATCCCCTGCTTGGCCCAGCAGCCCTCATAAGCTGCGGGAAATTTGAATAAAGGCTCTTCTTTGCTGTTGGATTCCCTGTGTGCTATGTGGTCTCTGTCTCCTGGCTTAAGTACCTCTGCCGCCTGTCCCTGCCACGAGGGACAGGTGGTGGTGGGGGGGTGATTCCAGCCCTGAAAACCTTCACAGAGCGGCTGGCAGTGACCCCCCAGAAACCCCTCGAACTGCAACAGCCGCGTTCTGCTTGCAATCAGCACAGACACTAGCTTTGAGAAAACCTGCGTTTGAAACAATGCTTTTTCCTGCTCAATAGAAAATGGCACTTGAGATCCCTGTGGGCACTTTTAAGCCTGTCTGCTGCTCCTTGGGCAAGGACAAAACTAAACACTGCAGTCCTAGACTATGCTGCACAATGCCTATACTGGGGACTTACTAGCTACCTTAACCCACATAATCTTTGTGCTCATCCTGCAATGCTTTCTAATACTGCTTTAACAGTGCTTCTTGACAGAAGCAGGCAATCACTGAGCAGCTGCACTGCTTCTAGGAGACTGAAGTCTTCAACCAGCCAAAGACCCTCCAAGACATGTGATTGCCTGTCACCTCCAGACACAGGAACAGTCCAGAGTCTGACATGCTCACACTGAAATCAACTCTAGTTATCCACCATGGCACCAAGAAGTCTCTGAAAGGTCTGTTCAGGGATACCTGCTGCCAGGACCCATGTGAAGCACAGTGAATTTTCTCACATAGCCTATCTTCTAAATGTTCACTTCATTGTGGGCCTGACCTGCCTGTGGCAGCTCATGCATGCTGCTGGTGACATGATAAGTGTCGGGTATCACAATGGGACGGGTTTCAACCAAGACCAAGAATGACTGTTTCACAACTTTCAAAATACCAGAGCTATTCAGAAAGTTCCCATTTGTGATTAACTGTGGTGATTGTCAAAGTGGGAGATCCTCACAGCTTCATGAGTGAGTTCTAAAACGTGTTTGCAGGGCGTACCTTTTCAATTAATTAAATAGTAGACAGCTACATTGCAAATAAAATAACTAAATCTCAAAACTGGGAGATTGCTTAACAGGAAAAAAAGAGTAACAATTCTTTGACTTTCTTGCTTCCCTTTGTGAAGTCACGGGAGTTCTTGCCAGCCACTGCTACCACTTTATTTCACATGATGTACCCAGATGGCACAGCAATGGGACCAATAGAAACAAGTTTCATATTTCAGTCACAAGTAGGGGAATCACTAATAATTTGAATCACTGTTAAAAATTTCATGAAAGCTTTTAATATGGCTTCTGGGATATTTTTTCTGTTTTTTATTTAGTATTGAAGATGAGTTCAACTGCTTTGTGAATCTGCTTCAATAGTCACAGTTCCGTTAAAAGTCCATGGAGAATCACACTATTACTTCAAACAGAACTAGATATCAGAAGGGCAATAAAAGATTTAGACATGCTAGCTCAAAAAAGGTCCTGTTATCCTCACTTTGCAAACATTGGTTGTTGCAATTAAATCCAAATTTCCATCTTAAATATTACTGCTTAGTTAAAAAAGAAGGCTCATTGAGGCAATATACACACTCATTGGCTTGGTAAAGTGATATTTTAACAGTTCTGAGATTAAATCAGGATTCTTGAATGTCAAAGCACTGAAGTATCAAAACTGCTATTAAGTTAGAAAAGAAAGTTCATGTTGTGTTTTTGTATGATGTGCAAGCCAATTCATAGACAGGAAATGATGTTAGCATCTTCTGGGTAAAGATAAGATGTAGCCGGCAATGTAAAAGGAAGAAAAATTATAAACCTTTTCCCTCCTTCTCACTTTACGTTTTACAGTGCAGTTTGGCAGCACCTTTCCTTTTTATCTCTTTATGTTTAGACAATTACAGACTCAGCCAAAGATACCACACAACTGGCTGCAAAACTCATATCTCATGGAAGGGCTTATCCCAGTTGTTAATCACTTGTCAGGAAAGATTTTAGCCTTCACAAGGAATGTTGTCACAAAGTTCATTGACTTAAAGACCAAAGAAATATTTATAAAGGTCAGATTTAAACATTTAGGATTCAATTTTTTTTTTTAAACAAGAAAGAAAAAAGAAAAATGAGCAAAAATATTTTACTCTGGGAGATGTAGTTGGTTTGGATTTACACTATTTAAGTTTAAAGGAGAAATGGGCATTGGATTTTTAAACAAAGATTTACTACAGCCACATCCTTCGGGTCCTATTCCAAGTGCAGACATGGACTTACTGCAGGCCACATGCTCATCTGCTTGATAGGATACAGCCAAGCAGTGCTGTAGCTGAAGAAACACCCAGTGCAACCAGTGTCCAGCCTGCCAGTGAGAGGTGCATAGGGAAACTGGAACCCTTCTTTCTTGTGAGGTGCAAGGATGCCTCCAACTTCAGATGTAGTGCTGCAGGAAGAGCCCACTGGCATCCTGCCAGCACCTGTAATGCAGTTAAATTTCGTGTTTCACAAGGGGCTAAAATCACCTTCCGTTCACAAAAAGAGGAAAGATCTTCCCAGAATGCAAGGTTTTATATACAAATTTAAATAAAATACATAATATATATAGTATATACATATAAACCCACTATTCATTATAATAAATAACAAATATAGTATACAAAATAAATATATAGTATTTATATGGTTATACTGTAGTAAGGAAAACATAAATATTGAGCTTGAGAGAATCTCAGTGTAATAATTAAAGTTGGAATGGCCCTAATATGACTTTCCTTCTTATCTTAGGTGAACAAACCCACTTCCCTTACTCATATATCAAGTGCTCCACCCCACCTCACCATCACGGTGAACACACGCTGGACTTGCTCCAGTAGGTAAATATCTATCTCATACTGAGGAGCCCAAAACTGGACTCCTGAACTCGTGGTGCAGTCTTATCAGCACCAAACAGGAAAAGGCACTTCCTTCAACTTGGTGGCTACACTCCTGTCAACCCAGGCCTTCATTCACACAGTGGCATACTACTCACTAGTGCTCAAATTCATATTTTCTTATTCAGAATGAGTAAACAGAATCAAATGGTGTGATGCTAAAAGAAACACCTATAATTTTCCCGGATTTTAAGAAGAGAAGGGGTAGTGGCTTTAAACTGAGAGTAGGCTTATGCTATATGTTAGTAAGAAATTCTTCACTGTGAGGGTGGTGAGGCACGGGAACAGGTTGCCCAGAGAAGGTGTGGAAGCCCTGTCCCTGGAAGCATTCAGAGCCAGGTTCAATGGGGCTTGGATTAAACTGATCTAGTGGAAGGTGTCCCTGCCAGTGGCAGGGGGTTGGAACAAGATAATTTTTAAGGTTCCTTCAAACACAAATCACCCTATCATATGACTATACTATGACTTAGTATCCTTAAAACGTAATTTTCAAGAATCACAGGCAAAGAAAAAAGAGACAGAAAAGGAAGATTTACAAAAAGTGCCAGATAAAACCTGCCATGAGAAAAATTAGTCCTAACAAGATCCACTTTGAACTTGCAGCACTACTGCCAAGGCCAGTACAGGTAATGTTCACTTTATCAATCAAAAAGTTAGATGTGCATAAACAAAAAAGCATTGAGATTCTCCTAGGATTTTGTACATCAGATGTTCCATATATTTCCATATCTGTTGTTCCCAACATGTCTGTCCTGTTCAGACAGAGGAGTCAGACCTAAGAACAGCTTTAGCTTATTTGCCTCTGGATAAATCTCATGAGATGTACAAGGATAGAACTGTAAGGGGAAAAAAAAATCAAAGATCTATAGTGAAGCGTGATGAAAAGTGTGTATCATAACATTTCCAGATTATAACTTGGGATTCAACCACAGTTTGTATCAGCTCTATTTTTCTGTCATATTTGTTGTCACTAATAGTTCAAAAGCTCCTTCAGCACCTGGTAAAATCACAGATACATATATATACACCACATACACACTTCCACATATACAAAGAAACTAATATATATATTACAAGAGTATATATACTGGAATAAAAGCTTGTTTCTACCACTTTACTATTTTACTTTGGGTTTACACAGTACTAGAAACCTCAGGGTTCTGCTTCAACTTCAGCATTACTTGGATATGGGCAATGAGAGCTGTTTATCTGCTATAAAAGGTTTGCCTCTAACGACCACGCAAGACAATATTATATTACCAATGCTCTGGCATAAGGTGTCTGTATTTTGTAGCAGTTCCCAGAATCATGCCAGTTTCTTTTTTTGTTTTCTTTCCCTAGAAGGTAAAAATGCATTAGGACCATGTACATTCTTGTTCACAGAGAATCATCTCAAAATCAGAAATTTAATAGGGAAAACAGATGATGATGAGGACAGACAACTGGATAATCTTATGTTGATATCCTTTGCATAGCATAACTTTGGTAAAAATTAAGGTATTTAGAGCCCATAAACCAGGAAGCATACAAAACAGAGGGAGGGTGACCCTATTTCTTGACCAGGTAGGCAGTGTCAAGTATGCACATCCATGGCATACAAAAGCCCTTTGACAAGGATGCATATTTGTAGCCAGTCTTTTAGAAATATAGTTTACCTGACACATACAACATCCCAGTATTTTTTGATAAATATTAATTTTTCTCAAATCTCTGGAACAATTCCATTTCAGTATTTCACAAGCTATTCACCTGTATTTATGTAAAAGGATGTCTCCACTGCATTCAGCATCTTACTAGACATTTCCCACATTCACTCTGCAGCAAGACAGCCAAGAGCCCCAGTACTGAATGCATAAGCAGGAAGACCCACCTCTGATAGGATGACTAAAGACCAGCTATCAGAAATATGCACCACTGGCTAAACATGGGAAAGAACAGTAACGTCTACAGCAAGAGTTTGAAAATGTGTTGTAGAGACTGCTTACATAACCCAGACAAATTGGGGTTTGGGAGTGTCAATAAGGAAGGGGAAAGACACTAGGAGGGGAAATATTTGAAATTCTATGTTACTAGGATTTTTAAATGCCTTACAGAACACAGAAACAATCCAAGTTCTTTATGTTCTCTCTCTATTCCAAAGTGACATTTGAGGTCAATTACTTCACTCCAAAAACTGGTAACAAGTCTACTTAGTGTTTCAGTTCCTTTTTATTCATAGTTCCTGAATGCAGGAATGATCAGAAGAATGAGATCCTTCTGTGTCACCTAAATCAAGTGTTTCTAGTCAGCTTAATTTTCCATCCAAACCTTAAGGCAGCCTCTTTTAAGGAGAATGATGTAAAATTTAGAAACTCAACCTACAGAATACCACACAAAACTTTCCAAATGAGTCTAATCACCCTTTTCTAGGAAGGTAGAAAGAGTTCATATGTGCTGAGGCCCCAGAAGTTGCTTTACAGACTGTAATGAAGATGTGACAACTCCTGCCTTTCTTTTCAGAGCGGCGGCATCTGCCCAAGTCAAGGCATGTGTATGGCACAGGGAGGTATCACAAAGCTGAGATGCATGGCAAGCAACAGTTAAATACAGAACACGTAATGCTAGGAACAGCAGAGAAATACATGCACTTACTATTCTTAAAACAAAGTTTCTCAGAACTTTGCAAATGTACTGGGCAATGATTGTAAGTACTGTGCGCTGTTACATATGTGGTATGTATCTGTCATTTATCTGTGGTGAGATTTCTGACATGAAGAGAGAGAAGGTAATTAAAAAGAAATTCATCTGGTTTACCAAGAAAACACAGGGATAAGCAAATAGTGATTAGTGAATGGTCAACAGGAAAAAAAAAGGCTCATGCCTGGAAATTATTATTTCCAACATCAATCATGGTACAGAAGCAGGAGGAAAAATGAAAAAAAATCTGTACACAGAAGCAGGAACTTCATACAACAAATCAAAGCATATTGCAGGTCAAAGTGGCTCTCAGATGAATACAGGCAATTCTGATGAGAGCTTTGAAAGAGTATGTGTTAAGCCATTTCTAATGAACTCATGCAGCAATTGCCACATCAAAGAGACATTGTTTGAAAAAACCCCTAAAGGCTGCAGAGCCTGGAATGAGACAGGAGATGCTACAAGGTTTTTTGGGCATTCCCCTCTCCACCTTTTGGAATAGCAATGACAATCTTGGGGAGGTAGGGAAGGGATTTTCTTGTCCCATGAAGTACTCTCAAATGATGGTTTTTTTTGTTTTATGACAGGATGAATGAAAGACCATTCACAGCTTTTTAGGAAAACACATAAAGTAAAAGCAATCTTGTCTTGTTTTTCTCCCCTTGAACCAGACCAATCCCCCTGGTGTGTTCCTTAAGAACCGTTCATTGTGTAAAAATTACATGTGATTATTGAGTTAGAAGGGAGGACAGGATAGGATTTGGAGATTATAGGACATAAAAGGATCAAACTTCTTTATTCTCAAGTGACTCCTGAGCTGGTGTCATTGCACCTTTGTCAAGGACCCAACCACATACTTATTAATTATTACACAGTTTTGAGCACCTTTCTCTTTTGCTCTTTCAGATATTGCTGAAACAGAAGGGTTTGGTTTCAATTAAAGTTTTAGTTTTTTCCACTGCAAAACACAAAACAAAAATATTTCACTGGTAATTTGCCATCAGCCTGTGTCCAGAACAGGAATTAGGCTTCGCTTGTAAAGATTTACACTAAGATTTTATTTTCTTTCTCTCTTCAAATTGTGCAGTTTCATCATACTCAATCTGTTGATGCTTTTATTAACCCTTCCCAAATGCTGGTATCTTTTAGGACTCCAGGCAAATGAACACTATCAGTACCTCTATTCTGTCTTCTGTGTGTGGGTAAAGATTGTGATTGAATTATCTTCAAGAAGGTATAAAACACCTAGCTCGAGAGAAATTACAACAGCACAAGAAGCAATTTCTGGTTAAACTCATGTTACACACATGTAATGTGCCATCAAACAGTTTTTGATAAGAAAAAGACATTTTTATTCTCTTTTTGTCTTCTATAAACATGCACCTTGTTTAAATATAGCATCAGTGTTCTAGCATTTTCCTGTTATGGATCACAGAGTAAAATTGCCTAGTAAAGTCTGTTCCTTTCATTAGATAACATAACCTTGGTTGAGCACATATTAAACTAGGCTTATGCAAAAATAAAAAAAAACTACCATGATGTGTATAATGTCATTCTAATGCAACTTAGCATCTGGAAATATACTGTCTGACTAGGCCATTTTTTGGTAGTTACTGCAAATGAATGAGGTCTGTAGGTCATAACCAAACCAGTTTAAACATGATGGGTCTTTAGGAATTAGTCATATGTCTATTAAATAAAACATGCGTTTCTGATGAGCAGAATAAATGAGAAATAAACCTGTTTCTCTTGAACGGATCATTCATTCCCTGATGATCTCCTTAGCAACGGATGCAACAGTGATATTTTATGTTTTGGTAACAGTAAGATAAATAGATAATAAGCAACAAGATATGAAACCATAGAGAATTAGAATTCCACATTAGAAATTAATTTACAAACTAAAATCAATCACAAGAATGGCATTTGTGTGCCTACATAAGGGAAATATGATTAAGGCCATTTTGCACCTCTTTTTTTTCATGACACAAGAGTTACATGCCAAGCCTTCACACCAGCCCTCTAAATTGACTTATGATGTTAGCCTTGAACTATGCTGTCCTCAACAGATGGTCATTGGGCTGAACCTCTGGCAACCGGAAAATTTTAAGAGAATGGCAGTTTCAGCAACTTCTTTTCCTTGGGCAGGGCCAAGTTGATATTTCCTTAGCTGTGTTACAAAATGAATGGGAGAGGAAAAGATTTTTTATGAACTTAATTGCAGATAGGACTTTATCTTCACATCCCCTCTCCAAAATACCTTTCATATCACACTCCCTTAGCTTTGTTATACTGCTGAGTGACATCCTGGTTTGTGAAAACATCTAATGTAATACAAAGTCACCTTACTCAAGATAAAAAGCAATCAATTTTAAAGAGAGAAGGGATTAAATAACCTAGTACTAAGGTAACATCTCATGCAAAGCATTTAGGGATCTGAAAGCCATCTACAATTAATCAAGTCACCCAACAGTTCTATGGCACATGCTGCAATTGATCACATTTTACGTATGGAAAAGCTGAAGTACTGTAAATTTAAAAGGCAAACAGAACATGTAACATTGAATCTTACTTCTTTTTTTTCTTTTAAGCCTCCCTGTATATATTTGACTAATGCGTGTTTTCAGAAATATTTTAAATTCCAAGTGCAGGCTTTAGATTTAAGATTAAATCATTACATTATCATTTTCCTGAGTGATTAGAAACTATGTAGAATGAAGTCCACTTGCTCCACATCAATTTTCCATACCAAACTACTTTCTGCCTATCATAGCCAGACCTCTGATTTATACAGCTAGTGTGTAGCTGATGCAAAAAGAAATTTCCTCATGACAGTAGTAGAGAATGTTTCACAAGCTTCAGACCTGCAGTATGTTTGATAGGGGAATGGTGTATAAAGCAGCATCTCAAAATTTGAGTGTCTTCATGATGCTAATTCTCCGTCTGGCCAAGGCACAGAATGGCTCAGGTGGAGCTCAGAGATCACCCTGTCCCTACCTGTGAAAGTCATCACCAATAAAATGTGTGGTTCCAATGAATTATGGTCAAAGCCAAAGGAAAACAGAGAAATAAAGAAACTACCAGAGTACCTTCTCTCAGAGTTTCCTTTCAAAATTAAACCCATTCAAACACATGACAGCCATGAGAAGCACTGCATTTTCACCCTTGCTTCCTCAGGCAGCTTTGCTGTCCCTCCCACTGCCCACTTGTGGACTAACTCTTTCCTGTTTCTATGGGATCTGAATTGTCTATAACTGAATTGTCATACTTGACAGTAACTGAGCTCCTCGAATTGAAAATGGCATTACAAAAGACCCCAAGTCATTGTTCTCTTAAGAGAAAAGGAAGTTTCCAGTTATTTTGAAAGGGAGCCACCTAGAAAATTAGTCCTCATGTAGCCTTCTGCCAGCCATGCTGCAGGCTGACATTTGTACCAAAGACAAGAGGCACAGGACACACAGCAAGACTGAGGCACCAAGAGCATGTGGGATGGGAAGGAGAAAGCAAGGAAGGAGGAAAAGAAAGATAACAAATTGCTTCATTAGTTCTGGTGCTTATGAAACAACTTGCTAGAGTTAGTGGCCTTGGCAATGTCCTGTTTAAATAATACCAAGGTTGAGTTCAAGGACTCCAGGGGAAAAACTATTTGAGTCTGCAAGTACAGTGGAAAACTACTCTATTATTATTCTGTGGTTTTATGCACGTGAAATTTGTTCTTTCAACAGTTCCATTAAAAAGTACTCATATTAAATACCAAAACTATGGCTGGGTTTAAATAACTTCACCTGAAAAACCCTGTAAGCTTAATATATGATTGGCAGTCCTTTCCTGACACTGTAGAATCTCATAGACAACATCTCAACAGTAAAAACACAAAATCATAACAACCTATGCATGAAATGTGTGGAAATGCTTGAAGATAGTATGTCAACAAAGACTCCAAACTATAAAATATTACCTATCTTTCTTAAGCAAATAATTGTTAACAGCTTATCCTTTTTAAGCACCCTAAGCAGCAACATACTAATGGTTTGAACTACCAAAATAATAAAACTGTTGAAAGGATAAATATCACACATGAAACCATGGAACAAACCTATCACAAACTCCTCTTGAAAGAATTACTAATAAAGTAAAACTAGAGAAAGAATATATATATTCATATATATATTCCACTTATTAATGGAATGGTAAGAGTACTAGTATTTCACTGCATATACAGAGTGAAGATTTTTCTCTGTTCTCAAACTTCTGAGGCACAAAAAGGAACTCAGAAGAAGAGGTTTGACTGCAAAACTAGACATTCTTATTTAACTTTAGACAACTTGCAAAATAAAGTTAATGAATAAAGATGCTTTCTGAGGGACATCTAAACATAACAGAGGCAGTCACATTTCTCCAGCAATCTCCTATTTGTCATGGCTTTCCAAAATCTGGAAGAGGTCACTCTCCTCAAATCCAGTTCCCATCATCAGCCTTGTCCAGATGCTTTTTTCTAAATTCACAGAACTTCATGATGAAAACAAAAATGTAACCAAGCCTAGACACATTTCCAGCTTCCCATGTGGTGGGTTTCTGAGGTGAGTAGAAGAATCTTTCACATAGCCATTTAGAAACTTGATTTCTGGGGACACAAGTCACTGCGTATCAGCTAAGGCACTGCTTAAGTACACAGCCCTAGCAGTGTCACACGATTCTAAGTCCCTCCTTTGCTGAAAGAGGACCAAGATGGAGATATTTTGTTTTCATAAATGCTAGTAGGTGTGCAACTTCTTGATATAGCTGGAGAATGACAAGAATACATGAGGTTATTGTAGATAATGGCACTCTCATATTATGGTGATTATTTTTAACAAAATTCAGTGTTGAAGGAGATAAAAACTTGAGACAGAGAGATAAAAAAATATCTCTATCTCAAGCTACTTCCTTCTTCTGACTTTTATCAACCAAAACTCATCACAGCCACCATCAATTTTACAGCAAATCAAACAAACATACAAACTGAAAAGATGTTTTGAATCACAAAAAGGTGAAAGAGGTGCAAAAAGACTTCTCAGTCTCCTACTTGGATAATAAAAATAGAAGTGTTTTTATAAAGTACTTCTGGTAATGTGGCAAAGGCTCCCCAGGTTGGGCTTAACTTTAACCACACTCATGTTCATCTGTGTTTCAAAGGTTTGCAGATTAGATGAAGTCAGCTTCAGCTCTGTTATCATCCTTCAGAGAACTCTAATATTCAGATTCACCTCCATGTCCAGATCCCAACTGTTGTTTGACTAAAAGGAAATTTCTTTGTTTAAACTCATAAAGAAGATCTGGCTTTTACAGTTTTCTTCAAAGTATAAAGCATATGTATGTAGGTACCACTACAGCAGAAAAAGGAGAAGGAACTTTGAGTGATTCACTAAACGGTTGAGTTTGGAAGGGACATCCGTGGAGGTCCCCTTGTCCAACTGCCTGAGAGCCTCCTACAGTTAGTTGTCCAGGACTGTGTCGAATTTATAAAATATGACTAAATAATAACAGCTATATGAAAAACATGAATGAAAAAATGAGGACCCTTAGATGTTTCTTTTAAAGCATCCTTTATTTTTTGAAGCGTGGCACCTGCAACTTACCTTCTCTTTCTCTCTCACACACCCATACACACATATACTGAAAGGGACATGAGGGTACAAAAAGATCCACAACACTTATTTTCACTAGATCGCAGCAATTACCTTATTTCAATATAACAAAGCAGTTCTACATATGTTAAGGTTCCGATGCCCATACATATGCTCAAAATGTACTTTTAAGCTCACAAATCATGTAAAGACAAGACCTTTTATGCAATGAGGTTCAAATAGTTCTCTGTACACCAGGTGTAGTCTGGGATTACAGTAAACATCTGTGATATTGTAGTTTAAGTGACTTAAATTTTCTCAAGTACTGCAGAGAATACTGAGAGGCTTGCTGATGAACCTCCAGTGACTCACAGAATTTGTGTTTCAGTTCCTCAGCAGTACCACAATAACAGCCATTCTTAATTTCGGACTAGTTTCACACCAGACCGAAAGGGATATAAACATGTTTTCTATACAGCAGACTCAGAACACGGCTATGACAAGTATTCAGGGCTTAGAAACTCATGTTCAAAACTGACAGGTCCAGTCGGGCTTCTGAACTAACCCATCTGCATGTGTAAAGTCTCCGTAAGCCTACTTTCCTGGAAATCTGGATGTGCAGCTCAAAGACAAACCTGGACTGGGTTTTTATCTCCCAAGTGAGGTTAACAGAGCCTCAGAAATAAGAGCATCCTTTGAAATCACCTGAAATGTGACCACAAGCCAAAAAATACCAAACAGCAATTTTATAAGAAAACTGAAATCAAATATGTGCCTGTATATTCCTAGGAGGCTGCAGCTACCAAGTTATAGTTAGGTTTGCAGCAGTGGTGACCAGGACAGAGGAACAGCTAGTAGAGTCCCCGTTTCTCTACATTTGACCCTTAGTGCACTATTCTGAACCTGAAGACTAAACACATTTGACCAAACCACTGCACAGTGAGATGTGCCTTTATTGTGGCATTATTTAATGCATATTTCAGTTTTGTTTTGTCAGAATGAAACATATTTGAGATGCAGTATTTAAGAATTATTCAGCATCTGGGACTTGTATAGTTTTTAGCCAAATAATTGCCATGGTCATTCAAAGAGCTGAACCCACAGAAGCATGAGATCATAATCAGCAGTGATTTGACTTGCATTATAGATCAATTTTGGGCTGTTGTTTCAGTTGTTTGGGAGCAGTACAGCATAAAGAGGGAGAGAGAGGAAATGGAAAAAAACCCAAAACAACCCTTTCTTTTTCGTGAAGTAACCACAACAGAGTTCTTCCACTTTCTTCTGAAGTCAAGAGTAACTGCAGGCAAAATCAGTAAATACACTGATGCCCTAAAAAGGGACAGCAGTTCACAGAAGCAGTAAAATAAACTGCTGCAGAACATGATCCTTTGTATCCCAGAAAGCTCAAGTGAAATGCACTGCAGTAGCTGTGTAATGTCTGATGGGAATAGGTCCTATAGATTTAGCCAAAAGCAAAAGTAGTTGAAATTTGACCCTTGTAACTCAGTAGAGTACATTTTTTGAAGAGATGACTTTACTGAGAGTACTAAAAATCACACTGAACCCTTACTTTTGGTGTTATTTTACTTGCTTTTAGTGCTTCATGGTAGGCTCTCACAGCACTTAACAATGAACATTTCCTTAATCATCTAAAGAGTCCCATAAAAGAGATGAGAAGTATCATGGAGCAACTGTGTGAATGGGATGAAAGATATTACCACAGTGATCATGAAAACATCAGAAAAAAAAGCTGGGTTTTTTTGGTAGTTGCCCTCTCACCCCTCAAGTTCCTGCACGGACACATTTCCTTTCACAAAAGTAAAATGTCTCAGAATATCTGAAAGAATTATTTTAGATATCCACTATGGATTTAGTTGTATAGTTCTTGACTACGAATAATAAAAACAATAACAACAACAACAACACTTTTGTCAATGCTACAGAGAAAATTAAGAATCTTGATAGTCAGTCACACATTTAAACCAGGAAAATAAGATATCAGAGCATGGGAGGGACTGGATTTCAGTCTTGCTGCCAGAGATCTCTCTGTACTTCCACTGAGTTGTAAACCTGATCTGCCTATATGTGTAAGGCCAAACTAAAAATCTTTGCAAGCTGAAAGTCCTACTACTTCTCTCTATTACTGAGTCATACTTGTTCTAATCCACAGCACAATCCATAGGAGGCCCAGTGCTGCCCTGGTTCTGCATAACCAACTATAGCTCCTGCTCTGAAATTGCACCTTGAATTGCAGCTTTCCTTCAAGCTCCTAGACAGCATCCCACAAGTGGGTATTTACAGAACCTTTCATTTCCACCTGTTTAGGATGGTAGGGTGAAGGCTAAAAGGTATAGAGGCATAGAGATGAAAAAATTTAACCAATAACAAAGTAGAGACAATAGGCTGCACATAGATTCACAAATTAATACTTCACATTTGCAGCCCAAAAGCAAGCTCATGTTCTGGGCCCCCTAGAAAAACAAACATGTAAAACAACTACTTTTAAAAACAGAGACAGCCAGCAGCTGCAGCTTAACTATCTTATAACACGTCTTCCCCAGCCACAGGAGTGAGATGAGGATGTGTTTGCTGGCCTCTTCAAAATCCCTGCTCTGGCAGTATTCCTCAGCAGGCGGCTGGGTAATTTCTCCCCAGCACCTTGGACTAATGCAGACAAAAACATAAATTGCATGATAACTAATGCCATCACTCCGATTAAGCTAGTGTGTTAAAAAAATACACGGGGTTAAAAAGCACAAATTCAGATTACCAAAAATACCCCAAAATTCAAGATGTACTTCTTTAGATATGCAGAGAGATTGATTAGCTGTATGAGAGAAGACTGAGGGGAGACTTCATCACAGTCTACCATTTCCTCATGAGGGAAAGCAGAGGGGCAGACACTGATCTCTTCTCTGTGGTGACCAGTAACAGGACCTGAAGGAATGGCCTGAAGGGGACGTTTAGGTTGGATATGACAAAAAGGTGCTACACCCCGAGGGTGGTTGGTCACTGGAACAGGCTCCCCAAGGCAGCGGTCACAGCACCAAGGTTGACGAGTTCAAGAAGCATTGAGATGACACTTTCAGACACATGATGTGATTCTTGGGGATGGTCCTGTGCAGGGCTAAGGGTTGGACTCGATGATTCTCGTGGGTCCCTTCCAACTCAGAATATTCTGTGATTCTGTGAAATATCCATAAAAATGCCCAAGGGAAGGACAGTACAGCTCAGCTTGTATCAATGACCTGTGCTAGGTATTAGATGGAATAAGTGTTTTAAGGCATGCAGTTGTGCTCAACATTGTATTCTCCTAGGAGCATTTTGCTCCAGTCCTGTCCTCAGGCTGTCTATTCATATCCATCTATGACTGCTAGGTGGTGCTGTGGGATTTTCTAAGGCAGAAAAACCAGCTGCTTGTTTTTCATTCCCATCACTGATATTTTTTTCCTTCTCCATGAGAAGAGCTGCAGTGTTTTTTGTATCATGGCTGTATAGGATGTGTCCTGTTAGGTCTCCTTTCTTGTTCTTCACTTGCTGTAGGCATGCGGTGGCTACCACTAAGGATGTTGCTTCTCCAGAGCAGTCAGAGAAAATGAGTATATCAGTGTTCATCTGCATGCATCCATACCCACGCAGGAAAGCAGGAACCTCAGATGAAGGCAGAAGAGATTAATATCTACTCTAAAATCCTCAAAATTTTCATTTTCCTTTGGTTCTAAAGATACAGAACTTTTAAACAAACTATTTTTATTGACAAAAAAGGACTTAAAATTAAATGAGACACACAAATTAAAAGCATGGTTTCAAAGGAAAGAGTAAGACTAAAACTCTCTGAAGGTCCAATGAATTAAATATCTCCATTTTTTCCTCTCAGATTGCAACTCAATTCTATGAGGAAAGTTAAACTACTGCAAAAACTTTAGAAGGCAACCCTCTAAAAAGGGAGGTAATGGGGATACTTTTTTAGGCTTCATTTTTGTTCTGGAACTAACCAATAACTCAAGTGGTGGGATGCTATCAGTGCTTTAACATCCATAGTATCATAAATGGTGCAGACTGGGATTGAGCTATTCAGACCTGTAGGTAAAGTAAGCCTGGTGATGTCCATCTGTTCCACATAACTTCACAGTTGTTTAGCCAAAGATGACGAATAATCCTAACCCACCCTTCTGAGCAAAAGGGAAGAAAAACAAAACAACCCCCAAGATGAGTAATTGCAGTAATACTACATCGGGTGATGACATCAGGAAAATCTTGTGCTCTGTTTTCAGATCCTCTCCCATGGTCCAACGCCTTGGGACACTCAAAGGTTCAGAGGAACCCTTGCTGTTCCTATGCAAAAGCCACCCTAGTAAATGGCAAGGCTATTGTCTTTAACACAGACTTCAATTTCTATGTAGTGAGTTGACATTTTCTGTTTGATGCTCTGCTATGCATGATCTTACACTGCCAGAAACTGAACTTGGGCATTCACATTGCATCCTCGCATCAGAAGGGGATGACAAGGAAACAAGAAGGGAAGATTCTGCAGGCCAGTGACAAGAACTGAAGTACATCACGATTCTAAGGAAGTTTGCCACAAATCCTACTATCAGATCCAGATTAGTGCAGAGGTCCATCTGAGCAAATCACCAGACAGTGCGGATCTGGAAGCAAACCTACATTCAGGTTGTCTATCACATCTTTACCCCTACAGCCATGAAGAATTCTTACTACAGAGAGTTTACAGTTCCCCTGAGCATGGAAGAGTGGCCCAACAGACATCAAATATGGGAAGAATGTGTAGATGGAGAAGCTAGATTGTAGTGAGAAATACAAAAAGAAAAAAATTACCTGATCACAAAGCACTGCAAACCACAGAGAGTGGTAGTGACACAGAGGAGCAAAAAATAAGAAGTGGAATTCTATCCTCTCTATTTAAAGGAAAATGCAACGAACTGAAACACAATTCCCACGGAATTAACAGTTTTGAGGTAATTCCATATATTAATACCTCTGGGGGGCTCTTTTCCCCCTTCACTCTTTCCATTTACATTCTGCAAAAAAGCCTGCCATATGCAAGGCTTCACTGGGAAGTGGAAGCATTCAAACTGCAAGTTAGTGAAGGGTTACATTTCCCTCCAAAATCATGACAATAAGATGCTTAGACAACCACACAGTGACATTTAAAGTGCAGTGTAGAAAAAATGGCTTCTGAGGGGTTGTTTTATTACTAAGCTAAAGAAGGCAGCAGTTATACTCTGCTGGAAAAGACAAAGCATACATTTGCTACAGTTCTGTGTCTTCTAATAAGAAGAGGAAATTCAAAAATAAAAGGGACCAATCTACAGAAATTCCATGCTGGCTGAGGTATTAACAGTATTTTTTATATTGAACACCACATTCTTGTTTTTTATTGATGTGGCCTTCAAAAAGGAAAATAGTGGAGAGATAGAGGGGGGCAAACCAGGAAGCATCTGAACTCCATGTTCAATTGCTGTGATCAAAGAGGATCAGAATATGGAAAGAGAGTACACAGCATGCCCAGATGCAACTCATTTCAGTGTATCATGGGAACCAGCTAGAGAACCTGCTGGTATGCTGGAAATTATTCTGAAAAGGCTTTGCATGGTATAAACCACTACTAGAGGACTGTGGATTAAAAAAAAAGAAAAAAAAAAAAGAAAGAAGAAAAAAAAGCCTATCAGACAACCTTCCTTTTGATCTTATGAAAAGTAGTTAAGATCCACATATCTTACCAGACCTCTTCCTTACTAGGGACTAGTCCTGTAACTGAGGAGACCAACATAAAATCTGTGAGGTAGCCTCGATAGTTCTGGGCAATAACCTGGTGTGGGACCTGAGCTGGCTGCAACTCAGAGGTTCTTGGGGTGCAGTACATGCTGAATATAAAGCCATCATGTATGTTTTGGTACTTTACAGTTTTGATACAGCATATTTTTTCCTGTTATCTGAGTATCTTCAGCTAGTAGCTGTTGCTTTAAAGAACAACTATATCTAAGTAAAAGAATGAGTGATGCCAGAAGAACAGATATGGTAACAATTAGTATTAAGTTCAACTTTCACCTACGTATCTGTCTTCAACACATATAATCTGTCCTTCCACTCCCTTATGTTCTTCCCCCAGGGCTCTAAAATCCAAACACCAATTTTCCAGATGAGGGACCATGGCAAAAAGGGATTTGAAAACTGATTCAAGAATGTGCCTGGGAGCTGGATTCAGCCTGGGTCTCCCAATGTACAGACTCCCTCCCTAGTTGGGCCATTCTTCCAGGCTAAGCTACAAGCAAAACACTGGTATATTAACTGCTGTGTTGGCTGAACTGTCTCGGATCTGGTTTACATGATGCTGCAAAAAATGTTGGATACCACCTTCTTCCCTGCAGGCAGAATTCCACTACTGCAATATATGTATGGGAACGAGAACAGACACTAATTTAAGAAGAAAATTAAGATGAATTTAAGAGGAAAGACAAAGGCAGTGAAGTATATACTAATTTAGTTTCTGCCTCAAGAATTTCCAGAAAGAGGACATTTAGAAAAATAATTCAGAGAGAAGATTAAGCAGCACAGCTCTGCAGAAAAAGATGGAACCTACATGCCTCATAACAGCAGCCACAGAGTACACAGTAGATTCAGTTCATACTTTTAGAGAAGTATGAGATCCTTTCACAGATAAACATTTAAACAGACTTTTTGTGGAATTTCTACTGTTGTTTCCTTGCAAACTGTACTTGCGTTTCTGCAAAATCTTGTAAAAAGGATCTACACTAACTGTATGGTTCTCAAAACAGATGGAGCTACAGGAATATTTACTGCTGCAGGACTCTGATACGATCCAATTATTAAAATTATTAGACAGATGCCTCTGCCTGAAATAAGGTGTAAATGAGACCACTTGCTGAAGTCAATAGTATAGATTCTATTTAACAGTAAATGACGGATTCAAGGAAGAAGAAAGAAATAAGTGAAAGAGGTGGGAGTAGGGGGAGAGAAGGAGAGTAGCAGATTAAGTGGAAAAAAGATATCACCCTTCCACAGCTTCTGAAAACATCCCATTGGTCCCCTCCTTCTGGTCTTCTTGGTGGTTTCAGACTGTATCTGTTGAGTGGTGGGGGGAAAGAGTCTACAAAACTCCTGTTTCATGGGGTTTATATTGTGCAGAAGCTGGGTGGAAACACATCTGTAGCTCCTCTGGATGATGGAATACTGGATCACGGGACACTTCATGAGTCTTTGACATCTTCTAAGATGTTGCAGCTGCCTCTTACATCAGCTAGTTGAATCAATCATGGCCCATTATGGTCCATCATCCGAGATGAATAGCTCAGGCCAGATGTGAACATCTTCAATGCTCCCTGGAGGGGTTTTAACAGCAGAGCAACCATGTAAGGGAGGACTGTGCCTCTTATCAGCCTTTTTTCTTATCTGGAAGTCCAGTTTGTAGCTTCAGGTATATATGCCCTTCTGCACCTGAGAGGCCACTCTGTGCATCACTAGCAAAGCAGCCATCCAAGTGTTTGAGCCATTAGCACCAGTTTCTTACAGCATCCAGGAGGTTACTGCAGGTGGTTGAACATGAGCAGTTCAATCTCTCACATTTGGGACACAGTCTTCTCCTCTGACCTGGGATAGTTGGACAATACTAACACCTTATCTTATCTCAACGTCCTTTTGCAGTCCAAACTAGTAGATATATTCAGGAAGGGGTGGGCTTTGGTAGACGAACAGCTGTTTCTTTGCAGTTTGCTACAGTGGACAAAAGTCTTTTTTGGTGATCCTAACAATGTCTAATCCGTTAACCATTTCAGTATCTCACAGACTTGACTACTGCAAACTCTCATGTTTGATGGAAGGACTTTGAAACCTACCTACAAAGATGATTGGTAAGGAGCAGCAGCATTCATAGCAGTCTGTCTGCTGAGTCGGAAAGACCAAAGTAGACGCTTAACACAGTCTGCACTGGCTAGTGTATCCTATTCCAAGTTTATTGCAACATCCTGATCCTTATCTTCAAAGCATTAGTTAAACACAGTTCAAAATAAACTGTTCATGCAACAGTGCTGATATAGTTTCTCAGTGAAAGAGGAGGAAAGCGCTCTGGCAACATGTGTGAGCATCGCCTCAAGTCCTTGAGAGGCAGGAAATAGGAAAGTTCCTATAAATCTAGGATTTTGTTTCTCCCTCACACAATCATTTTCATAACAATAGTTCATTGGCAAATGCATAGTAGGTTAAATTTAAGAGCCAGCTGCTAAGCTGACATGAACGTTGAGTTTCACTGAACTCAAAGCAGCTAAACCTGTTCACCACAGCTCAAGATCTCACGCATAGGGCAGCCCATGGGTGAGATTGCAATGATTTTAGGGCTTGAGGGGAGATATTACTTTTGCTCTGAACCATTCCTGAAAGCCTGAAAGCCTGTAGGACTGCCACCTAACTGATATTTTTACCTGGGCTAGACCTAAAAACAGAACAAAACTATAGGCTGATCAGAGTTGTGGCTGGAGGTAAGAGAAGTGATGCAATCTACATAGCATAACGTGTTTTGGTTGTATGTGGAGTCTCATTTGTCAGAGGCTGCAGGAGAGTTTGTTAACCATTAAGGCAGCAGATTGAGAAGAAGAGAACATGCAAAATTAACGACAGTAGGTCCCCAAACTGTGTGATTTTTCCTGGATTCTTAATACTTTTAGCTGGCCAGCTTTTCTAGATCACCTTCTAAACATGTTAAGAATAAAGTGCAGGACACTTCTACAGCACAGCCTCTTGCTCAGGTATATTCCTATTTATATTCATTTGTATCATCCAGGCAATGTTAGCTCAGAATAAACCATCCATACCCAAAATTATTTTTCAAAATATATGGCCAGAGAAATGAATGAGATGCAAATACTTGTATTTCCAAGACTCTCAACAATAGGGTATACCATTCAGGTTGGTAGTGGTTTCATTCAACATGCTTTGGGCTTTTGTACTACTAATGTCACTATTTTAGTACTATTTGTATCTGCTAAGCCCCTTTGATTTGTAACTTTCTCCATGGCTACAAACCAGTTTTTGATATTTATTTGGAGACCACTTGAAAATCCATTTGTATAAGACTGGGTGAGAAATTTCCCAAGGAAAAGAACAGAATCAAGTTACATGGTATTCTCAGCTTCACTTATGACTTAGCATGGGCATAAACGGCTTGTGAAATGGAGACTAATCTAATCAAGCTTTTCAACGGAGTATTTACCTCTACATACCTTAAATTATTCATTTATAAACAACAACAATAAAAACGGAGTTTTTTGTGAACAAGACTATTATTTCTCTCAAAATTCTCATTAAATGACTTAGTAACCATGCATATGTTTTAATCCTCCACTGGCACCATGGAGGAAAAGCAGCCCCTAATGGACTTGTTCAAAGCCAGGTTGATGGGGCTCTAAGCAACCTGGTCTAATGGAAGGTACTCCTGCCTGTGGCAGGGGGGTCTAGAACTAGATGATCTTTAAGAACCCTTCCAGTGTAAACCATTCCATAGTTCTGTGATTGTATGACTTTCCTTTTGAAATCAACATATTCACCCACTATAACTATGTCCTGTTCGAATGTGTTTTTTTTTCTTTTGCTTTGAAATAGGAGGGTTTTTTGCTTCTTTTTGATTGAATAACATTTTTAAAAAATTGAAAAGTCATTCTTTTAATACCAAGGGAAGCAAAAGATTCACACAGGGAACAACTTGCTAGTTTAAGTTTGTAGTTAACACTGCAATCTAGGACCCAGACAGAAGCAAAGTAGAAAAAAAAATTAAAACAAGATGTGAGATAGGAATCTTTAATCAAGCTCGTTGTATCAGCTTGGGCCCAGCATTCCACCCTGTCTTCTGAGGTTACCCAGCGCCACTTTGAAAATGGATTATTTTCCACTGAAAACAATGCCAAAAAGGGGCTTTAGCTCCCTTGGGGGAAATTAGAACAGCCTGGATCATCAAATGGGAAAAAATAACCATTATCAGTAGCAGTCAGAAACAGGGGGAAAGAAAAGGTGAAACTAGACTCAGGTTTGAGGCCATTGAATGCCTTAGATGTGCCTTTGAAGACCGAGGTGGATCGGCAAAAGCCTATGGGTTTGTGATGCAAAGGAACGTTTGCTTCTCTAGAGTAAGATTTACACACCTGGGTTTTTTCCAAGATATTTGGTTCAGAAATGTACTTTTTGTAAACAGTCAGTAGCTAGTCCTGGAGAGGTTAAGGTACTGTATTGTCCACTTTCTATTACTAAATCAGAGGGATTACCAACATATGAAGGTTAACATATATATTACCTCATACATAATAAAAGATGAAAAATACATTTTAAGGACTTAATATGGCTTAATACATACACATCTTTAACTTGATGTCCCTTGTTTTGGGTAAGGGAAATTTCGAAACAGCTATTTAGCTGCAGGTGATCCACCTGAGAGCTCCAGTGCCAGCTGCCAGCACAGACAAATGCCTCATGTTCATTTACAACCAGTCTAAATATATTTGCAATACAACACAAAACCTTAATTCCAACTTCAGAAGTAGTAATGTGTAGCTGGCAGAAACACTGAGAAAGTGGTGAAATACCATTTCCCAGACACTGAGGTTGAAAGACCCTACATATGCTACAGCACATGGTCAGTTAAGGTATCATCCTTGACAGGCTAGTTTACCTGCTTTAAAAAAGAGATAAAAATTAAGGAGAAATTCTGAAAGCACTTTTAACTAACATTCACTGACTCCTGGTTTTGTCTTCTAAAAAAGAAACTCTCTTGCATGAATGTCCCATGAGAGCAACAAATGCTAAAAGAAAACTTGGTTGACACAGATATTTCCTATTTACATAACTTCTAGCTTATATAAGATGGTTACAGCCTTGGCCCTACCATAGCCCTCTTTTGCATGCCTACAGCAGTACACTACTGACCTCTGTTATCTGGAAGCCAACAGCATGGAACCATACATCCAAAATTAAGTACATACTTGAACACTTTGTTGAACAGGGAAAGACAAATTAATTGCTACCTATATAATTAATGATAAAATAGTAGTAATGTACATTTAAATTGGGATTATACTGTCAATGTTTTATGCCAGGTATGTATCAACCACTGATGATCAGAAAGCAGTCTACAGCCAGCCTGTGAAAGCCCACTGGCACACATTGGTATGGTCACATATACTTGGATGCATCTCGCAAAGGACCAGCAGTGGCCCTAAGAGTCTGGGATGTGCCAATAATGCTCTTCTCTTCTAATAGTATCGTAGAAGAATGATACTGCCACCATCAAACTTCCAATTTAGCACCTACATAATACCAATCTGCAACAAATGGTTCCTTTTGTGCCATATACAAAAGTATTGCTAGGTGCATAAAGTGATCTTGGAGCTGGGTGCCAAAATTATAGCTGTTTCAGTTCTGAGCATGCCAGACCCTAAGATCCTCTGCTGAACCTGTGTGCTGCAGTGGACCAGCACGTAAAATAATACACTACTCAAAGTGAGCAAGGGTAACAGAGTCAGCAGCCCTATGCAAATAGAGCAGAGCTAGCAACAGGGAAGGGTCAAAACCATTACAGAATTTGATTAAAAAAAAGTAAAAAATATCTGTGGAACAGACTCAATAACCTCCACTGCTAAGCATATTAAACCTGGTCAGAGCTTTTGAGAAGGCAAGAAACCATGTGTTGCAGCTGTGGCAGATGAATAACTATATTCCTTCTGAATCCTATTAGGGGGATTTGTCCCAAGACTTAATTGGCAATTTCACTATTCCTTTTTTGTTCAGCAATGTTAATGTGTTTTTCATCGTCTTTGCTGTGGAGAAGGCACCAGCATAGCAGGGCCGCAAATTAGACTGTAGGTGCATTGCAAATTCCAGGGGTTCATTTTTCACAGAAAGTCAAAACCACCTTTAAGTGCATAAAGCAGCTGTCCCACCACACTCTGACAGTAAGCCTACCATACCTTTGGTTAACTTCTGGCACACAGACAGGGACTTAGATCTCTTCCCAAGACAGTCGAAGAATAATGAAAAAGCAACTTTGATGCTACCTGAAACCAAACTATTCAAAGCACATTGCCTGCATTCCTCAGCTGCAGGCACTGAGCCAGGACATGGAGATAATCATTCGGGCTACTGATGGGGGAGGGAGAAAGGAGCTTAAGGACCCAAGAGCTGAAGTATTCGGGGCAAGAAAATCTAGACAGAATTTAATATGCAAGGTAGCAATACAGTAATGTTTCTCTTCCATCCCACTCCCATTATGTGCATTAGAGAACTAAAATAATCATAAGTATTTTTTCTTTATTTTTCTTTTTTATCTGTTCCTCAGAAAATGAGGATCTCTACTAAGCAAACCATTTCTCTCTCATCTTGCACTGCTTTTCCAACTGTGGCAAATATTCCCTGTTTCAAGAGGACAAACAGCCCAGCATAATGCCCAGACAACAGCGGAACATTTTACATGGGGGAAAAGTTTCTCCTCATTGTCTCCCAGTCATGAACTCCCAGTCAAGCCTGGGATTTGATAACCATAATTATCTTACTTTTACTTATCTACCAATATAGGTATGTCAACCCAAGATAAATCAGTTCTTTCAATACTGTAGCATCTGTCCTTTGACTTAATAATCTGCTGCAGCAGTGAAGCTTGCACATTGCAGAAAAAAATTTGCAATGGTTAAAAAAGACCCCTGGGACATCAAGCTCTTTCTCCTTGAGTTATGAAAGCTATCAGGGGAAAAGGGGAAAACAACAGCATCTCTATGTCACTACAGTATCCATCAGCAACTTTCTGTGACTCAGACACTTGACAAAACATTACTGGAAATCTCTTAGTAACTATAACTATGGATTTAACTCCACCAATTACAGCAACTTTTGAGTTTTTACCATACTGTGTGTTTCAGCTATTGTGTCATACAGATCTAGCTACGTACAGGTCTACATGTCAAGAGCAGCAGCAGTCCCTGGCAGGCCTTAATAAAATTCCTAAAGCTGGAGAGCCAACAGACTGAAGAACAGTGTATTTGTGATTTACCTACCCTACAGCCCCTCAGGGTGCCACATCTGTGCTCTGTGTCCTTTTCAAATTTTAGCAAAGATGGCCTTAAAGGTGGATTGTGCACTAAATAAATCACTATTCCATTGGAGAAGACCAACCCAAGCAGCATATATTCTGCCTTTCAGCTTTTGTCTCATATATAGGGACCAACAAAGAATACCCTGTAGGTAAGTACCAGACTTTGCCTTCTAGGACTCTTCAGGCACAAGAAAACTTGACATTAGGAGTAATTTCTTTACCAAGAGGGTGGTCAAACACTTGAACAGGCTTACTAGAAAGGTGGGCCATGTCCCAAACCTGTCAGTGTCTAAGAGGCATTTGGACAATGCCCTTCATAAAGTGGTCAGGCATTAGAACTAGATATTGCTGTACGTAACTTCTAACTGGACTAGCGTATTCTAGTCTAAGAAGGAAGTCACTCTGAATTGTCCTACCCCAGTGCTCAGCAAAGTTGAGCAGTGTAGAATGGTGAGTAGAAAATGAATTGAATTTATAGTATAGAAGGGAAAAAAACACCCCAAAAAGTGCTTCCAAAGAATGTCTTGGGAACTGCAACTACAAGACTAAAAAAATCTTCTCCACAGTAAAGTGCAATGGCAGCACAGAGAGTAATGAGGGCATCTTTGGTATCTTTGTTCTTAAGAGCAGAGTATGTGCCAATAAACGAATATAAAAACAGTAGAAGAGATGTAACAGCTCAAAGTGACCTGGTTTCCATGAAGAGTGTTATGTAATATTTTAGAACCTAACACGCAGTCCATTTATACCCCAAAAGCATACATAATACAAATAAAATGCATTTAAAGAACACCAGAACCATATAAAATGAGAATTTTGGAGAGTGCCTTACCTTTGACCCAATAAGCGTGTACAGCCATTGGATAGTTTCATTATGATTTATTACTCCATTCATGCCATCAACATAGAGCATTATCTGGCCCAAAGCTATTGTAAAGAAAAGAGAAAATATAGTTAGAACTTGTGAGCACTTTTTTTAATTCTAAGCACTGCTGGCAATATTTTATAAGCAGGGTTTTCCAGAGATGTGGAGAGCTCAACTAATGAAAGATATATTGGGCAAGATTGTGCTGGACAAAATCTTGGGAAACTGCACTAACTTTACTGACTTAATCTGGGCAATATAAGTGTGAATGTCATCCACCTGTTCCATTCTAGAAGATGCCACATTTTATGGTCCCCAAATCTGCAAACAGCACTCTACACACTGCTTAGTGTCATAATGGTTCCATCAGCTATAATGCTTTATATATTGTGAGCCAAGACTTTTACCATTTGTTTCAGCACCATACAATGTTTTGAATTAGTATATTTCAGTTGACTGTTTCAGCAAATTCCAATAATGTGAAATTAAAGCTGGGCAATTAACACCAATAAAAACATCAAATATTCACCATTGCACAGTGCACTCTTGAAAATGAGTTTTACATTTTAGTGAGAAAATACAAAAAGCAAAGCGTGTTTATAACAAAGAAGTATCTTTATTAATTTATTCTAAAGCATTTACAGCAGAATTTCACAACATGCTACTAAAATACTTCGTAACAGTAATTCCATAGTTTGCAATCCTGATAGTATAAGACTTTCAAGAGACAACAGCTATTAAATCTTTTCTGACTGATAAGGACAGACATTTTTTGTAAGGATTATAAAAAGTGAATTAGTAAAATTCATCTATGATCTTCAAAAGTTTCCACTGCTAGATCTGCTTTAAAGCAGGGGATCAAAAGCACAGTGGGATGAAAAATAAATCACTGATGTAGCACCTTTCAGTACAGCCTATTGGCATAACAACTCAATTATCTAATGCACAACCTTAGGAGCCCCTAGTATGCTGCTTAATGGGGAAAAAAAAAGGAAAAAAGCCCAACCCACAGGGTTAGGAAAGTTATGACACTATTAACCTCCCAAAGACATTCTGAATGTTTGCTAACTTTTGCACAGGTTGTGCACAGTGCAGCATTGTTTACCGTGAGGGCAGATTTTCAAAGACACTTAAGTACCCGTACAGGTAAGCAGCTAACATTCATTTTCACACTGTCTCTTCCTTTTTTCTTTGCTCTATTTGGTCGATTTACAGTTAAAAATCTGAGGTACTAGTTTTAGGTACTTATATTCTCTATCTAATCTATCATACGAGAAGCAAAGTCACACTACGTGATCAAGCAGGATTGAGACAAAGCCAGCAAGGGCGGCTACGTCACAGAGGTAACACATCCCTTAAGCAGGCTGCATTGCAACTGGGGTATGCCCCTCACTCTCTGCTCCTCCTCTCCAGGAAGCAATCATTCACAACACTCTGAAGACACGTCTCTCAGGTGAATAAAACCAGGTAGGAGCAACACAGGCCCAAGTGTTATGGTAAAATAAAAGGTGTAAGTCAGTCAGTAAAATGAGATACAAATTACGCTGCCTGAATAAATGGCTGCTTTGAAGCATTTCATTGCAGGTAGAGGAAATGCTGCTATTCCAGCGGTAATCAGAGAAAGTTCTTAATTCTTGTTTTTACTTCCTTTCAATGCTAAAAAGATTTGGCACTGGATCAGGATGAGATCCAGTCATGATAAGGTCACCAAAACCATTTTTTTTCTTCCCTTGCACATTATTTGGTGGGGGGTGAAGGGATTTAATTTGAATCTGAAACAAATGTGAAACAAATTTTACTCTTGGTGCATGCTTTCCAAACTAATGTAGAAATCAAAGACAGCAAGAAGTCTGCTTTTAAAGGAAAAACATGCACGCATTACAAAATAACTCCACTGTTATACTTAAGACCAATTAGACTGGATGCCTAAGTGAGATCTGGCACGCAGTAGTCTTCAGCCTCTTAGATGAGACTCTTCATAATAGCAATAGGTTAAGGCAAATTAGTAGACTTTAGAAACAACCAAAAAAATGTGTTGGGATTTCTGAAAATATTCATCTGCTACCACTAATCTTGCTCAACCTTTCTCCCTTCAACCTCTCCCATCACTTCATTTTTATTTTATTTGTTTTGTTTTGTTATTGATGCTACCCTAGGTATATGGTGGTACCTATATCTTTTCAGAAATATAATGGGTTTTTAGGATACTGATGAAAAATCAGTAACACAAGAAAAACAACACTACAGCTTCTACTTGAACAAGTGGCCAATAAGTTTCACAGGGCAAAGAATTACAAAGGATGCCATGAAATGATCAAGATGAAAACAGGTTTGCTATGGAGTCATGCTGTCCACAAACAAGTCACATCACCAGTAATTATCTGCCACACATGAAGCTATCAGCTGCTGCCAAGACCTTGGTGTGGACCTTCATACTGCTATTTCCTGTCTTCAGGGGTCAGAAAAATGAAAGACAAGACAGGCAGGGTTGAGGAGAAATCTCTTTTCATTATGAGGTAGAGTAAGATAGGGAGAATCTGCATGTACTTTGTACAAAGCTGATGCCCCATAAATTCTCAGGAAAAGAATTCCACAAGAAAACCTAAAGGATGTTGGTTTTCATACCACATAAACTGTCTGTGCTGAGAAAGAAAAGGTTAATACCTTCACTGTAACCACATAACACAGAGGCAAAATGGAAGACACCACCAAAAACACTAGTGTAGGAGCAGGATGGTGGGCTGGAGGTCCTCGGGCCCTCCCAGGGCTCGGGTCTGGCTAAGTAGGGCACGACAGTTCAGCACTAAATGGAGACTGACTGACCACAGAGGACTCTGCACCTTTTTACATTCTTTGCAGCTTTTCTGCTCAACTGACAGCTCACCTCCCAGCCCACAATCGTAGTCTGCCGAAATGGCTGCAGCAAAAGTGCACACTCCACATGCCCAGCATGCTCACACACCCACTGTCAACATGCAGGGCCTCGTCAAGGAAGGGCAGGCTAATTTGCAAGGCAGTTTGGAAGGCCAATCTAGTCCAAAATAATTTAAATTCGCATTTGTATGTGCCTTTAATCAAACTTTTTTCTTTCCTTTCCCCCAAAAATGAGGAGGCTATTTAATCCATTTAATCCCATCCCTCAGCTAACTGGAATTCTTTTTGGAAGTATATCAACAACCTACTTGCATTAGGAAAGTTTGCTGTTGTGCAATAAGGGGCTGGGAGAGTGGGGTTTAAATATGGAACAGACTTAATTTGGAATTTCTTTGTTCCCACTACACTTGTCAAATCCTTAATCTTATGTGAAAGTAGTGTGTGACTTTACCCATAGCTATTTTCAAGTGGAAAACTGTTGGATTTCTTAGGAAAGGCTTAGACTAGACCAGGATAGACCAGCCAGAAAGTTCAAAGATTTTTGTGAAATATGAGGTTTAAGAAAGCCCCTAAAACCACGCCAGTATTGGCACCGATACTCTCCTGGGATATTTCCTATATAAAGTTAACAGGACCAAAAGCGAAAAGCTCTAGCACAAAACATCATCAAAACGAACATCACCTATTAAAGTCTGTTTTTCCCACCCGGAGTGGTGAAAGTTTCAAAGCTGTTCCTTGCCCACACACTTGCTTCTCCAGTATGCTCTATTTGCTTTGCATTTTAACAAAAGAATAGCTCAGAGAAAACAACATCAGTGAATGAGAAAAAACCTATTTTCTTACAGTTTCCTGTGAGTCAAACCCCCATGCATCACGTCAAGAATTATGGCAGGGATGCATCTTGTGATTGCGGTTGTTTCCATCAGAATAAGCAAAGGTAGAGGGTGAAGCAGGCCAAAGGCAGACCTTGTTACTACAAGTTTCAGCTCCCAAGGAAGCTTCTGGCCCAAGTTCATCAGGCACTTCTTAACCAGCAGCCATGGTGCATGTAATGTGTTGCATACAACAACAGGTGGGTGTGCACAACAAACAGAACTGTGATGAAACTAATGGGGAAGAATCAGCTGCTAAAACTCATCTTTTCAATGCTAGCTAAAATCTTATCATCATCAATGAGAAGTTAAAGGTCTGTGTGATTGCATTCACTTCATTCGAAAACAGATTACTAGTTTGTGTTCGCTATCCTGGGCACCAAGAAGGCATACTGCATCAAAATAAACATCACAATCAAGAGAAAAAATTCCATATATGTCTATTGAGGGATCCCAGGAAGGAGCGAATACAGTTGCCTAATATACTATTACAAAGCACTAGGTGGTAATTCCGAAGAAAACAACCATACCTCAAAGTTCTTTCTTTGTGTTTCCTCATTAGAGAGAGGCAAGATCTTAGCTATCAAGTGGGACTGGCCTGAGCACAAAATCTTCAACTCAGCTCAGCCCCAACATGCTGGATGTCAGAAACTTCTACTTGTGCTTGTAGCACATTCCCACTGTGCTTGCATGCATACCTCAGGGTGGAGCTCATAATATTCAAGGATATTGGAGAGTGTTTTCCCTGATGATAAATCATTATTAAATACAACTTCTATACCATCCAGCTAATTGAAAATTAACAAAATCACAGCAGAGCTCCTTGCTTCTGAGAGGTGACATCAGATAAAACAAATCATCTGGACTCTCCCCTACTTCTGAAACTGATCTGGCAAAGCAATACTGCGACAAACCTTATAACTCACACTCATTCCACAAGGCTAGAACAAGCTCAAATTTGTACATTTGGGGGTTGGTTTTATTTTTTCCTCTCTTACTATTTGTATGGGTTGGTTTTAGCTTCAGTGCAAAATCTGCTGTTTATACAGCCATTCCCATTTCTTTAATCCTATTGAAGATATCTGTAATGTCATCCAGGAAGATAAAAACAATCTTGTTCCTGGCCACAAACGCATGAATATTTTGTTTCTTATCAAAGTTTCTTTAAATACCAACTCTTTTCTTAATCTTGTCTTTTTACCCTCTGCTTATTTGTTCTTTCTATTATTATACACATCATGGTTGAAAAATGCTAAGAAACTAATTTTCAGAACTCCCATATTAACCACGTACTGAACTTGTATTAAATAAGAACTGAACTTTCTCACAAAAAACCGCACATTGCAGAACTAATGTTATGAATCAAAGCTGCAAAGCAGTTCTGTACAGATGTAAATGTATTATGTTGCTAATGTACATCAGAAGTTCTTATGCTAGCCAATACTATTTAAAGTCTACCTTTTAGTCTTAAGCAGTTTGGAAACTTCTTCAAGTTAGTTTCAGACTTAAAACGCTATGTAAAGTTCAAGTCTTTTGCAGAGACAGTGCGTTTTCAGATCAAACTTAATCTTCATTATTCCCTCAATCTGCTTTAACAGAAAATCTATAGAGACACAATAAAAATAATCTGGTTTTCTAATGCCGAAAAATGAGTTAAAAAAGTGATAACCATAATTTTACCCTGGATAGCAGACTAGGGGAGGCTGCCATCCAGAGGTCAACACTGGGCAAGGCCAAACAAACCAGGAAGGCTGGATATGCCACTCTCCTGTGCAATCAATACACCCCTCTGCAGCACACTTTGGCCCTGCGATGTAACTCCATGCTCAACATTGGGTTCTTAAATGGCACAGCCTTGCAACAATTTCCACCATCCACAAAAGTCTAAAGGAAATACTGGAGAAGATTTATAACTCTGATAGTTCTGGCGCAATGGAAAGACCTTTAGATGTGTTATTATTATTATTCTGTTGCACTTAATCGTCCGTCTTTAACGATAACTTTAGTTTTGGTGAGACCCAGAGGCCGCTAGAAAAAGAAATGCTTTCACTGCTGATTACTACAGGAAAATGAAGGGAAACAGGCTGCCAGCTCCAGACTTGGAGCAGAGTTTCCATCAAGCAAGAGTCTGGGAAATCATGTCAAAGTTTTGAAGCCTCGATAACATTTACAGTTATCTGTGCTGTAGGTACTGATCTCAGAAGTCATCCACAAAGAATACAAACATTTTTGGTCCTCAGAAACTGGACGTTGATAACACCCTGGCAACAAAGCAGGCGTAGGAAACACAGAGCACTTATTGGCCTAATTTCAAAGCAGGTTGTGACTGTGGTTTTGGGGCGGAGGGGGAGTAGCAGGTCTCCTCCCTAGCTCTGTTTCAGGGAAAGGTACCGGCATGGTCAGTGCCTTCACACCTCCCTAATTTGAGGTTCCCTAACTAGAAGGGCTGCAGTTACCACTTCAATCTCACACACACACATCTCCTTCCCTAATGCCTGCTTCCAAATGGATCTCAGTGTCCCCAGGGTTCAAGTGAAGAGAAATGCAGCCCTGCCCCATGGTATGACAAATACATGGCAAGTCCAGGACTGCAGAAACCTTTTACAGAGGAATTTTCTCATCTCCATGTTTCCTCTGCCACCCTTTTACTCTGGTGTTTCTGCCTTTAAAAAACAGCACACAGCAAAATCAAAGGGGATACAGCACTTTTAATCAGTTCACGTTTCACCAAAAAATGGTCCTTTCTACCTACCATGCAACAACTGTGGCAGTGCCCCATCAAAGCCAAGGAAGCACATCAGAATTGCTCCTCTTACAGTATTTATTTCTTAAAATTTACTCAAGTGCAAAGAAAGAATAGACTCTCACTTGACTATGTCAGCAGTTAAACTGATGAAAGGCTTTTTATATGAACTGAAATCTGACTTACATATATGCACTTTAAGTATTATAAAGATTTGCATTAGTCATAATTGTTTTAATCATTATTTTATGTTGCAGCACTCACACTTTAAATGCACTATATTCTAGCATGCTTTACGAGATTAATAACATAGCAATGTACAGTAAGCTGGGTAAAGCTTATACAGCAATAGGTAGAAACATTTCCTCATGAAAAAGAAATATGTAACTAAAATACATTATTAATAAATGAGCAAGTCTATCCCAGTACTAAACTGCTATTTTGTAAGCTGACTAGAAGCATGGAATAATTAAAAAAAAGGAAAGAAAGAAAAAAGATAAAAGAAAGAATTAATGAAGGAAGGTGGAAGAAGGGAAAAAAGACAAAAGAAAACAAAAGGTTAACTAGATGGCTTTGAAAGATGCCCATTCACCCACACTGCTTCATGAAGCAAAACTCCTTTGTAAAAAGAGAATGTGTACTATCCCTTAATTAAGATGACATTATAATGCATGCATATATAGAGCTGAACTAAAGCAGCTGCTTCTTAATGGAATCAATATTGCCTGTAACACTGAATAATGTTCTTTCAATGTGTGTATGAAGTTACATGTTTTTCCTAACAATTGAGATTTAGAGTTTTAAAGGATTTTCTGATGAGACTTCCCCACTGGGCCTCAGAACTTAAATTCTGAGGGAGGAGGACATGATGGCAAGATTGCCAAATTTTCTTGTACTGAGTACTGATGTTGCAGTAAATGAGACGTGCTTTGGGTTTAGGGCAGAAATTAAGATCTGTTTAAGGATTAGGCATCTCTTCTCATCTATTTCAGAAAAGACTCATCTTTGAATTTTAAACTTTTCATAATGGATTTATCATGCTTAGGCATCCAAGTGCTTTACAACAACAGTAAAATTGAATCGGGTTGGATGAGGTGGGCTGGTACCTCTGGAGACTGCCTAGTCCAATCCCTTGCTCAAACCAGGGAAATCCAGAGCAGGTTGTTTATGACTCTGTCCAGCTGGGTGTTGAATTTAGCTCCAGAGGTGGAAACTGCACAACTTCTCTGAGCAATATGTGCCAGTGCTCAGACACCCTCATAGGCTTTTTTACTTGGTTTTTAAGTTTAAATCAAATTCCTGTGTTTCAGCTAGTGTCCATGTCATGCCTCTTGTCCTTTTATTATGTACAACTGAAGTCTGGCTCTGTCTTTACTGTCTCCAATCATATATGTAGTCTCTTTCATAATATTAAAATTGAATTAAATTGAATATAAACCAAAGATTAATCCATAGTCAAGAAACAAAAACTACATACTAAACTAGAAGTCAGAAAAAAAAAGTAATTTCAATTTAGGATTAAAGTAGGGAAATTCAGTGAGAGTCCCAAGTTAAGAAGTGATACTTTAGCCTTTCTTTTGGGGAGTTGACTAATTTAGTCTGGCAATGTGCTAGATGTGATGGATTTCAAGGCCTTTCCTTCTCCATTAATCATCATGAACATAAGCCTTCTGTCTGTGTAAACAATACTAATCCTGACTTTGAAGGTAAAAAGAGGGAAACACAAACTAACCTTTGCAGAATGTAAAAGATAATTTCTGCAGCTCCCCTTCTTGAACTCCTCAGACACCTATTTACCCTGCACAAAGAAAGGTCCTGCAGGTGCAAGCTGTCTTTTATCAATCATTATCAGTTACACACAGCACATCAGTTTGGAATTCCAGCATCTGCTTTACATGCCAAAAAGCTAAGATTTGAGAATGAACTCAGCATTTGGACTAGGAAACACCACAGAGTCAGAAGTGTTCGGAAGAAAATCCAATCAAGACACAGTAAAAAAACCAGCTTATTTTGATTGTCAGACTCTGTGGTTTTTTGTACCTGGGGCAGAGAAACCCCGAGGGAGTACATGGAACAATTTTTTTTCTATTATATATCAGTATATACATCTTTGTTGATTGCAGTCAGGCACTTTTGACAGTGAGTATGGAAAAAGCACACTGCCATGGGGTTCCTGCCCTCTCTGGAAAGTAAAGAAGTGTGACACAACTGGGCTATTTAACAAATGGACTAACATTAGAGTAAAAAAGGATATATGGTAGGGTAAAAGTGTTCATATCCTGGACATTTTTAGTCATCAACAGTATTTCTTCTCAGAACAACAGTAAACCTTCCAGAATGAAACTTGTTGGTTTTGAAGTGAACAAATGATAGATTCTTACTGTCAGCTTTTTTCCCCCCTTTCTCTTGAGAAATATTTACATAATATTTACATTCTTCCTAAATAAAAAGGAAGATTCTCAGGCAAGCAAAAAGAGGAAACACAACAATTCCCAGCATTAGTGTATTCCTCTTATTTGAGGAATATATTAATATATTCCTATACTAATATGTAATAGTGATATATTCATATAATTCCTCTTATTAGAGGAATATTATTGTATTCCACTTATTAGAGGAATACTAGAGGAATATATTCTTACATATTATTCCTCTTATTAGAGGAATAGAAGGAAAAAAAAGACATACTCCTGTGCCAGTTGAAACTTCAAACATTGCTCCGCTCCACAGACATCAGCACAGTCTTTGTAAAGTCCAACATTGATCAGCGATTTCTTGTAGTAACATGTTGTAGCTAGCATAGAATCAGAGAATGGCTTGGGCTGGAAGGGACCTTAAAGATCATCTAGTTCCAATCTCCCTGCCATGAACAGGGATACCTTCCACCAGATCATGAGTGCTAGTGTTTCCCAAGATAGCAGTTTCATGTTTTCTAAGCTCAACTTCTCTCCAAGGTGCAGTCCTGGGCAGGTAAACATGGTCTCAATCTGGTATCCTGGAATAACAGCACTGCAACTGGTATGGTAATTAAATACACTGAAATTAGTGTTTGGCCAAGAGGCTTACAAAGAGTCATAATGATTTCCATGGGCATATAGTTATTCTGCTGGTCAAAAGCCAAAAGCCAGTCTACAAAATTCATATATTGTGGCATTTGCCCAATAAGCCTGCACCTCTAAAATGATTAACACTATATTCCTGAAGAACAAAAAAAAAAAAAAAAGATGAATGAAAATCACTAAAAACAGTAATTCTACCACTGGTATTTCACATCACTTCTCACAGAGGGTTTTGCAGGAAACAAAGTGTGCTGCCAAAAGTGACCCTTAGGAAGTCATCCAATTTTCAGTTAAATTCAAATATTGTTTATTCTAGTCATTAACTTAAGGTGTGCTTGGGGAATACCATGGAAGAGATGCACTGAGAACAAAAATACTAGTTAACTTCTCCAGTTATACTCTTTCTATATAAATCTGTTCTCTTAATTCTTACATAGTTCCTTCACATGACGATGTATTCCAAACACTGTTCTCTCTTCTTCCAAAATGATGGACCATGTGTGAAAAAATTACACAATAGAAGAAAGACTATTAAAGGAAGCACTACAAAACACTTTAAGTAGATATCACTTTTAGTATTTCTCAATACTTGTTGCTTAGGTTACAACAGCTACATGATTTTAGACGAGTCCAAAACTTCCTATAAAGGGATGCATTGGCATTCTTCTTCCTAACAGACAGGAATGTAAAAAGTGAACAGACAGCACGGATGTATTAAGATCATTCTGGGACATTTGAATAGTGTTTGAAATGTTAGCAGCAAAAAACGATAAAGAAGCCCTGCATTTTAAAATTATACTTTTCGATATAAACTTAAGCTTTCTTCAATGCTTTTATCATCTTAAACCAACTGATTTAAAGAGCTCTGTAAAGGAGTCACATTTTCCTTAACTGTATTCCAAACCGGTGCGGAGCAGCCCCGGCCCGGAACTCAGGCGCGTGGTGCAGCCCGGCCCCGGGTGCTCAGTCCCAGCCCTGGGAGTGGAAAGGAGAGAGAGAGGGGGAGCTTCGCCGGCGCGGACTGTGCCCTCATGGGAGATGAGAGGGGGAGGCCCGGAGCACACAGAGGAGAAGGACAACTCTAAACCTGGGCAGATGGAGCTTGCTTAGCCCTGTAAGGCCATCCATCTAAGAGAAGGTCACTCTAATTAAACCTACATCCTGAGGACCTCGCTGCCACCGTCCAAGCTCACTTGGCCCTGGCAGATGAACCTTAGGATTAAAGGGTGGGTTCAGTTCCGCACACACTGTGTCTCACCTAAAAAATCCATTGCGCAGGCTCGAAGGCCTTACCCACATCTGCAAAGCCGTGCAGCGACATCTACAAATGCAGTCACACAAAGATCAAAAGACAAAGGGATATACACCTGCCTCCAAAGGTGTACCCAAATTAACTCTAGCATGCTGGAACATCAGAACCATGCTCGATTTGGCAGATAGCGGACATCCTGAGCGTCGTTCTGCTCTAATTGCCCATGAACTGTCACATCTCAACATCGACATTGCTGCTCTCAGTGAAGTTTGCCTTCATGAGGAAGGCAGCCTCAGAGAACATGGTGCCGGTTACACACTGTTTTGGTCAGGTAAGCCCAGAACCGAAAAGCATCTCTCAGGTGTCGGCTTCATGATTAAAAACTCTGTTGTTCCTAAACTCGAAAATCTGCTGACAGGTCATTCTGACTGCATTATCTCCCTACGCCTTCCACTACACAACAACCAACACGTTGTCCTCTTTTGCATATATGCCCCAAGTCTCCAAGCTGACCCTGCTGAAAAAGATAAATTTTACACTGACCTGTGCCACCTTACCCAAAAGGTTCCTGCAGATGATAAGATCATTATCCTTGGTGATTTCAAAGCCAGAGTAGGAAAGAATTCTGAAGCCTGGAAAGGAATATTAGGTAAGCATGGTGTTGGAAGCTGCAGCGATAATGGTCGACTTCTGCTAGAATTCTGTGTGGGGCAAAAGCTCACCATCACTGATACTATCTTTCAGCAGAAAAATAGTCTGAAGACAACCTGGATGCACCCCAGATCCAAGCATTGGCACCTCATCGATTATGTCTTGGTGCAATGGAGAGATGTACGTGATGTCCACCACACCCGTGTGATGCCCAGTGCAGAATGCCAAACAGACCATCGACTGGCGCGCTGTAAACTTAACCTCAATCTTAAATTCAAACCTAAAAGGGGCAGTATCCCAAGGAGGAGACTCCAAGTTAACAATCTCCAGTCAGCCACAGTGAGAAACAAATTCCAGGCTAATCTTCAAACTAGGCTCGAAAACCATTCCATGGATTCTACAGATACCTCTCCTAAAACACTTTGGCACCATATAAAAACCAGCATTCTGCAGTCCTCTGAAGAATCCTTGGGGTTCTCCTTCAAGAAGAACAAGGACTGGTTCAATAAAAACAATCAAGAGATCCAGGAATTGTTGAGGAAGAAGAGAACCGCTCACCAAGCACACCTTGCACTGCCATCCTGTCACGTAAGAAAAGCAGCCTTTCGCCTTACACACAGCAAGTTCCAACAGAAACTCCGTGACATCCAGAACAAGTGGTGGATCAATCTAGCTGAAAAAACACAATTATGTGCAGACACGGGTGATCACAGGATTCTGTGAAGCCCTGAAAACAGCATATGGGCCTACATACCAAGTCCAAAGTCCTCTACTGAGCACTGATGGTCAAACGCTTCTGACAGATATAACCTCCATTCTGAATAGATGGTCTGAACACTTTCAGACTCTTTTCAGTACTAGCCATGTAGTTCAAGACTCAGCTATTTAGTCCATCACACAACAACCCGTGAAGTATCAATTGGATACTGCCCCCACTTTAGGAGAAACCCTTAAGGCCATTCAGCAGGTAAAAATCGGCAAGGCAGCTGGGGTTGATGGAATTCCACCTGAAGTCTGAAAACATGGGGGCCTTGCACTCCATGCTAAATTTCACGAGTTTGTGGTGCGCTGTTGGGAACTAGGTGAACTACCATCAGACCTTCGTGATGCAGTCATCATCACCCTTTATAAGAAGAAAGGAATTAAATCAGACTGTTCAAATTACCATGGTATAACTCTGCTCTCCATTGCTGGCAAAATCCTGGCAAGAATACTCTTGAACAGACTAATACCCGCTATAGCTGAAGGAATTCTACCTGAAAGCCACTGTGGTTTCAGAGCCAACAGGAGCACCACAGACATGGTGTTTGTTCTCAGACAACTGCAAGAGAAGTGTAGGGAACAAAACAAAGGTCTCTATGTAACCTTTGTTGACCTCACCAAGGCTTTTGATACTGTGAGCAGAAAAGGTCTATGGCAGATTTTGGATTGCTTAGGTTGTCCCCCCAAGTTCCTTAAAATGATCATCTCACTCCATGAGGATCGGCATGGCCAAGTCAGATATGGCAATGCACTTTCTGAGCCCTTTCTAATAACTAATGGTGTGAAACAAGGCTGCCTTCTTGCACCAACTCTATTCACAATCTTCTTCAGCATGATGCTCCAAAGGGCCACGGCAGACCTCAATGATCAGGACGGTATCTACATTCGATACCGTACTGATGGAAGCCTTTTCAACCTAAGGCGACTGAAGGCCCACACTAAGACCTTAAACCATCTTGTCCGGGAGCTGCTTTATGCTGATGACGCCGCCCTTGTTGCCCACACAGAAGCAGCTCTGCAGCGTTTAACATCCTGCTTTGCAGAGGCTGCTGAGCTCTTCGGGCTGGAAGTCAGCTTAAAGAAGACAGAAGTTCTCTATCAACCTGCACCTCAGGAAGTCTTCCATCATCCCCATATCACCATTGGCGAATCAGAGCTCAAATCAGTCCAGCAGTTTAATTACCTAGGTAGCCTCATCTCCTCAGATGGTAAGACTGATGGAGAGATAGACAACAGGTTAGCAAAGGCATATAGTGCTTTCGGAAAGCTTCATAAAAGAGTTTGGCAAAATAAAAACTTGAAAAAAGTACAAAGATCAGTGTTTACAGAGCCATAGTGCTGTCTACTCTCTTATATGGATCTGAATCATGGGTCATCTACCGCCACCACCTGCGACTCCTAGAACGCTTCCATCAATGCTGCCTCCGTACAATCCTAAACATTCAGTGGTCAGATTATATGACTAACATGTCTGTTCTAGAACAAGCAGCAGTCACACAAGTATTGAGGCCCCGTTGCTGAGAACACAGCTGTGATGGGTAGGACACATCTCGAGGATGAAGGACCACCGCCTCCCTAAGATCCTGCTTTATGGTGAACTTGCCACCGGCTGCCGCAAGAGAGGAGCCCCAAAGAGAAGATACAAGGACTCCCTGAAACAACATCTCAGCCTTGGCCATATTGATCATCATAACTGGTCTACTCTGGCCTCCAATCAGGAGGTCTGGAGACACACTATCTATAACACTGCTGATGCTTTTGAGAATGCACGCAGGATCACTCTCGAGGAGAAAAGACAACACAGAAAGATTCATGCCTTGCAGAATATACCAACTAAGGAGTCTTTCTGCTGTGCCTTTTGCAACCGGACGTGCCTGTCTCATATTGGCCTTTTTAGCCACCAGCACGCTTGTAATAAACATGGGTTAAGCCCTTCCCAAATCTTCGTTCGCGAAGCCTAGCCATGAAAAAATGATGATTCCAAACCATCCCAAATCCTTGATGAATAGTACATTAAAAGCTTCCTCCCCTCCTCAGGAAGGACTGACTTAAGAGCAGAAATCAGTAGGAAAAATAAAACCCCACTATGCTTTAAATTCAGCAACTAAATTAAAATAGTTCTTAAGCGAAGTGGGAGAAGAAAGCGTGTCCATTCAAAGCAAAGACAAGACCGGATGTAGGGCTTTCTTGCAGCGTTCCAGTCTCCTTAAACTCCTTGTGTGTTGGCTAGAAAAGAATCAAATCAAACAGCCTGAAAATAAAAGCTGATTGAATCAAGATCTGTGTCTTTTGTCTACTGAGGGATGCATCCCAACATCAAATGATTTTATGAAAAAATGCATCTGTCACTTTTAATTCACTAAGCTGCCTTAAAAACAACACTTTTTTCTAATTTTCTTCATTGTAATTACACCGTGACAGACATTAAAACTAAACTCTTAATATATTTTTCAGATATTTATCGCTCTTCAGCATGCTCAGCCTGTCTCTAACATTTCAGATGGACTCCACCCCACAGTAATGTGCATGCCAATAAAAAATTCACTTTCATCTCTTGAATTTATGCTTGTTAAGACAAATTAATGAAAGACTCTATTCTTTAACTACTGGCTAAACAAAGCCAAAGTCAGCACTAGAAAGCAAACCAATACAACACTTCATTAAATGTGCTTTTTATTTCTTTTTGTTTCAAGTATGTCTGCTGCTATGTGAAATTTAGGGTTATACAATCTCCTTTCAAACCTCACAGTAAAGAATGTGCTTAAGTCACAAGTTCATATCTCCCATTTGAAGTGGACCTGAGAAAGGTGCAGGGAAGAGATATAATTACAAATCCCTTTAAGTACAGAGCTCACTCTTCCAAAATATTGATTGAAAATGCTGTTTTGTGTCTCTGCTCATTCATCTCAGATAATGAGCAAAGATTCCTTCCAAATTAACAGTAATTCTCTTCTAATCCCTCCATTCTTCTTTTTTTCCTCTTCAGCACAGTGATAGTGAGAACTCCTTTGAATTCTGAATCCCACCTTATTACAGCAATTCTTAAAGAGAAACATAGTGATATTGTCAGTGTAATGCCCAGACTTTTCTCCTCTCTGACTTAATAGGTGGATAGCTAAGCAGGATGCACACTGATCCTATTTTCCCCCTTCTTAAAATTCTCAGGCAAAAATACATCTACAAAAATTTATTAAATCATAATATGAATAAAATAGATTCAAGAATAAAAGGAAAATATTTGGGGGCATAAGCTTCATTTGACCTAAAAATGTCAGGTCTGTCATTGACAACCAGTTGTCACTTGTGTGATGGCAGGGAAAGACAATCATATAAAGTCTGAATAGGAAGATGAAGGTGCTGGATTTATTCAGGTTTGACCACCTACATTTCTTATTTATCAGTAACTATGTAAATGAGAAATGCAGTTGAACAACCACATTTTATTGATAAAAAATATCTTTGGGTGATTTTATTCCATTTTGCTGATTGCTCTACAATTCAATGACCACAGCATTATTGGTAATCCTCATATGAACTAAGCATGTTTCTATGACTGTATTGTTGGTCAGCACCCCATTAGCAGGAGTTACATAGGACTGTATGGATATAGAATATCAGGATAACACTCACATTGAAGAAGATAGTGCAGAGACAATTTGGAGACAGGGGTGTTTTACAGCTCCTCGTGTTAGACAGGTTGGAGCAAGGTTGCTGAGGTCTGCTCTGTGAGCATCAGGCTCCACATGGAAGCAGCTAAAATACTTCCAGACCCAAATCGGTCCTCTAAGTATCACAGACACCTCTGCACAACACTTCTCCAGTAAGTGAACTGAACCGAAACCACCTGTGCACAACTGGTGTAGAAGTCTACGCATCTATGGAATAATTAGTTCACGAACAAGATAAATCCATCATGGGCAATTAATGGTTTCTGGGTACATAGAAAGAAGTTAAAAGTATACTAGGTGTACAGATTTCAAGCACTTGAAATTTCAAGAAATGCCAGAATTAAGATTCCTGTAGAGAACTTTATTCAGCCTACTTTGTGCACAAACTTAACTATGTCAAAATCAATTTTAAGAAACATTTCTGAGCTTTGGACTATTACCTCATTCAAAGCAAGTGTTGGAAAATACTGTCTAGAAAGCACTCCCTCAGTGTGTGTGTGTGGTCCTAGGAACCTTTTAGTGCAAACATCCTGCAAAGACAGAATATTTCATCTCCTGCAGGATGACGTTCATCAGTATAGTAAGTGCTTCACAGATCCAAACACATTTTCGGCACACCAATGCGGTAAAGAAACTCTGTTATGCAGACAATTTGGGGCTTCCACTAGGTCTGGGTGTAACATCTGAGACATCTGATAAACTGATTTGTATTTGAGGAATTTGAGAATACTTTTTGATACAATAGTATTTCAAGTTTAGATTTAACTCTGTGCAGCCTTATTTCCAGTGTCTGGAAAACCTGACTTTACAAACATTTTATTCGTTTAAGAGTTAGACTCGATGATCCTCGTGGGTCTCTTCCAACTCAGAATATTCTGTGTTATCTGTGATTACCTTTTTTTGCTTGGTTGGTTGGTTTGTTTTGTTTTTGAGCTGGTACCCTTGTTTCATTTAAAAAATGGGGGGTGTGTAAAAAAAATCCTACATCATGCATAAGTGGAATGAAACTGCCAGGTGCATCATACTGGATCTTGCCATTTAATTTAACGGAATAAATCCCTCTCCTGTTAACTGTTTACACACTCTAAAGCAACAAACAAACCTACAAATCATCTCTGGTTTATAGTTGAACTCACACTGTCAGAAGTTGCTTCACTAGACATGATTTAAAAAGTTCAGGACATCATTGCAACAATACTTGGAGCTTGAAGAAGGAAGAGATATTTCAGATGGACAATAATTCAGGTTGATATATCTAGAGTTACTTGGCAGATCAGTTTTGATATCCTTGAGCTCCCACAAAACACCACCTACCTCCATTATGCAGAGTTTGGTCATCTCCTAATCTATTCTCTGGATTTGGGACAACATCTCTCTTTATCCCTGTTTCCTCAATAGCAGCACTGATCAAATGTCACAAAACTCCAAAACTTTCTCATCACCCTACTGAACTCTTAGAGAATGATGAGCATCCTGCTGCTCTTCACACCAAATTCCAGCAAGTGAAGATTAGGAGACGGGGAGAGACAACAGACCTCTGATCTGCTCTAGGCCACTGTTCCTCCAGGCTGCTGCTCCTATAAGCTCCCACTTGTCCTGGAATGGCATCTTTAGCTCCAAGCATCTAGTCAAAAATCATTTCACCCTGTTTTGGGGCTGGTATCCTTATGCCCAGGATAATGCTGCAAGCAGCAAGTGTTAACACTTTGATTATCGTTACCATCCAGAACAACCTCTGCTTGTAAAATGAAAGGTTGTTAAACAAAATAGGGTCAATTACTTATTTGTGTCCACATAAAACTAAACTATGAAAAGCGTAACCCATGAAAGCACTCCTGCTCTTCATAAAATCTAAAATCTGTTTCTAGGATTGTTAATTTTGTTTCACAGTTGTAACTGGGAATGAATTTTAACTAATCTCATCCCTTCTGACTGTTCAAGGCCAAAGGGCAGTCTTTCACTTTTCATACAGTACAAATTATGAAAAAAAAATACCTAAAATGCTTTATTGGTGTATAAAATAAAGTGGATCTAAAATATACGGATTTTGATTCACTGCTTGAACCAGAGAAATGTATGTTAGCACAAAGTGCAAAAGTAACAGAAAAGCTCAAAAGTCAGTAATTCACATATTGCAGTTAAATAGCAGAAAAAAAAAGTAAGCAATAGTTCAGTTAAATGAGGACAGCTGCTTGCTACTGTGTAAGAAAATCTCAGAGCTTGACAAAATCAACACTGCAGTACTGTAGCTGATACAAACCTGTAAAATATTATTTCACAACTGCATAATAAATAGTACTAAACTGTTTTATATCTTTACAATAAAGTGCTCAGGCGCCAAAATACCACTCTGTGTGAACCTCCAAGAGCTCCACTTTTGCATATCAACTTGTGAAAGAGCTTCTAACTTGGTTACATAAATACGTTGCCTACAATGGATCCAATCCAAGGGATCTTACAAAAAGAAATAAAATATGAAGTGGTGAGAGAAAGAATCAACATTGCTGGTACAAGCACTAAAAAAATAAAGTCTATTCTTTCCCGCCTTCCTTAATCTCATTTCAAGTTTAACATACAGAAAGACTCAGAGCCAGAATGCTTATCCAAACTACATAAATCTCTAGACAAACTGTGCAGACTATATGGCCTTGTCCCCATAAAACCTTGCAATTCTTCCTAATGCTGCTTTTCAGAAGGAAAAGCTAGTACAGAGCTATCTTTTTGCAGCAATTTTCAATCAATCTTTTTGTACCACATCTTTCCTTAGAAGAATGAATCTCCTTCCTTGTAATGTGTTTATTAAATAAAATGGAAATGGAAACAAGCCCCCCAAACCCTACAACAACTGGGTACCCCACACTGCTGCTGTGGCCGCCTCTGAGAAAGACCCAATTAATTTCCCTATTCCCTTCCTGAATTCCTGAGCAGGGTCAGAGGGAGGGAATACCATTTACTACCATGCAACCTATTTCAGGCAGCTGGTCCAGCTTACAATATAAACATGGTAACACCTTGAGAGGGTCAATCAGACAATTGCATTAGCAAAGCAATTAATTTTGGTTGACCACAGGCATACTGCCCTTTCACTCTACTTTACTCCTGTCCTACCCTTACCTTCTGGAAGGAAACACCAGGAGGAGTTTTCATTCCTTCTCTGAGCAGAAATTTTCAAAAGGTGAGAGATGGGATTTTCTTGTCTTCTTTATTTTTGGGATGATTTCCAACATGATATTTTATTTATATGTTGCCAAAAGAAACACGTTTTAGTTTTCTCATTAGTCAAAGGGCTTTAAGAACACGCTTGAAGGAAATGATCCAACTAACAAAACAAGCAAAACCTTTCCATGCACTTTACATGCTACATGAAAAGTGGCCACTTCACGGAAGCAGAACCTGTAGAGCTAACTGTTCAACCTAAGGCATGTTTACCACTTCCTTAAAAATTCTAATTCTTAAATGAATGTAGAAAAGTTGTAGATCTTCTACATCTTTCTATGTATCTATCATTTTTCACTAAGAAGTGATATTTAGAGAAAAGGAAAAAAAACAATGACATGCTTTATACTCTTGAGATTCAACGCTCTCATTTCTTTTGAGGGTTTAATTACATGACATTTCATAAAGCTGGAGAGTTAAATGTAAACCAGAGACACAGCGAGGCACTGGAGTCCCAGGTGGATTTCCAAGGTCACACCAATCTTGCCTGCCCTCAGAGCCCTCAAGAGCTATAAAGCTGAAATCAGATATTGCTGCCTTTACCTCCTGTCTTCTTTCACCACCTTTTTTTCTTAAATCTAGACTGCCAACTTTAACAAGGCTTCTGTATGCAGCATACACTGCACACATTTCTCATCTAATTGACATGAAGAATATAGAATTAAGAACTCAAAGATTAGTTATATATTATATGGTGGTAGTGGATCAAGGGTTGGACTTGATGATCTCGGAGGTGCTTTCCAACCCGGCTGATTCTATGAGTCTATGATTCTCCGTGCGTCAGGCTGCCATGGGGCTTTCCTCCTGTATCTCTTGTACTGCATGTTTTCTTGCACAACCAGTCACAAACACCCTAGATTTAGCAAGGCCAGTCATGACCTATGCAAAGATTTGTGCCTTCCAAATAGGGTAAAATTTTCCCTTTGGTTTTCCAAATCCATCTACATTAGCACCTACAATTTTGATAAAGCAAATAAATTTCAGAGAGCTAGAAGATTAGGAAATATTCAAATGCATTATTAAAGTGTAAATTACTTCTTCCAGGTCACTTCTACAGTCAAACAATGCTTTTTTTTTCTCCCTGCATCTTTCAGTAACGCCTTTCGGTATTTTTGTGCACATATTTTTGCTTATAGATATAAAACATGTATACAGATGCATATCTGCAAATAAACATATGTAACTGTATGTATCTGAATTTACATATCCCTCTTTTAAAATTCTTACACTATCATAAAATGTACCATGGCCACTTCATGATAAATGCCCTCATGAGTGTATAATTACTTTAAAAAGGGATTGCTATTTATTTGTACAAGATATTTCAAATAATATTTTCAAAGTCCATGTTTGATTTTACTGGCTAAAGCAAACATCTGATTGATGTATTATTAAATGAATCATTCATCATTGATGAATCAATAAGCAAACAACAGTGAGCAGAAGACTGAAGTAATGCACATGATCTCCCTGTTCCTGTCTTTTTCTGAATGATTTACTGTCGTGGTTTTAGTTCTTAAAAGCTGATTTCAAGCCCTCCCACAAATTTGCTCCAATGTGAGAGAAGTTTCATACCGGCAGATACATGCAACATGGGGAAATACATCAAAATTTATTGCTAATAGAATAGAAAATTATAAAGCAATATATGTAACAATCTTAACTAACTCTCCTGTGATAAAACAATACATTTATGCAGACCACCTCTCCTTTCCCCCCATAAAGTCCAGGAGGAAGAAGAAGAAGTCTTTTCACTTTCAGGCCACTGCTCTTCCAAATTAATTTCTGTGGCACTTGGAAGTGTCTCTTATCTTTAGGGCAGCAATTCCGATTCACCGTAGCTGGGAAATCTCTCTCTCTCTCCATCAAAGTGCAGGGGGGTTTCTTTCACCCCCACTCAGCCCCTCGACTCCAATCAGGGGTCTCACCCATGGGCTTCGAAGGAAACATATCGTTATCACTATGGTCGACACTCACGGAGAACAGGGAGTTAAAACTCAAAGTCTTTATCCTCTGCTCTGTGGAGGTTTCCTTCCATGGGAGTTCCAGGGGGTCCCTTAAGCAGGGTTCCACCCCTCCTTTCCCGGGTCAAAAAGGGTTCTGGGGTTTTTCTGACTCAGTTCTTGCCCCAGATTAGCTATAAAAAAAGCCATAATGGAAATGTCAAAAGTGTAAATAATATGAATCTAGGCTTCCTAATAAGTTGAAGTACCTTCTGTCCTAGTTAGGACAACTGAGACCAGTTCATCATGGTATGGGTGTAACCCAAAACTGTGTATTCTATAGCCTTCCATGCCATTTCCCAGAAACTGTTGTCAATAGACTATTCGCACCCTCTGCCCATAGAGCCTGACTCCTCAGGCTATAAACTAGGTGTTAAGAGGCCTGTGAGATAGGAGGATGCTCTTGTCCTCACACCCTTTGTGGAACTCCCCGCCCTGAGGGAAGTATTGAGCATTCCTGCCTGAACTGGAGGATATATAATCTTGGAGTCTTGGAACATTTTTAACCACTCGTGGGATCCAGAGGAAGACTGCAGCTCGTCGCTCTCAACCTCAGCTGGACTGCAATCACCACTTTTGACCAGACTGCAACAGCTCTCCCACCAGCAGGTTTTTCCCCTCTCCCTTTACTTTGGACTCAAGCAGGGCCCAAGGAACACCACTTTGTTCATGCCCCCAAGGTACTGGGTTATACATTTGGGTTTTGTGGGTTAAGACCAATTGTTTGTTTGTATGATTGTACTTACTGTATTATTTTAATAAATTGTTATTCTGACTTATAATCTCTCCTTTGAGTTGAGTTCATTTCCCCTGCTGGTTAACTCTTAAACCAGCACACCTTCTCATTAATTTTTATTTTTCAGGAGAGAGAATGATAGTAGCAGAGCTATATAGACAAGGTAATTAAATTATGGCAGTTAGTATAGCAGTTAGTATAGTAGAAAACAGATGCTAAAAAGGGACAGGCCTTTCCTTTGTACAATTTCCAGCAGTTATGAGCTGATGGTCTCTTTTCCCCTCCAACCTTCACACGTATCAAGAAACTAGATTCTTCCATTGAAACTTAAAGCCAGGATCCTAAATTATCTCTTCCTTTCCATGAGACAGAAGCTTCTTTGATTAATGACACAAATTAACTAGAATACCAGAAGAAGCAGTCACTACAAGAAACCTCATCAAAGTACACACAAGTAAATTTCACTGACAGCACTGACAAAAAAAGGCACTGTCACACCTTGACAGGTCTGGTAAGGATGTCCTGGTGTTTTGAGGTAAAAACTATAATGAAAAATCACAATCTACATTAATTTTAGGAAAAAACTTTGCAGACCATCCTTCTTCTACTTATTGGTTTTACTAATGGAAGGGACAATCTAGGTAACTAAGGCTGATTTTTACTTAATTACTCCAGATGCCACTTGAGTCTGCTGTTCAATCTCACATGAGATATCAAGTGATGGTTGCTTGTTGGTGTCTACATGACTTATCAGTACTCAGTGCTGGAAAGCAGGATTTCATGTTACATGACCTGTCTCATAGGAAGTAAGAAGCCTGGCAGAACAAAGGGCAACATGAATACAGCACTAATAAACACAATTTTAATTTCAAGGTAATTTAGTTTGTTTGTTTGTTTTTTTTCCAAAGTGCAATAGAACAGTCTGAGGTACAGAGTCAGCTGTCATTTTCACAAGTCGCTTTTTGCTTAAGGGGAAGCAAGACTTCTGGAGAAGAGCTTTATATTTTGGTAGTCTTGTCTACAACTCTCTAGCCAGTACAGTGCAAGCTGCACTAGGCTATGAAAAAAAAACAAACACACTGAGAAAAGGTAGGACCCAATGAGCCCTCCACTGTATTAGGAATACACACAGGGCAACAAAACCTCTGTTTCTTTGGAGGCAAACTGGGCACAGTTCAAACCTGTCGGAAGGGACAGAACAGGCTAGGCACAGTAATCAGGATGAAAGAAAGGAATTCTGCCTTCTTTCCCAGCCAACATCTCTAGTGCACTAGAGATCTTCACTGTCCTTGTATTTTACATCTCAAAAACTGACTGAAACTGGATTCAAAGAATAGGCATCCATTTTCTTTTACCTTCAGCAATGAGATTGATTCAATACCATTGCTCCTGAAAAGAAAAGAGTTAAATGTCAAATAAAATGGAACCTAGCTCTAATCTATGTCTCATAACACACACTAATAACTTTTGGACTGTTATGCTTTAGTCAGATAAAGGAAAGAAATGCTGTAACAACTTAATCCAGCTTCATACATGAGTACTTAGAAAGAGGTATACGAATTCCTGAGGATATCCACCCCACCCTCTCTCTGATGCACTCTAATACAAATATTATGCCTGTTACACATTGTGCCAATATTTTGAAAGCATTTACAAGTTCATTGGCTTGCTTTAGAAGAATTTCACACTTTCTTCCCAGCACTCATCTCTCTAAGTATTAGCTGGTTTTAGGTACCTAAGTGGTTATCTGGCTACACTCCTAGAATATATGAACAAAAACTGGGCTTTGCTCTGCAGAGTTTTCTTGAGTCTCTATCAATCACTCAGTGGGCCTTCTGCATCTACCTAAGTTAGATGCGTAATGTTGAATAGGATAAATACTTCTGCTCTACTCCTTTTTCCAAAGAAGAGAAGAAAAACATTAACTAAGAAATTTTCTTATCTTCCCTTTCTCTACCCAGTCTCCAATAAACCCAGTGGCATCTCCCAAGAAATAACTCCAGAAACACAGTGATAGGACACACTCTCACAGTATGAGCACTTTCCTAAGGCAGTAGATTAGTAGAGTTGCTTCCCTGTGCTGCCTGTTACAGGGGGAATATTGCTTTGTAAAAGCAAAATGGTGTCCACAACTTTGATTTCCTGGATTTTATCTGCTGAAAGTAATGGTGATGTAAAGAGGATGTGAACCATCAAGGACAGGAAATTAAAAATTGAAATTTTTTTTCTTTTTTTGGCTAAAAGCTCTCTGAATTTCATTTGACTGGAAAAATAAGAAAAAAAAAAGAAATTATTTCCAAAAATGTAGCATGCAATGTTCTTCATTAGCAGCAAGAAGAACATAGATTTAAAATTCTTTCAAGTTATTAGAGCATATAAAAAAGTTCTCAAACGCAATGTGGTTCTTATTGGGAACACAAGTGTTGGGGGAAAAGTAGAAATGCTAAAAAAAAAACAACACTGTATTTAGAGAAATCACAGTCCTATATATCATATATGAAGCATATAGCAAGATATCTACTGGCATTTCATTATGTTTAGTAATGTGTTTGTGTTCTCACAGGATGATCCAGCAATCAGCTGTTTTAATCTTTAGACTTTTTCTTTTAAACTTATAAATAAACATGAAAGAGCACTATTGAAAAATGAGCACTTCAGCTATAGCAGCACTGCATTCCCTTGCCTATTTTTGATGAATTTTTCCAAAGACTTTGAAGCATTTACATAAAAAAGTTCATGTTTCATGGCTCCTTTTGCAAAGAAAAATGGCCAGTAAATGTCAATATAACCATGCAGGAAAAATAGAGATGACTTCTTCAATACTAATGTATTTATCAAGATTGCTGTGTTTTTGTTTGCTTGAACATTACAAGTGACAGTCAAATAAATATGAAAGACTATAATGGTTTTTATTATTTAAGATTCTGGACCAAATTAGTGTGTTTCACACTAATGTCAAGAGTTAATTTCTACTCATCTCAGTATAATAAACAAAAGCAAAATCACGCCCATCAGATTTTAATCTAATTCGAAATAAAACTTTGCAAATTACCACTAGTAAGAACCATCCTGGTTTACAACATTCAAAGACAGAACTGTGCTGGCTTGGTCATGATGCACACACATCATGCCTGTATGCTGCAGCAGCTGTTTCAAGGGACATTTGCAATCAGAAGGAACAGTATTTCTTGCACCATCACCTTATAAGGAGCAGGTCCCATAACTCCACAGCAATCTGTTTATCTTTTAACTACAAGCTGAGGTCTGGAGTGAAGTCATTAGCAGACAATCTCCTCCAAGCTTTTGAGTAAAATTTAAAAATATTATACCTCTTACATGCAGATATCATTCTGAAAATGCAAAGAATCCAGTACATTTTCTTTCTAATAATTCAATGTTATTTAAGCTTGTCTTACAATTTAGAACATTGGTGTTCATCATTCTCTCCCTCAGTTTTGCAGGCAAAAAACTGCTGCTGAAAACACATGCTGGAAAACCCAGCAACCTACCTACAAAGAAGTATCCCAGGAGCTTACTTTCACCTTAATTCATACATATGTTTAATTCAAAGGCCAATATCATCACTGCCACGCCCCTCCATAGGCTTGGGAAGAAATAATATTTTAAGGCACTGTGTCAGAGTCCATGCATTGATTATGGTGCTGAAGCTGTGCTCAGGTATCCATCATTTCCCCTGGATCCCCTCTGACCTGGTGCATTGCTCTTCACTGTGCCATGCACAAAGGCTAGAGCAGCCACAACATTCCTCTGATTCCTTGACAGTTACAAGTGCAGAATGGGGGAAGAACCCATAAGTCACAGACAAAACACATAATGCCTTATTCACATTGACTACATACCAAGAAATTTCAGATTCTTGAGGGTAAACATTAGTTATTCTTCAAGTACCCATGGGGTACTTGAGCATTGCACATTTAGTTTATTACAAATAAGAAGCTTCCGTCTCTCAAGTTAACATTGTTTTCCCGACTCAAATATATCAAATATATGTACAGTACCTGGCATTGTCTGAAGCTCTGGACCAAATATAATTGCACAGGAGGACTGAATCTAGAATGCCTGTGAGAAAAAGCTCAAGAGGGTTTGGCTATTTTACATGCAATCAATAACAACTGATTTGGAACCAAATATGCAGTTTTATAATGGGTTTTCCAACAAGGTTGTCAAGCCCCTAGTCCTGAGCAAGCTGTGGCAGAGCTGCCCCTGTCCATGGTACTTGATCAACGACCTCAGGGCCAACACGGGTCACCACGTGCAATGACTTTGCCTTTAGGTGGCACATCCAACTACACAGAGGTTATGTCACATTTGGAAGGACACACACTATGTTTTTGTTGGTGAAAAACTGGCTTTGCTGGTGTGAACTAGTGAATAGGATTCGGGCTTGCTTTCCTGAAAGACTTACCCAGGTCTTTCTTCTACTGAGGCTAAAGCCCCTTGAAAGGACAATTCTGTCATCCATGAATGCCAGCTGGAAAGCAACTAAGCCTAGCCTTCGAAAATGCAAGGCTCTTGGGTAATATTGAGTCCAAGTGGAACAAAGTACAGAACATGGGTCTTTTTCTGACTGAGTCCTGTGGGGCAGGAAGACCCACATCCTGACAAGTCTGATAGTCTCAAGTATGCCAGGACAGTTGTATGTACCGCAAATACAGTTCCATCACAAGATTGTGTTGGGTTCTCTCTTGCTCTGGGAGTCTAGCTAACTACCTAAGACAATGTACTGGAATTAGGTGAGACAAATCCTGCTCTGTAATCCAGCTAAAAGGGATTATTTCAAATGATACTTCCTACATCTTTAACCGTCATTATATATTCCAAAGGATTGATATAAAGACAGGATTTCAATAGACATTTCTGATAAACATTTACTTCTCAATCAGGTCTTGCTCTACGAATTCATGATACAGATGTTACACAAGAACTCAGCATTAGAACACTAAATTCAAAAAAATTTTAGGTCAGTTCTTTGTATGCAAAACCCAAACAATTTCAGTCTCAGTGTAACTTATTTAGTAGTCACACCATCAAATAACATTACTGTAGCTAAAGACCAGAATAAAGCAACACCAGAAATTTTCTACTTCTAGCCAATAAAGCACTAGTTTCCTACGTGCTTTCAGCATTTAAAGTAAACCATCATGACACTAAAATTGAAGGTTCACTATATATGGGTCAGGCTACTTGTTACTAAAATTGCCTGATACATCCCATCAAAACACTCCTGGGTTTACTTGTCCATAGTTTCTTCAAGTTTTGAGTTTGGACCAAAACTTTCTCGGTGGTGTTTGAAACACAAGACCTTCTTTTTTCATGAAAAATTTTCAACACTTATTATATTTGGGGTGGGTTTCTGCAAGGCAGGAGGGAAAATGAGGAAGAGAACTTCTCAGTGGAATTAAAAATATTGTTGAGAATATTTCTGGACAGTGGAGTATTTCTTGACTTTGAGCTCTTTGGAAAACTCATGAAATTATAAACTCATCTCAGTGAAAAAGTTCATTTGGACACTAAAATGTGTCCAAAATTTGTATGACTATAAGATTTTGAAATAATTGTGTTGTTCAACACTTACAATTGCCTTTACTGAACATAAGCAATCAGCTGAAACCTCTGAATACTCCATTCTTGGAGTGCAAAATATCCCCATAATGTTCTCAGCTGCTGCCCACCAAGGAAGGCCATGGCACCTAGAGTAAGAGAAGGTAGCTTGTGAGGGTTTTTTGGTTCTGTTTGAAAGGACCTATCTTATTACTCAGATGGTGAGGAGAAGAATTCTGATCTGAATACTAAAGGAAACACAATTTAAACCTAGAGACATTCAAGGAAGTGAAAGAGGGAGGAACTATGACAGAAAACTGGATGAGTGTCTGACAGTTATGAAGAAAGATGAAGTGACTAGGATAAATGAGGGAAATAATGGGAAAGACTAATAGCTACTTGTCTGGAGGGAACACACAGATTAGGGCTGATGTCAGTGATGTTGAGGAAAGAAATGTACTGGAGATAAGATACCAAAGCTGTGACTACATACTTGATAGTGACACTGCAACACTCTCCCTTACTTGCTTGTCTCAGGTCAAAATCAGGATTTTGCTGGTACAGGAGTTTGTGTCCCACCATTGAGAACTGGAGTAATTCAACAGTACTAAAACAGTGAAATTCAAAACAATATCAAAATACCCACCTTTTCACACCCATTTTTCAGATGAACACATTCCTCTGTCAAGTTCGTTACACTATCACACAAGCAGAGAACCCAGGACAGACAGTGCGGAGGTGGGAAGAGGTGACAGGAAGAATAAGCATTTAAGCCAGCTTAAACTGGTGAAGAAAATAGTGTAAATGAAGTTATGAATATTACTGAATGGATTGATTATGTAAATAAACTGATAGACTGATGTAGGTTAAAGGAAGTTGATGTGGAAAGCAAGAAAATAGACGGATCAGAGAAAGAAAACTAGGACAGGCTGGGCAAGAGTCTGAGTAGGAAACGAAACCCTAAGAGTAAAGATTAAAAAGAAATAAACAGAAAGCACCATATCAAGTTTGAAAAGCTGGCCCAAGGACAAGCCTCAAAACAGCATTTAGAGGTACTGAATCTTTCTGAATTCAGAATGTCTTTTTCAAGTGCCTCATTTCCTTATCTACTACACAAAGATAATGCTGCCCTTTCAGCTCTTGGATAACATTTAGTGACAAACTATAGAAAAATCCATGAGCAAAGCAAACATTTTATAAGTTTGCCTAGTGTGAAATAAATCCCAAAGCCTTGGGAAGGACCAAAGATAATACAAGCTATTTAAAAGATGTTCAATAAGTGCACAGGTGCCATGGTGCTCATTAGCTGAAGCAGAGCAGCTGCAGAAAAAGCCATAACACTGTGCGATCAAAGGACGGATCAGCTGCCACACAAAGGGGGCATGCATGCCTGCAAAGTAAGCTCATACAGGTATTTTTAATTTTCAAGACTTTTATTTATCAACCTTAACAGTATTCTTAGTGCTTTTGTCCATAATCATCTTAGAGAGTAAAAAACCACATTGATCACAAGCACACATAAAAGAATATTCTTATCAACCAATAAATCTAGTTAAATCATATTACAATCAATGTTTCCATCATCAATATTGGCCTAAATACTAAAGCAAGCTTACTGAATTTTGGGAGTTTCGAAATCCTGTTTAAAAGCTGTTGGTTTAAAAGCAAAATTTTTGCCCTCTGAGTCAGTTTTGCCTGAGTAAGAAACAGTATCTGCTTCCAAGACTGCTCGCTGCATGCCAGGGCAGGCTACTGAGATTGGGAACACCCAGGTGGAAGTCTGCAGATAGGGACCCTTGTTACTATAGATACTTGAAACTCATCAGGAGTAAATGCTGTGAAACCACACTGTACCCAAAGTCAATTTGGAGCATAACTTGAAAAATCACAGAGGTTTCTGAAGAAGGGATTTGGAGTACAAAATTAGGAAGTCAGGGGGGTTGAGGGGGGCCAGGATCAGAGACAGGCGAGACAGAGGAAGTTGAGATCCTTGTCTAAGCTGGTGATAACATATAGAAGCAGGAAGGTTAAGTAGGAGGAAACAGGATATTGCCCAGTATTGGCAGAAGACTTTAAGACCCCACCTGTCACTTAAACAAACCTGCTTTAAAAACACGTAATAGATACATCAAATCCTGAGTAGCACTTCGGTGACTCAAGCCAATGTGCTGTAACAGCAGAGCCATTAAATGGCAGTCCCCACAGCACACAACAGTATTTTTAGAGTTTCTTCTCCATTTCAGGGAACTTTAATGACAAAAGAAAAAACAGTAAACTCCAAAAGAAAGTCCGTCCATCTCAGCCTTTCTTAAAGGCAATCCTTAGGATGTACCTTTAAACAGTAATCTTTCCTGTGGGATGGCAACATGCCTTGGTTTCCTGGCCAGTAGGGAGACCTTTCTTTTTGGAGACCCCCTCAGTAGCTCACATACCATTTTCCTTTCAGACCTGATACATCATGGAGCCCCTCAGTCACACATCTTAAACTCCTATCTATATTCTCTTTCATCCAGAAATTTTTAGATTATTGAGCAAATTCAGCATCAATATATGACCCCTATCCTATAACTTACTGCTTTTAGGAAATAGCAATCTGTGGAACTGAAACACTCCAGCCTTGGTCTTAAGGACCATCCTGTGGTCCTCTTGATTCCCATATGCCCTGAATACCTTCTCCCTTTTTTCTTAATCACTTTCAACATCTCCAGGAGTGTGTGTGGGGAAAATCAAAACATTTATAAGGTTGTAGGAGGGAAGAATATTTGTTTTCTTACTGTAAACAAATAAAAAGAGGCAAAGGAAAAAAATTACTTATTTGCAATGCATCTACATCAGTAAACTCTCTTCACTGAAGTGTCTCAGGAGAAACTTCAAAGTGATAAGTTATTGAAAAACATATCCTAAACAACAGAGGTACTGTATTTTTAGCAGCTACTGCAAGCCAGTGCTTCTGTATTGCTTGGGTGCAGGAGGTAGGCACAGTCTCCTCTCCTGGCTTGACAGCCCAAGCTTCAGCATCAGGAATTTAAATGGAGAAAGCTGGAAACACCTCACACACTGGTAACAGAAAAAAACCTCCTTACTGCTAAATAATATGGAGAGAAAGAAATCATGTTACAATTAATAAATTAATGGTTTATCGATCCCCATTTTCTGCAAAACTGTAGGAATGAGATAAACTTTTCCTTCCCCCACTAGCAGATAGTTATGCAAACATAACTCTTCTCCATCTGGCTTTGCAAAGGGAAGACACAATATCCTGTCTGCCTTTATGTGGCACCTCGAATTTGTTGCCTTACCAGGTCTGCTCAGCACCCCCCTCCATGCATCCACTGACAATCTTCACATACATGTGGGGAGTAGGAGCATGCCAGCCCACATACTCCTTTTGTCAATCCAATGCCACCATTGGAGTGTCTGGAGTGTCTCCAGCCCTGTGTATGGAAGGTGGTGGAGAGGGCAGAGGAGGAGGGTGGTGCTGGCAGCAGGTAAGCTGGTCCTCATACTTAATCACAAAGCAGCAAAACTTTTCCCTCTGTTCTCATTCATTTCGTGTACACAGATACCTACTTACTACTTCTGCTTTCCCAAGGGGCATGTGCTACTCTGTCTGTGCTCCTTAGGGATGTGCAGAAGAAAAGGCAAGAAGAAACCCTTGCCAGCAGAAACAGAAACAATATTCCCATATGTTCACTAAGATTATCCCCCACTGTCATCAGACTATGAATATCCTACAGTTTTTCCTAGACACATATGTACGAACACAGCATTTACGATGAGTTAATAATTAATACATGTAACTCCTATGGCTTAGCATTTAAGTTCTTCAATCATCTACAATTTTTCAATATTTGATGCAGTAGTGATCAGAGGCTTAAAAGCAGCTCATTGCATTACAGTGCTGAAAATAAGTATTTTAAGAGTTCATGGTCCTCTGCTCCAGTTTTCTGATTGCACCTATGAGAACATAATTGACAGAAATCCATATGCATGCACATTTCCAAAAATTCCAGAGAGACAGGGCTAATATGCAACTTGAAATAATTCTAACATAACTGGATATGGAATTTAACTCTGAAGATTTGAAGAACCTCATTTTTGTCACATCCTTATACCACACAATAATCACCTTGTTGGAACAGCAGCCAGTACAATTATCCTAGACATTTGACCCTACCTCTCCCACTTCTCCTTAAAGTCCTTAATTTTCCCTGCTTCTGTATCAAGATAGAGCACACTGTGTGGCACCCAAGAACTACCATCAAAAATAACTGTGGAAGCCTCTAATCTTGAAATGGGAATAATCAAACTGTTTCCCAACCATATTTTAACATGCTTTATGTGCATATATTCAATATGCACATATTCACATACAAGTAATATTCAATATGCACATATTCAATACAAGTAATTCATAGTGAAATTACCAGCAGCCACATACTTTGCGCAAGTATTCATGTCTGTGCTGGCTTATGAATGTCTTTATTTTCTACACAGTTTCTCCTTCTTCAATGAGATACTCTCAGGCTACAAGATTACCACAAAAAGTCTGAAACACGCTATAATATGCTCCTACTAGTTAGAATAGATACATTGTTTTCAAGGCTTGTTCATGAAGTTTGAGTATTTAAATCATATAACACCCACAACAGCTTTAAAGGCCCTTGGGACTACTTCCCAAGTATTTACTCTTTGCTTAGTAGTTAAGGATGTGCATTTTTCATGTTCAGTTCCTCATTTTACACAGAGTCTGCATAGCCTCAGGTGTCACATTTCATGGGAATTTCAAAAAGCATAAAAAAAATTACACAGAACCTGAAGATTCATTTTCATAGAAACAGAGAGCCACCCAAAGCCTTCCAGCCTCCATCAGCTTTAAAAACAAAGGAAATTCATAATTTTATGGTGGTGTTATTGCTGAATTCCATGTAGACCATGAGAACCCTATATCCTCCTCACAAGTAGTCCCAACATGAAAAGCCACTTCATATAATGCAGAGAAGAAGGAACAGTTCAGTTTATTTGTAGATGTGTAAATTACTACAGGGTAGTTAAACTTTTGAACTTGAATTTGCTTCAGAGCCAATTCCCATCCCAAACTGGGAGGACTTGTACTGTGCACTGTATGTAAGGACCATCTGACTCTGCTTCCAGATGGATCAGAATCATATCCAGGGAGAAGGGAGGGAGGAGGAGGACAAAGGAGAGGGTAGTGCTTCCTCCAACAACTAAGGGAATGCCTAAGGTGGTGTCCAGTAGTGAATTCAGTAATGCTTGCACAGAATGAGTTTAATAAATATTATTTTAAAATACGCAGATGAGAAATGCAGAAAGGAAACACTAAAAGTGTAGAGAGGAAAGCAAAGAGGAAATTTTTCCTCTTTTTAAATTGCATGGTTTCCAAGGTCAAGCTCTCCCAACTAGCCTGGCATAAGTAAATACATGCATTTAGTCTTAAAGAAATATTTGCAGGAGTGAAAGAGGATTCAGCCACTAAGACAAGGAGGTTTAGTGTTTATATTATTAATCATAGAGACAATATAATGTGCCCTTTTTTTCTCTCATACAACAAAGAGCATTGTAATCTCATTATTTCTAGAGGGTTCATAAATCAGGATGACAAATCCGTTTGTATTTTTTCATTCCATGGCTTTTCAAGAAGAGGCACATCTTGAAGTTTCTGCACATGTAGTAGGAAGAGGTGCCGAACCATCAAGTATAGGTCTGATTTTTCTGGGACTGTTAATTTTGAAACAAACTACAACAAATGGTACCAACAAAGCTGACTGATGGAGAGCTGGCAGTGTAGTCCATTTCGCAAGGAGAGATGTCACGGCTGCATGTCACACACTGTAACTCAGCTCAGCAATGCTGCTCATTAACGTGTCTTATTACACTGCTATATTCATCTGCTACTAATTTGCTAACACAACTGTGATCTGGTTTGGTGGGGTTTGTTTTGGGGTTTTTTGGTAGCAGTGGTAGGAAACCTAGGTTGTATCTCCATGTGGAGCTGCCCCATACTATATGGCCATAACAGCTTCCAGGTGGAGTTGCCATCTTTTGGTATGGTTTCATGGGAACTGTGGTCTGATGTCCAGCATAAAAATGAAGGATATGAATGTTGAAATCCCCACAGGACAAGTGTCCAACTCTAATAAGCTTTCTGAAAGACTCGAAAGAAAGATCAAAGAACCGAATTTACAGGGAGACTGTGCCAGCAAGTCTCCCAGAAGAAACATTCCCAAGTAATCAAGGTATAGGAACCCCATTTCTTTTAAAAGCACAGGCTGTTACTATAGCTACTTTGAGACCAACTGGGAAGTTTACATAATTTTAAAGGAATTCACATAAGACAAATTGAAAATGTAGAGATATATACAGGAACTTCACTGTTGCTACCTGCACACTGAAGGTTAAGAGAGTCAGGGAAGTTTTTATACTCTGCTTCAAGAAAAGAAATACAAAGGTAAGCCTAATCGAGTGCTGCCTGTTCCTATTTACTTGGGGCTGGGATACTTTTCTACAGCTGGAAAACTTCAAACAGTTCTCCAGTTCGCACTGAAACAGAAATAATGTAAAGTATTCAGTATTAGCTCCTTTTTCACTACTAAATTTACATTACCATCTGTTTTACTGCTGTAGTACCAAACAGCAAGACATGTCTATTTAGGATAGACATAGCCTCTCACAGACTTTTATTTCTAGCCTTTTGTTATTTACACAAACCCTGTTTCACATACGTACGCTTCCTGCAAATGCTTCACATACATTTACTGCAGAAGAACGCGCTTCTCCATGCTAAATGCTTTGTAATACCTAACCTTTAATGCAAAAGGCCAAAGCCACATAATTGATCAGGTTGAGGGAGGAAAGTTCAAGAGCACTGGAAATATTCATGTCCTTGTAAATAATGAGGGGTCTTTTTGATAAAAGCAGCCAGTCAATTCCTGGAAACGGATCATCCCCCATTACAGAGAGCACACTTACAAACCCCAAGCATTCCTAGTAGCGTTTGGCTTGATGCAGAAATGCCACCAGCTCGCTGATAACTTCATATCTGGCTTTCAGAATGAAAGGGTTATCAGCAGCAGCTTCCACTGCCTGCTTGCAAAGCCTCACCCTCACCTTCGACTTCCTCTAGCTCCTTGACATCTAGGGGCACACACAGTGTCCTGGTGACAGACAATAACCAGATGGTCTTTTACCATCCAGCACCGAGTAGTTTCAGGAATTTAATCTGATTTCCCAGAATATGCAGCACAGCCCCTAGTTCTAAACTTGGCATGCAGGTGGGATCGCGTGCCTCTGGCTTTATAAATAGGCGTAACCGTTGGTGGCTTTGGTACATGTCAGTGATTGAGCTGTTTGCCTGTTCCTTTAGAAACCTGACCCCCTGCCTGGGCATTCATCTGTGGTTCTGACTGACTCTGGTGGCTCCTGTGCATGTTCAACATGTCAGAAAGCTCAGCATCTCCTAATTCCAACAGCAAAGTTGCTTTCTGCTTTACAACTAGTAGCTCTTACAGCAATTTCTTTCCATTTTTTATTGTTGTCAGCTATGCTGTACTGTATAATTAAAAGCATATGCAAAATACAGATTTAGAATGACCTTGCTGCAGTAGGAAGCCGAGTTCACTAAAAGGGTAACTATCCAGATAAAGCTACATCCTTTCTCTCCATCCATCCATCCCTGTGCAAAGGTTGGCTCCCATTTAGCAGCTAGACAGGTGAGAAATCAAAAGATTCCCCCATTTGCATGCCTCAGTGGGGGATTGGAAAGTTTCAGACTCCTCAATTCTCATTGCTCAACTTTGGGAAGTCACTGCTCCTCTTGGGAACTTCTCCATCACCGGCAATTCACAACTGTGCAAACTGCAGCTATCAGGCTTGAAGGGGATTGTTTTAATGGATCTATCATAATTTAAACATGTACCAAGGATCAGAATGTGCCTTGCAGTTGTGTTTCACATGTGATTTTAGTGTTTTAAGATACTTAGTGTTTTGGTTTTTTTTACATTTTAGGACTCACACAGGACTTTCCTGGTAAAAGTCCCTCATAAAATTACTTTAAAGTCCTTAAATGTCTTGCAAAACCAGGAGGAAAAATAAAATAAGAGCACTAGTATATACACTCATTCTATCTGCATGAAGATAAAAGCATGTCTGTACAAATGCAATTCCAAAACAAATTACATTTACTATTTTTAAGGAAAAAAAATATATAGCATAATAATAAAGCTACTGTTCCATCAGGCTGAAGATGTTGTTGACTTTGTGTATGAACCTATCAACCTTTAATTCTCTTAACGGTATGTCATTGTCCCTCAGAGTATGTCAGATCCCTTACCCAGGACCATTTCCTTAATCTTCTGTGCTTGCACTAATATCTGTAGAAACACACAGGACTTTATCACTTCATCAGAAGTGCAGTGGGCCTGTGACAGGAAATCCCACAACTGGTCCTACTGCAACCTAGTCTTCTGCCCAGATTATTGAATTAAACATAAATTACTGAAATTCTGTCTATACTGTCTCTAGAGGTATTTAAAAGATATGCAGACATGGTGCTTCGGGCCATGGTTTAGTGGTGGATTTAGCAGTGATAGGTTAATGGTTGAACTTAATGACCTTAAGGGTCTTTTCCAACCTAAATGGTTCTGTGATTCTACTTATCTTAAATTTTAGATTATAAGAATAGTTTGGGGCTTTATGGGAGAGGAGTTAATTTAAAGCATAAATATTACCTCAAATCATAACTCTTAGCCTTCTCCAAGCACTTGCTTTTCTTTATTTATTCTTTAAACAAAACCCAACGCTAAAAATTCAAAACCACCAAAATTGAAACCATCTCTCATTCAGAGTAGAAACTCAAATTCTGATTCCCCATATAAGCACACGGCTCTCAATAAATCAGAGAGCTGCATCCAAAACCTGAATTTGATTCAAACATGGTCTAGTACAAGCACAGACTGCTGTCCTATTGCTTTCTCAGCCTTAGTTCATTGAAATTTTGTGCTGTAGCAAGGTCAAGGCCTTTGCCTGCTCAGACTGGACACATGGCTTGTGCTTTCAGACCACAAGAACAATCTCCAGCTTTAATCTAATTATGTACACCTCTAAATACTGATCTGAATTCATAAGGAGGTAAATAGGGATCCAAGTACACAATTACACTGTACAAAAGACGTTGGAAGACCTTTTGACAACCTCCCCATTGGATCTGAGGAACAGGCAGCACAGATCCCAGCAGGCAGAACTTCTCACATCCCAGTGTCAAAGTCATCTCTGAACCCTCATACCTTACTTATTCAATATATTTTAAAAATAATTAAGCCTTGGTCTACACAACCTGCTTTTCTTTCTCACCTTCCCAACAGCACTGGCTGAATTATTAGAAAACATGAAGACTACCATGTTTCCAGCAATTATTTAATTAGTATGCGCTCAGCCATGGCATTTCATGTGTGGCTTTCTCAGTCTGTGCAAGGAACAGGTGATCTCAAAATTATATCCAAAGAATCTTCAAAATTATAATAAGATTTATATTAATCCTAATCAGTTGCAGACATTTTCACCTACCCATTTCAATTTATTTTTGAATATTTAGGTAACATCTACCATACCACAATGTTGTAAGTGGGACAGAAACTTTTAAGTTCAGTGGTATCAGTGAAGTTCTTTATCCTTATGGATTCCTGTCACCAAAAAAAAAAAGGGGGGAAATAACAAAAGGAATACAAATCTGTTTTCATGGGGAATAAAAATCCCGCAAAACACAGTTTCTGTAGAGGTCCATAATAATTAGAAGGAATATTGAAGAATAAATTTAGGTTGAAGAACTGACAAGTAGGAAAGAACAAAAGCTGTTTTCTAAACTAGTCTTTTGAAAGAGTAACTCGAGAGAGAAGTCCTGGCTACCGTTGGTTTCCAGACAAATGGTAACACTGTGGGAAACAGCCCTAGATCAAGGGACCTGAGCAGAAATAAACAGTCATTCCTTAGCATTCAACAATAAACTTTTTGGATTTTTCACCACTGTATGTAAAAGCCACATTTACCTTCTCTTCATTACCCATTAAAGTAACTAAAATTTTCATGACTCATATTTAGTCATTTTTCTGGCAGCTCAGTCTGGCTTGAACCAAGTCAAAACCCCTAAGCAGAAATTCACAACCAGGAAACATTAGAGTGAAACAATGCAGACTTTTGGAAAAAGGAAAGCAACGTCCTCAAGAAATAACTTGCACCTTGAATGCACTGAACCACCTATAGCCCTTAAGTATACATATATTTCCACCTTATTTTCCCTCCTAGGTACAAAGCTGTTAAAGGTTATAAATCCAATAGGGGAATTTTTTTCCCCCTGCTCCACTGTAAGAAAATGGAGTGAGTGGGGGAAGGGGGTCAATTAGCCTTACAAAAGAACCTAGCTGGCCAGACTGCATTCCTAACAGATGGCACATGGGAGGGGGTGGCTGGCTCTTCTCAGAGGGGAGAGTTGAGACTGTGGAGTTCTCTCTCTGGGACGGAGACAGGGTCTGTGTCCGGGCATTTTTGGAGAAAAGGCCTGGAAGCTGGTCTTTCTGGTTTTTCGTCTTGGTGAGGCCTGACCACCGGCCTTGATCGGCTCCCACACTGCCTCGTGACTCCAGCCGGGACCTACTGGGTTTTCATTGGAGAGTTGTGTGCTCGCTGGGAGAGAAGGGAGGAGCCTTGGAACACCATCATCTGAGAACAACAGCGAGTCCCGTGGGGGTGGACTGCTTTTTCCTTCTGCCCTTCTTCCACTGGGGGAAGGGTCTCCGTTTTCTTTTCGGCTTCTCCCGCGACCCGAGACCACCCCCAGACCCCCTTCCCACACGGTGACCGCCAGAGCCCGACAGCGCCCCCTGCAGGCCAACACCGAGCACTGCAGGCTCTGCACCTCCAGTGACCCAACAGCGCCCCCTGCAGGCCAACACCGAGCACTGCAGGCTCTGCACCTCCAGTGACCCGACAGCGCCCCCTGCCGACCGCGATTAGAACTGCGCTAAGGACAGAGAAGTGTTCAGACCTTTTCTTTTGTTTGAAGGGGACTTCTGGGTACAGGACTATTGTTTAGTTGTTTTTGTGTTCTGTTACTGTTCTTGCCAATATACATTTATCTTTTAATAAAGGGTTGTTATTTCTTCTGTTTTTCCACACTTCCTCAATTAAAGCCCCTTAATTTTTGAATTTACAATTGATGAGAGAGAGGAGTTTGGTCTATCTCATAACTCATCCTCTTTAGCAAACATTCCAGTCTCTTCAGACTGAGACAAAAGCTATTTCTTGATAAGTACAGGCAAACAAGTTCATGTGAAACACTGGGAAATTGCTCAGTTAAGATGACAGGCAGTTGCATGTAAGTAAGCCCTGGAAGCAGAGGAGGCAATGCCATATCTAAGGCTGCCACTTATTGTCACAAGCCCTGCAAGCTGGGTTAGGATTGCAAGAGGAAAACAGTGAATTACACCAAAGGTGCTGGAGAAATATGGAACTAAGGAGAAATCCAACCTATTTATGATTTAGGTTAAATGCAGTGAAAATAAGAAGAATATATTCCACTCTGAAAGGATCTGCAGAACAAGAACACCACAGCAGCAAGGCACAAAAAATCTAGACAACAACTACTTTTTACTTCTCAGATCTCTACTGCTTAACATTGAGTTTAAAGCTTATGGGACAACCTCAGTGCCAACCGCCATGTACCTTCAGTAAAATTTATTCACCTATTCACTCACTACTTCAGGTTGAGTAAAATGCAGCACTGCAATAAATACCCACAACTGTCATTAAAAAAACCCTAATCAATTACTATGATCTTCCAAAAACAATATACCAGAAACCCTCTTACACAATGTATTTAATGTTTCTTTTCAGCACCCTCCTCAGTGTATTTAGATAAGATTGTCTGGCTATACTGTACTTCCAAATCTTTCTTTATCTCATTGCACATGCAAATGTATTCAGAAAGTACATGCTGGCTCCTGGAACTGCAAACCAGCTGACAGAATCTTGGAGTTGTAACAAGCTTTGAACTTCCTGAAAGGCAATCAAGATCAATTTAGAAATAAAACCCACATCACACAGAAAAATCATATTATTGTAAAAGATGCCAGGATACACTACCCAGAGAGAAACTTCAGCTTCCCACAGTAGCAAAAAAGGGAAAAAAAGACCTGATTTGAGAAGGTACCAATCTTCCTAAAATAATGTGTTTAGCTTTATAGCATACTTCTACATAGTTTTTGTTGTTGTTTTGTTTGCTTGCTTTTATATTTATTTTGAACAAGCTGTAATCACTTGTTAATAACAATGCAACAAGATGAGTTTGCAGTTTCATTAGTATGATACTGTGGACATTGGCAATAAGGCTCTGCTTTATCATTCATTGAATTCAGTGGAAAATTTCTAACTTTAGATCATGGATACCAAGCTCTTGAGAGCCACAACAAGAAAGAGATCATCCTGTCTCCCTGAATTCTGGATGCATTAGGATATGTGGAGGGGAGAGAAGAGGGGGCAGGGGAGGGGAGGGGAAAGGGAAGGAAAAGGTCCCCAGTCTGAAGCCCAGACTGTCCAATACAGACTTTTACTTTATTTCCAGTATGAATTTTTTGAGATCATTGATGGTCAGTTTTCTCCCAGAAACATTTTAGGACATATGTTGCTGTGTCCTTGCCTACTATTCAAGTACATTTCTATGAGTGCAGAACTACTGACATAGAACATAACTTCTGTGGTACTGGTTTGTTTCTTTTACACCTCCAAAAGCTGGTATTTGCACAGTCTTATCTTCAAAATCTTCTCATGAAGCCATACTTAACTGCTTGAATCCTTGTTTTCTATAACTTAGCATGCATTTCTGCTTCTTACAAAATCCTTCTATTTATTTTTCATTTGTTTTCTTTTTTTTCTCCTGAATTTGCAGTTTGAGTTTTAACAGTTAAATATATCAAAGTGACATTTTTAAATACAGCTATGTGTGTTAGTCTAAGAAAATTCAAATGAACAATTCACCACAACTATGTATTCATTAGCACTCGCTATTTACTCTGAGATCATGCAGCAGCAAAAATCCTTTGGTATGACTGTTCTCCCCTCCAAATACTGAAGAAACAGTTCAAGTTTACAGTCTGAGTTTCCTGGTTAGATGAAAAACACACACATCTATCTGGGCCACAATAGAGTAAATCAGCTTTCTAATCCTTTTCCACATCACTCTCCAAACCTTGTCTTTGTCAGTTATCTTTTAAGTGCAAAGATCAGAACATAAACCTCTTATTACCTGTTTAACTCCAAAATATCAGATATCTAAAAATTGTTTCCAGCTAACTGTCCCATTAAGTATGATTTTCTCGCTGTTTATTCCATAGATACTGCATGATATCCATATGTACTGATGATGCTGCATTCTGTTGCAGCACAACAGACAGAAGGGATACAAAAATACATCTCCCAGCAGGGTGATGGTGCAGACTGGTTGCTGCCCCTCTGCATTTCCATGGCACTTTTGAACAGTCTAAGCAGCACGAAGAAAACCCTTGACTTGGGAGGTCAACAGCCACCCATCGCTGTAAGAACAGGAGAGAAACACTGGTCACAAAATGGCTCCATTGCTGAGTACAGCCTAGCAGCTCCTTTGTAAAGGTTTTAGAGTGCCTTTTCTTTCTTAGAATTACAGAGTTGCAGTATAATCTCCAAGAAAAGGTGGGCAATGGGGAGACTATCAGTATTGCAAATATTCCAATTTGTTCTGCTCAGCAGTGAGTATTAAGCTTCCCTTAATTTTCTTGTGTATAACATGCAGGAATCAGAACCAGACCGAGAAGCACGTTCAAAGACACTTAACACCTCAAGTTGCCACAGACCTGTGAGACCTTCCAAGCAATAAAAACAACTTCTGGATACATTTCCTTTACCTCTCAGGATGTAGTTCTGATAATTCTGGTCGGCCTCTGCTCCCACTTTGATTAAGCAAGTCAGACCTTCAGCAACAACAAACTCATGAACCAAGTCCTTGTCATCCTGTCACAGGAGAAAGGAAAAGCTGCATTAGAATTTTGAAAAACAAACAAACAGGATATATCATAATGTAAAACCAAACACATGCTTGCAACATTGACTTTATGTTTCCGATGATGTAAGCAAGTTGATACGGAAGTTGTTATACAGAAGACTTCTGAGTTTTAAAATCAGAATGAAACACATCAGCACAAAGCATGAAAGTACAAGATTTTATCTTTCGGTCAACTACAGAAAATTAAAATCTGTAAAATATGACTTTTTATATTTTCATTGAAGGCTTGAAAACATTCTCTGAGATACTATAATCTCATCGTATCACATAAACAAACATCCTTAAAGCCCTAAATGGTCAGGCTCAACAAGAGAACGCCATCTCAATGCCTTAGCATAATTCCAGTTTCAGTATTTTAAGTGCGTACAGTAAAAGTTTAAAACTGGTTTTATTGCAATGTAATATTGTATTCATTATCTTAACATAATATTAATTCATTATATTAATACATTATATTTAGAATGGGAAAGTATAGCGTTGAAGATAAGAACACTAGCAGATAATATTCCCACACTGTGATGGAAAACACAGCAAATGTAAGAGAAGTGACTTGCTTCACTTCTCTTGAAGCAAGTGACTCACTCAACTTGCTGATGTGACCCTCTGTTTTGTAATCATCAGTCCTTTACTCAGTGCAGCAGAATGACCCCGTATCACAGGTGTATGTGACATCAGGAAGACAAGGGGTTTCCTGGGCCCTACATACATAACTGCTGTGCCAAGGGACTACAGAGCATCGTATCTAAAGCTTGCCTTCTCCTCTTACAGAAGGCTCATGTAGACAAACAAGAAGCTACTAAAAACTGGATTAAACAGGAGTTAATGAATTAGTCACGCAAACTAGGTGCAAAACCAATTTAAGATATTAATGGAGAACTACTCAGCAGACAATTACAGTTGCTGAGTCCCTTAAGTATCCTTAATTTATGTTTTCATACACAGCAGTGTGACAGATATAAATTTCAGCTTTCCAGTAATGCAGCCCTGAGAAGCCAAGATCCATACAGTAGATTTGTTGAGACTGATTTCTGAATTCAGTGCAAAGAATTTCACACCTAGAAAACTGCAAAGGGAAATAAAATAATCAAGCCCCTTTTTGTGTGACAATTCACTTACTGCAAGTTTATTTCAGTCTGACAGTTTATTTCTTACAAATTTCCTTCTTTCACCAGTAATTTATGTAATTTTTATAGCCTGACCAAATGGGATATTTAAAACTGCAATGTGATCTAGCAATTTCTGAGAAATTTAGAAATTATGAGAAAAAAACCCATTTAATGTTTCCGCAGGTCAAATTCATTAAAACAATTTAAAAAATATTATAGAGTCATGCATAGATACACAAATTTATCACACGATAAAGCTGATTTATCCTTTGAAAAATCATATAAAGAGGAAACATACAATCATCCTCCATATCTTGGCAAGAGTATATCTTAAAAGCCCAAAATACATAAGATAAAATTCACCACTGTGCACACTTGACCTATTTTCTTTTTATTTATTTCTTAGTCTCAATGTTTTACATTTTGAGAGTGCTATTTTTTTTTTCAGCAGCTAGATATAAGAGCTAAGAAGTTTACAAAGTCCTATGTCAGACTAGGGCACTACGGATGCAAGCACACAATTTTATGAAGACAACGAATTTCCTCTATCCATTTGCCACACTCAAAAGACAGTGAGATTAACAGAGGAGTAGCAGAAGCGGACACTGCCAATATACCTGTTAATACAGACAGTACTAATTACCTAATTACACACCGATTTCTGCACCCAACCGTGTTTTTAAGGTGCATGCACAGATCCCCCTCTCCTGTAGCCCACCAGGGAATTCCCTTTGACATACTAGATGAGAACAGAAGAATCAGGATGTTTGTTTACACTGAGCAGCTCAGGACAGCTTTACAGAAGGGAGTCTTTGGTTGGCACTGAGGCTGATGCATGTTTGGACGAGTTGCCAACCTAAAGAGCATGTCATCATGCGTGGGACGGGGGCTTAGAAAGGGCATGGTCAGCCAGGGCACATGGACCTCTGACTGTCCCATCCCACACAGTGACCTCTGGCAAAGCCCTTCCCAAGTGCCACCAGTCAGATGACTGAATTCTGCATTCTGAAGCAATTTATCTCAATTAGTGTAGCAAGAGAGGCCAAAATTCACCTGGTAAACTTCCAGAACAACATTTTACAAAAACTGGAGTCTTGGAAAAATAATAAAAGGACCCAAGATAAAATACTCTCTGATGATCAAATAAAAATTTCAGGTTCCTTCGCCCTAAACTTGGGGTACTTCATTTAAAATCAAGTAGCTGCAAATAAATACATAAATAAATATGTGTGCATGCAACACATAGATCCAAATCACACTGGACAGCAAGCAACATTCCAGCTCACTTTACATGGAGAGGGACCTTCAGCAGTGCAGGGAGGCAGAACCATACCCAGGGAACCCAAAAGATTCTCCTCTGTGGCTGCCAGGCAACTGCTCCCTCCCATACATCCCTTTGTTATGGTGTTTCAAACTCAAAGATACCTGAATAATTTCTTGTTCTTCAAGAATTTTGAATCTTGTTTCTCCTAAAACTCAAGAGAGGAAACATATCCATGGAATCTGTCAGCTAAGCTTAATGGAAAACGTATTAAAGGTTCAGGTAAACTAAGGCTATGCATCATGGTAATTCACAAAGACTTTGCATGCCTAGAAAATAAGTTACTCTATATGCCAAGATCAATTATTAAAAATTCCCTGCTACTAAAAAAAAAAAAGGTGCCAAATTTCCCCTGCTCAGCGTTGGCAGTAGTGGGAGCAAGAGCAAGGGACAGCAATGACAGGAGTATGTAGAATTTAGAAAAACTAACAGAAACTGGTAGATTTGTGCAGAATCAAGAAAGCTGTGGGGAAAATGCCCTCCAAAATAGCTTTTCTAAAAATCAGATGACAAATAGGTGTATACTTAGACAACACAGTTGTCTAATTAAAGAGAAACAATATATATAACAATCAAATTGTTGAGTGAAATAATAACCATTTTTCCAGATGGTGTTATCCGAGCTCAAAAACATTTCCTTGTTCTTTAAATACCTTTTGTTGATACTCAAGCATTTATTGTGATTTTGCATCAAGTGTGTTTGCATTCTCCTTGAGTTGAGGAAAAAATAATCTATTCTGGATTGACCCAGTGAAATAAAAAAGACTGGAAAAACAGGAAAAAGGAAGAATAACTGTGGTATTTGGATTCTGACACTTATCAATAGACCTACCATGCCTCTTCGGAAAAAATAAATGGCATTCGTATGATTAAAAAAAAAATAAAAATGTCCATATACCAGAGAAGATAACAGTAGTGAAGCATCAGAGTCCTTCAGGTTGAACCCAAAAAACAAAATAAAATTTTTAACAGCATTATCCATTAAGGGCTGTTGACATTCAGTGAAAGATAAAAACTGAAATACCCATTATACCTTTAGGATGTTCCCCATAATCTTAAATAGTGAATGCATATTAGTGCATCACCTGGGGAAAAATTAGAAATTAGCATTTGATTGTCAAAATAACCAAGCTAAAAATCTGTTTTTATGTTGGTGATATTTATTTATTTTTTTTTTTAAGAAGGACCTCTCCAAAGCAAATTTTGAGATCTGCTGCCTTGAATTTTTTCAAAGCAACCAAGTCATGGAGTCACCCTTGACTGAAAGGAGATGCATTGCAGAGGGACAGCAGAGGAAATGAAGGGGGATGAGGAACTCTAACCAGACTGCTTTGGGAGAGCATGGAATAAACAAATCAAACCTGAATTAAAAGAAGGCTTTTAAGGTACTTCTCCTTTTCCCAAATAAAAGGGAAAAAGAAGGTGTAATGAAGCAGAGTACAAACACATCAGGCTCTAGGCATAAATCTGAACTCAGTACATTATCTATACCACCATGTATATATGATGAGAGGAAAGAAGCAAACATCTGGAATGTGCAGCGAAAGATGAAAGGCATTCAAGCCCATACGTTCCACACTGAAAGGAGAATGTTTACATCAATTTTGGTCTAGGATAATCTTTTCAGACCCATTAACTCACTGACTTGCCAAGTTAGGTGACCTTAAGAGTAAAGGGTACTCTCTAGCAGTGGTAAGAGGTTCAGGTTTCCAGGAAGAGAGCATTCATTGTGCAGAATATATGGCATGTGTGTGACAATGATACATACAAGTATCTGCCACATGTGTGTGATAACAGCTAGAAGGAGGCAGAGAAATGTTGTCATTTGCTATGGAAATGGACTCCTTTGCTAATATTGCAAAGATTTATGATCCCTTAATCAGCAGACATTAAGGCATTGATGAGAAAAGCAGCAAAACACAGGCAAAGCTCTCAAAGCTTCCTGCTAAGCTCCTGCAACCATAAAGATTGTGCAGTGACACGAAGGCTGACTACTTAGTCTTTATGAAAACATACCATTGTCTTCATCAGAAACTATTTTACTCATTTATTCATAGACTTGAAATAGAACATCTCTTCCTTTCTTTAGGCATCTTGGAGGAAGAAAAAACAAGATAATATATGTCTGTGCAATAAACGTCTATTTTTGTGCAATGTGTAATGAAGCATCAAATATACTCAATCTGGTGAGTTTAAAGCGTGCTTAAGTGGTTGACAAAATGCACAAATCATAATTTCACCTCCATAACTCAGCCTACCTACTAAAAGGACCCTACAAACAGTGTACACTGCGCTCATGTGCCACTAGCAGAAGTAGTGCGTGGAGGGAATGTATTCTTTCCTACCCATTCTCTTATCTCTGTACCATTCAATATATTCTGTAATGCAGTTCTACAGGGTCTTACCTGAAGACGGAGACTGAAGACTTTTTTCCAAGGAATGGCACTTTGCAAGAACACATTTTATCTGACGTGCAGCTTCCACGTGAAAAGATAAATTGTTTATATACTGTTAAAGATAAATCTTTCTGAAGCCTGCTATTTCTGTGGGCCATATGTTTGAAAGCTTTTACCCAAAGCATGATTATTTTAAGAAAATTGCTTTGTTTCCTAATAAGAATCGAGGTTTTGGAACAGAGTTTCTCAAGAGGAATTTTTTTTTTTTTAACCTAAGAAGTTCTGCTGAAAGCTCCATTCAAAGTATTTTTTGGGAAACTGGATTAGTAACTGAATATTCACACTTGGATATGCGTATACATATTTCTCTCTTACGTGGCTAACAGCTGTGCAGAACACATCTTTCCAAGGAATCATAGCACATAACAAGTTGCATGTCTATAAGATTTCTACCAAGAAGAATCTCATTTGTATGAGGTTTTTTTTTTTTGTTTCCCTTTCCTTTCATAAGCTATCCCATTGTTTCAGGTTGCTGGAGCATTCCCATATTTAATTCTATGTTGTATAATTCTCTTCTGTTTCTGTTACAAAGTGAAACATTGTACATTTTATAATGTTCATTTCTTTAAATAAGGAAAACCATGGGGTTCCCCAGCCTGTGCTCTCCACATGACACATTACTGAGCCAGAAATCACATTCTGTACTAACCAAACCTTCCAAAATGTAAAAGTTGCTATGATCCAATCTAGAAGTAAGAGCAGCACAGACAGACAAGGTACCAGTCATAGCCATGAGAATCTCCTTGCTAAGCTTTGCCTGTGGGTTTATAAGAAGGGATTGCATTCACGCTGAGCTCTGGCGGTTGATGTACTTCACTCTCTGCTTGAGGAAGAGCTTCCCTCTCTGCTCTGTCACTCTACAACATCCCTATTAAGAGAAATTTAAACTCTGACTATCAGGTCAGTTCTGGTTTTGTCTGTAAATCAAAAATGGTAACTTCACAAAGATTACTGCATTCACATTTTAACATTGTGATAATTCACCTTGGCAAAAGAAAGATGAATATTGCCAATTCACTGTGTAACATGCATATGACCAGAAATGTAAACCCTATCAGACTTAAAGTGGAGAAGCATCCTCCTCTGCTGCCTGAAATCTTCCAGGACAAGATGCTGGCAGCATACCAATACAGAGTCCTACAAGCAGAAAGGTCATGGCTCATTCAGACACTGCTTGGCTCCTGAAGTAAACATCCCTACTTGTTAAGAGGGAGAGCTAGCAAAATTTTCACTCCCCTATGTTAATCTATGAAATACTGGCTGGCAAAGCATACCATCCCCACTCCACATTAATACGCCTGAGCAAGGTCTCTTTGGAAACCCCTCTTACTCAGGTTCCCCTGCCAGGAGTACACACTGCACAGCAAGGAAGCAGAATTGAAACAGAAACCCCAGATGATTATGTTCAATGTGGAAAAAATAAAGTAACTAGGAAAAATACATCAATCAATAAAATGCCAGTGCACTTGCAGAAAGTCCTCCCAAAAATATAAATGATGGCTACTCTCTTTAGAAGTTAAAGCACATTTTTTTTCACCAACCCCCCTTTTTTTTTTAATCTCCTGCAAAGTCAAGACAGGATCACAAAGTTCAGCTGGTTTTAGGAGGATTAAGGTTTAGGGATTAACGTTCATTCATTTAGGGATGTAAATTAGCAGCAGAGGGACAGCAGCTGACTGGTGAGGAAAGGGAGGAAGGAGGAGGCAGGTCAAAGAGCAAACTGTGCACGACTGCAGGCTTTTGCTGGCATAAATCTCAAATGACAATACCTCTGGCACTCCACCACAAAAAAAGTAAAATAAAGGACTACCGCCCAATACACTTGAAAATCTTTCTCTACTACTAAGTGAATAAAGACGGGATGATAAAATCCGGGTTTCTATTAGCAATAGCATCGATGATGAGTAGGTCCTTATTCTGCCCTTCCTATACTTAATAGCACATGGAGAATAGAAATCTACTGATCTTCTTTCCTAAGCATTCCTCCAACTCTGGCAGACTCTCACATATATAAAAAAATCCAAAACAACCCCATACTTTGCTCCTAATCTGACTGCCCTGGGCAGCAGTAGCAATGTGGTAGCACAGGGCTATGACCAGAACACACTTCCATTACCCAAGAGCCACACAATTTCAAATATATATATATATACACACACACATAATTTCCCCATATAATTTCAAATGCTTATACAATGCACCATCCCAGTAGCAATGGAAAATTAACAGGCAATTCCTCTCAGCTGCCCTTTCGGCTGCCAAGCTGTGAAACACCAGAGCCTACATTAGAAATATACCACAATTAGGCCTCCATAAGATTATTTTTAACTATTGCTACCTGCCTTTAGTATACATCACATCTGCTAAAGCTACCAGCAAAATAATTACTCCCATTGACAAGACAACAATGATGTAGTAATAAAAGAGTTATGTCGTGCTCTATTAGAAACAGAAATCCCAGAGCATTTCTGTAGTCCAGCTTTTTTACTGGCTAAGTGACAGGTTGCATTTTACAGATCAAGATTGGCTTGCAATGTTTGCAGTCAGAAAAGCTCATTCTGGCTTGAAAACTGAGTAAACACAGTCAGGAAGTGATTGAAGGAGCATGGATCGCCAAGATATAATTTATAGTTACTTTCCCACACTTGAAGCTATAGTTCTGTTCTTTGGACTCCAAAATTATTGATACAATTAAAATATTAGATTGCCAATCCAGAAGTGCCTGATATTATCTAATTCAATTGTCACTGTTTATGTCAGTCCATTTTAAAAGCCAAGTCATCTATTGCAAACAAACTGGGAAGAAATCATTCCAAAAACATACACACACGCACATATATATACACATACATACATAAACCGAAGTCCTATGAGTCCCTCAAGACTGTTCTGCCATTTCAATGTCAATTATTTACACAGCTACAAAACAATTCCATGTATGGACCAGATGAGCCATTGGTTAAACAAGCAAGTCTTCTACTAAACATGAAACCTCAGCTCTACTTTGTGTCAGGACACTACTTTTAGAAGATGAAACAAAAACAGATCTCAGAGTCTGTTGTCTCAAGCAGTCACAAGCAGTCCATTTCTCTTAGACAAGTATTTTCACTCCCTGATACTTGGCAACTCAGAACCCACCCCAAGATAGGTAATAGGCAAGTTCAGTTGCTGTCTTCCTTCTGTCACATTCCCACCAGCACACCCAGAAGAACAACTTGAGAACAAGGTTGCCCTGGACTGGGATATCCCAAAACTGCAGTCAGCTACTAGACATAACTGGGCAGAAGCATTTTAGTGCTGAAGGGCTTGCAAGGACCAAGCAGTCAGTTTGTCTCTCAATGGAATCTCCTTCCCCTTGCTAAACCTGTTGATTGCAAATGCACTTCACCCACTTTATTGCCCTCACAAGCTGTGCCAAGCTCCCATTCCTCTTCCGTCCAAGATTTTCCCTACGCTCCTCCCTGCTGACTCCACTAATTTTCTTCTGTCCACCAGCCTTTACACCTTCACAACTCATTGTATGTACATCCGTGTAGAAGTATGGCTGTAACACGACACACAGATATCAGTATTTTTACACTGTTCCCTTTGTTCCTATTCTTTTCTCTATTTACATGGAACAACATTTTATGACAGCATGCATGGAGATTACCATCTCTCTTTACTTTCAGTGAGGCAAAATATTTAAGCAAAAGTTTGACTTCTAGTGATGACAACAATGAAAATTCACCTCCAAGAATCAATTTTGTTGCTCGAGGGAAGGGATGCCATGCAGAGGGACCTTGGCAGGCTTGAGAGGTGGGCCCATGCAAACCTTATGAAGTTCAACAAAGTGATGTGCAAAGTTCTATACACAAGTTGTGGCAATCCCTATAGGTTGGGCAGAGAAGTGATTGAGAACAGCCCTGCAGAGAAGGACTTGAGGGTGACAGTGGATGAAAAACTCAACAGGAGCCGGCAGTGTGCACTGGCACCCCAGAAAGCCAATAAAATCCTAGTTGCATCAAAAGCAACGTGGCCAGCAGGTCAAGAGAGGTGATTCTCCCCCTCTATGTTGCTCTTGTGAGACCCCACCTGGAGTGCTGTGTACATTTCTGGTGCCCCCAACATCAGAAGGACATGGAAATGTTGGAGCAAGTCCAGAGGAGGGTCATGAAGTTGCTCATAGCACTGGAGCACCTCCCCTACAAAGCCAGGTTGAGAAAGTGAGGGCTGGTCATTCTGGAGAAGAGAAGGCTCCAGAGAGACCTCATAACAATCCAGTATCTGAAGAGGACCTACAGGGAAGCCAGAAAGGGATCCTTCATCAGAAACTGTAGTGACAGGACAAGGAGTAATGGGTAAAAATTGAAAGAGGGGAAATTTACGTTAGATATTAGGAAGAAATTTTTTACTGTGAGGGCAGTTAGACACTGGAACAAGTTGTCCAGGGAGCTTGTAGATGCCCTAAGCCTGACAGTGTTCACAGCCAGGTTGGATAAGGCCTTGAGCGATCTGGTCTAGGGAGATATGCTCCTTCACATGGCAAGGGGAGTTGGAAATCTTTAAGTTTCCTTCCGACCCCTTAATATTCAATGATTCTCTGATATCAATATTTTTCCTTTTTTTTTAAAAAAAAAAGTAAGCTTGTCTAAAGAAACTAAAGTAACTTCTTACAATAATTGCTGTTTTCTATTTGACATTTTATACTGAGTTGGTAGGGACAGAATTTCATCTTTTGCACCTTTAGCAGACAGCAGATGAATGAACACACTGTGGGTTTTTCCTCCCAGTTAATAGAAGAATTAAAAATTACGAGAAAACTCAACTAGAGCAGACCGTACCAGGGATATTCTTCATGGTAGATAAGCAAAAGATCAAACAACAGTCAGGCACTGTGTTACATACCTGAAGAAGCTCAAGTAGATAGGGGCTCAACACTAAACAATGTTACCCATTTCAACTCAAAGATTCTCAATAAATGAGAATACTGGCGGCTTCCCAAGTTTTCAGGCTATAGTTGTGGTGGAAGTAGTTCCCATTTTATAGTCCCATTAAGAACTGTTTAGATCTCAGCCTGTAACATTGTCTAGAAGGCACTCTATTTGCCAATGAAACTAAGAAACTGATTTTGACATTTAATGTATCATATCTATTTTATTTATAATCTCTAAACAGTAATGAGACATCTTTGTGATTAAACAGATCTGTAAACTGCTATGCAGAACTCTGGTGAATTTGATTTGGGAAGGAAATGAAGACTCTCTTTTTCATGACTTAATCAAGAATGCTTCCAAGAGGGCTCTTGAAGGGGAGAGGTGGCAGACAGCCTGCCCCACAAATGATGACAGCAGCCCCTAAATCAAGTGTCACACAGCTTCAAACCCTAAGGAGTCATCAGTCATGCTTGCAGGAGGGGAAGGAGCAGCCTCCTTCCTTGAGATCAATGAGGCAAACACAGAATACTCCTGCACTCCTAAGGATGATTGATGACTCCTTAGCAGCTGAAGTGTGTGACATTTGATTTCATTCACTGATAAGATTGTGTCTATCCAAACACCTTCTAGATAATGTTTCCAGGGCCCCTACATAGCTGTTCTTTGTGACATTTTACACAAAGCTCAATTGTTCAATGATTAATGAATTTCTCAACAATAGAAGAAAATTCTGTAAGAGAATTTTGTAACTCTGTCCCTTGATACTCTGATCACAACATAAAATAGGAATCTAGGCTCCTTGAGAAAACTAACAGGAGACCTCCTGCACTTGTCAATGACGCTCGATTGGGAAAACAGTCCTAAAAGAAAATTGGCTTTTTTCCTCAAAACTCTAAAGCATACACTTCAGGTCTGCTTTCCAGAAAACTTAGTGCATTGACAGATTAAAAATATTTTCCAAAACTTTAGGAAGCGGATTTACACAAGATCATAGATTTCAACAGACTTGAAACATGCTTTATAGCTTTCTTATTTTTCTTACAATACCATATTCTTATCCAGTTATTTCATATTTTGAAATGATGAAATCAACATGATTTGTAACTATGCTTTGTAACTACAAGGAGTTTGTAGACCCTTGTTTATGGGTTCTAAAACGTGCCTGCTTTATATTACACCCAGTTGTATCACAGGCCATGTTAAATCGTGTAGCCCAATTTACATTTATTACTGTGCTTATATTCAATTTTTTTGCTTTTCAGATTGATATTGAATTAAATGTTTTAAGCACCTGTATTTTTAACTCTCTTATGATATCATAATCCGGAAATTAAGTACATTGTTTGAGCCTGATTCTGTAAGTGCCACGTTCAGCTGGATTCTGCCCAATGCCTTTCGGAATTTCAGCACTTCTCACAAAAACCATGAATTCTGATAAATACAAAAACCAGGCAACTCAGAATTCTGTCAGATAATACATTCAAAAAGAGATAAGCTATATTGGTTGTCAATTATATCTTACTTTGTAAGTTTGTTTGTCAAAAAGCATACTACTAAACCAGAAGAAGAATACTGTAGTATAATCCAGAAAAAGATGATGACTGTGGCTCTCTCAGCCCTTCAGAATGAATGACAGGAACTGAATGGCATTACTGTCAAAGAAAAATGCTCCACATAACCTTTATAATTTTGCCAAAACCAGCCCACCAGAAGAAATCAAAGAGAAATTCCAAGTTTAGACTTGCCAAATGGATCTTTCATCTAAATTTTGAAACAAAGGCATTGTTTTTGCCAAGCATTGCTAAGCTTTCCTGAGGCCTCGCGTGAAAAATCAAGAACTCCGACTATTTGGAAATCATAGTCAATGTAAAACTTGGGTTTATTCCCACTTAATGCGAATAAGTCACTGCACATTACCTTGAAGGTCTTTAAATTAAAAATTATACTGACACAGAACTGTGCCAAATTAATTCAGCTATAACGAAATGATTATAAAAAATATGAACTGTCTTGGCATTTAAAAACATGACGAAGTCTCCATAAAAGTCTCTCTGAAAATTTGTTCAAATGAAAATAAGGACATTTTTTTAAGTCAACATTTTATTTCCAAAATATTACACTCTCAAGGAATTTAAAATACTGTATATGATGGCACCCAAAATTAAAAAAAATATATTTATGTTGAAAAACACACTTTTAAAAAACTTTTAACATAATGATAAATTTCTAATGCTGACATACATTCATGTCACAGACTAAAAAAAAAAATCAGGTTTGACCTTTTGGACAATCGTGTTTTCTTTATAATATAGCCTTATATTTACTTGTGTTTTTCTTCACTAAAAAATTGAAATAGCTTTTCTTTCTAAAACAGACACAAAAACTATTTTACATTCTCTCTCATGGTTAATTATGAGATGAACTGAAATTGTATGTGAAGGATGCCCTTAGCAATGCTGGTAACTGTTGGCAGCCGACAGCTAAACAGGGGTTTACAGGGTCTCATCATCAGTGAAGTGTACTCCCTCAAAAACTTGAGCATATTATATGAATGCTCTCCACTTTGAGGAAGACCTCTCAACTACCCACTAATGAGAATCTGTACTTTAAGAGTATATGAAGATTTTTTTAATGGTATGTTTGTTCAACAAGTAGCCACAGTTCTACCAGAAAGAGCTACTTTAAGTGGCAACTGATAATTCCCAAATTCCTTTCCATACCACATACATTAGAAAGCAGGCAAGTTGAATTCTTCAAGGAAAATTATGCTTTGAAACTGTCACACAAGTTTCACTTAAAAACTAAATTCATATGTAGATATGAGTTGTGTGCATCACTTTTCCCTTCCCTCTCACCACTCTTCAAGCCAGTTGATCTGCTGGAAGAGAGAAATCTTGTTGCTGTGTTCACTGAAAGTACTGAGCACTATGTGCTCAGAAATACCTACTCGACTTCAAATAACCTAAATGGAAGAGAACATTTATGAATACCCAAACTGGAAGAACTCAGGATGGGAGGGCATGGGAGATGCAGGATGGGTATGAAGAAAGGCTTAGCACTTATTTCTAAATACGTGTGAGTGCCCAGATTAATCAGTGGAATACATAAAATCAGAGAAATACAAATACTACTCAGAAACAGCTGAGCTGAACAAAAAGAGAAGAAACTAGAGAAGACTCTTGGAAACCTGCCTGATTTCCTCTGAGCACACAGTCCACCTGCTTGGCAAGCTCACAGGGAAACCCAGCTTGCATCCTTGTGACTCTCAAACAGTCTCTCCCTTGGAATGCCTTGAAGAGACAATGGCTTTCCCAATTTGCAGTGATGAGATGATCAAACTGTTTTGAAACTGGAACTCCTCCTTCGTCCAAAAATTTCAAAATTCAGGGACATTTTTCTGACCCAGAAGGCATCTTCAACTACCAAAATTTTACATTAAATGGTCTGTCTTTCACCATCCTATTGTTCAGAAAATCTTAAATCTGGCATTTGCTAAATTCTAACTGCCTAACTTTGAAACCTATAAAAAGTATTGTGTGTTTAGAAAATTTGCAATTCTGCAGTCTTGCGGATTTTTAAAATGTTATTCTTAGAATAAATGTCTATGTAAAACAAAGCAAAAAATGATGAACCCAGAGGCTGAAATCCTTCTACCTACCTCCTGTAGCTAAAAAAGGATTATAGGTTGTCGTCCTCCATTTGGATCCATTAGTAAAGGGGAAGAAGTGCTCTTCTTATTGATTTCACTAATATTTACTGATGGAAATGGAATGTGTCATACTGAATTCCATTTTAGAATCACATTGGTAGCATGCTCTAATTCTCACAGATGGGTTTTTTTCACTTCTCCTGACCTGTTCTCTCCAACAAGTTTCCTTCCAGCCCTGAAGCATTCCCGAGTCCTTCTTATCCAGTAAAACCGATATGAAATCCAAGCTTTTAATTCAATTACATTTCTTATCATCCACATCACCTGTCTATCACATTGTCTACTTCCCCATGGGACCCAAAATCCTCCTGATTTCAAGTCTCCGCCATAAGGAACACTCACATTCAAATCCATGCCTTTCCTCAAAATGATCAGTCACTACCATGTCCTCCTCTGCTCTATGAAGTATCTTTCTCACTAGTCAATAAATCTTTTTCTCTAAACTCAATCTAAATTCAAACACCTTCAGAGATCTCCCAGTACCTACTGGTTTCTCAACAGATTTGTTGCATGTCTCCCACATCCCTTTTTAGTTTTTGATGTGACTTAAACCTAGACTTTGTCCATTATAAGGCCAACATTCCCCTTCCAGTCTTCCCAATACAGAACTATGCCACTGTCTAATAAGAAGTCTAAGATTCCAGATAAGAGTTTCAATTTTCTTTTCTCCTTTTCTGGTAGGTTTCAGCAACTCACTGTGCCATTACACCACACCTGGTTCTGCCTTCTGACAGACTGAAGGAGCAGGGGAAGGTTTGTAGACCATAAAAAGAAAAAGCCCTAAGAAGCAATTGGCTAAGTGCACATTACAAGTGAAGTCTTAAAAGTCTCTTTTGCCAGAAACAGGAAGTTATTCCCAATATTTAAAAAAAAAAGAAATTAAATTCATGTTCAAATCTCAGAATAGATAGCCATTATTTGCTCACCTGAAATATTTGTTTCAAGGAAAAAAGTGCCCGTCTCAGTTCCCGTCCATTGGAATTGTAAAGTTTTTCTGGGAAAAGAAAAAAAGACAACAGAAAGAAGTTCAGCATAAACAAAACTGACAACATCGCAAAAATGTAGTACAGCTTTCAAAAGAGTCATAGCACCCATTTTCCATTAGGAAGACTGCTCTTAAAGAAATTAGAAATTAGCGCTTTTTTAAATATATATATAGGACTTATTAGTTAAAAATGTGCATGTAAACCAGGGTTTAGTTTTCCATAACTTCAGATAGCATCTCCCAGGTAAATTCACAATAGCTTCAACAAGATTAGTGAGAAACAATTCTCTCAGGAGCTTTTGAAAATGCTTAGAAATACTGCTCTTTCTACATTAAGATAAATTTAGGGCTTATTGAAAGTACCAGATTAATCTCAAAAAAACTCAGCTGAGAGCACTCTTTGCTTTTGTTATCAAAGCTAGAGCCACTGAATCCCATCCTTGACTGCCTTCCCTCTAGACATTCTTTTCTCATGTTCTCATCTTTCTATTGTTAAATCCTTTCTACAATAGCAATGAACATTAATACCAGAAATAGTCGGACAGTCTGTTCTAAGCATAATTCAAAACAGTGTTTTATTCTCATGAAAACTGATCTTGATCTTTTTCTAAATGAAGTAGAAGCCTTCTTTTCATCATCCAATACTGAAATATATTACTTCATTTATTCCCCTCCTAATGCATACTCACATAAATAATTGAAAGAAGACAAAAGCAACTCCTCTGCTGTGTTTCTGAACCCTGATACAATGTTTGCGCCTTTGGAAGAAATCTTGGACTGCGCATCTCAAGTTTATTCTTGCAAATTTGGAAGCGATTTGTGACTATGCAGGGATGGAGTAGAAGGTGTGTTCTTCAAATCTTCCTAGTCTACTACGCTTCACATATCTGATAGAAAGAGACTTTATGCAACACTTCTACAGCCCTAAATTGAATTTTATTACTCTAATGCAATCTGAGGACAATTACAAAGGAAAATCAAATTTTCATAGTCACCTCACATGACACACTTTGCCTCATCCACAGATCATCATGCGAGGACCGTCTCTGCAACAAACAGAGGCCAACAGGTCCTGAGATAAAAGCTGGAATGCTCATGGAGTGAAAATATTCTTGTGAGAAACTTAACTGTTAAATTCCAACATTTTATTTCTTACTTTCCCTTGTCTATTTCTGTTTTAATTACTACTTTACACTACTAAACCAAATTAAATTTTATTTCTCTTTCTCAGGAAGCTGCAAAGAAGGCCTAGAATTTGAGTATTCAATGCATTTATAACTCAGTAATCATTTTTTACTTCAATCAAAGAAGGTGGGTTTTATTTTTAGAAAAACATTTCTTATTCTCAACAGTCATCTTCAACTAAAGGAAAAATGCAAAGTAAAATTTCAGAAAAACTGACATTTTTTTTTAACTTTGAAAATAGTTTTGTTCATCCCTAATTGCCTCTGATTTCAAAGGCAGAACGTGTAGAATTGGCAAAACTATTGTTGTTGTAAGTTGTCTCCTTTCTTGCACTTTTTATAGAGTCCTGACAAAACATTGGAGGAATCGACTTCACTTCAAGCCATAAACTTAGAGGCACACTTTAATTACTCTCACTTAAATACACACTGGCATGTGAAACTACATTTTTTGGCAGGATAAAGAGTAATTTTGTCAGGAAAGCCTAAAGAATAATAAAGATCTTCTAAGACCCAGTCCATCAACTTTACATGCCATTATTACACAAAATATTCCTTTTTGAAAGATACCTCCATCTGGCATTTGTTATTACTAATTTTCCTCTATTCATAATTCACCAGCATCATTATGAGCAGAATGTCTCCAAACAAGGCAGTGAATTATCATCTTAATTAAGAGAGGCACCATTTCTTAAAGTGCTGGCAACTTTGTACATAAATATCAATGTCCTAACAAATGCCATCTGTTGGTCTTGGTTTTTAACAGGAATCATCATCTCAGCCTGGGGTAAAGTCCTAACAAACTATTGTTATGATACCATAACACTGGTCGCTTTCATTGGTGCGTGAAGAGTTTTGGTATATCTCAGAGGAACAATGCTGAACATTTTTCTCCTTGGTCTTTTCACAGAGCATAACATCATCCTTGGCAATCAGCACAAACAATGCTCTCCCTGCTTGTCCATAGCAAAGAGGAGAAGTTATTGACTGCAGCTAAAAAGGGGGGTCTGTCATTAGAGCTAAGAATCAATAACTACTGGAAGTATCAAGTTTGACAGCAGTCATGACAAAAAGACAGCAGCACATATCACAAATGCTTGAGCTGGGTTGAAAACCCCTCTGAGGAGTGGCAGTCCAGGCAAGTCATCTCAAATCTGACATCTATTACCAAAGACATTCACTGGTCCCCCCTCATGCAGAGCTAATCCTGTTGAATCAGCTCAGATATACAAGTTCCTCACCTCTTCACCTTTTATTCTTACACATGGGCAATATACTGTCTATGTAAGTCCAGCACTTCTTATAGTGCGAGCAGCCACCAGAAGCATTCATGGAGCATAAGTCAAGGAGGAAAGTGGGATGGAGTCATGCTTACATTGTGCTACATTCATCCAAGACGAACCTCACCCAGGGCAGGAAAGCCTGTGTAAGCCAAGGTACTGCACGGATCCCCTTATAAAAGTATAGTTTTACTGTGTGTGATGTTTTTCAGGAAACAGTAAATGCATACAACAGATTTACAGCTCAGGGACACTTGCTAAGGTGCTCTCAAGGCCTTACAGAATTCCCATTTGTCAACGACAACTTCAATACCACAGAACTTCAGGTTTATCCCAAAAGAACCAGACTGCAACTGAGCCTGTGAAAATGCATCAGAAGAAACTGAAAGGCAAAAAGCACTTCTGAACTCATTTCTGTGGTAGAAAATCAGATTTTAAAAAAATAGAGAGGAAAAGGCACATTTGCTTATGATGTTTTTACACTGCAGACGATTCTGACACCAGATAGCGAATGTTTTCTAATATTCGTTGTTTTACATGAGCAGTTTAAAGTGTTGCCCTCTTAAACAGACTGAGAAATAACCTTCCGTACTAAAGCATAGAGGTGACTAATTCCCATGGTGCATCCCTGGCAGAGTTGTCTTAAATGGAAACAAATGATGCCTACAGCTTTGAAACAGGAGTCCAACCTGCTACGATCATGAAGTGCTCCAAGGACAGTCCAAAAGACCCATGTGCTCACTGCTTTGTTATACGGTGTAGATAAGCTTGAATATGTACACCAGGACTGCTTTATGCCAGAAACCAAATCTCTGAACTTCAGGCAGGAAAACGTGCTGCTACACCTCTCTCTGAAACTTCACAAGACTCTGGCCCTTTGGTAAAACACCTTTCCTGTCCTTCCCTAGGTTAGGTACAGTCTGGAGACATACTACATTCATATACTTCAAGATTAGAGAAGATAAAACAGGTCAGGGAGTTTGTAGATGAGGGAGTTAGTGATATCTGACTATAATACCTACTAATGATGGTGTTTCTGACAGTTATGTCCTGATAAGCAGGACATTCGCAGTCATTTTATACTATTTTTCTTAAAGAAATAAAGAACTGCATCTGCAGCCGTGAAATAGGTTTCATTGCATATACCAAGATGACAGAAAATTCTCCTGGTGGTTCCCTCTGGTATTAATTAACACTAGAGGGCACTGCTTATTTCTTTATTTTATGAAAGAAAACTGCACTCTCCTCCACGGGCTTCCCACTGATTGACCAGTACTATTTGGGATGCTGAGTTGGTACTTTATTATCCCTGAAACCCTGCTTTTAATCTGCAGACTGTAGGACAGCCTAGGAAATTAAAAAGCATCAGCACTGCAAATCTCAAACATTCAAAATCAGTCAACTCTTCTGAAATGGGTAGAAAACCAAGGCTTGAGTTTTATTTACCTTTTTGCAAAAAACAAGAGTCATATTTGTTAAATTATTGTCCACATCATAGTGGGTAGGTGTATATCGTTGAAAAACAAAGAGATTCCCTTAGCTAAGCACCTCTTTCTAGAGACAGGGCATCAAAATAACTGGGTTTGTGATAGAGATAGACATGTGTGAGAGGCAGCAACCTACAAGTGCCTACTTTTTGCAAGGACAGAACTTTGGTTGAGAGAAGGCTTCACGCTCTAAAAGAAAAATGTTATTTACTACTCTGTATTTTTGTATGCTGTTACTTACATGAAAAATAACTCATGCTAAGTGAAAATAGATTTCTATAGGTGAATTTGGTGCAAATGAAGCAGTGGAGGGAAGCCAGTTTGGTTTGCAATCTGTATCTTTTCAGAAAACAGTCTTTAAAGATCTTTTATCGGACCACTAGCAGCTTTCAAAAGGGATTGTATATTTCCAAAGATGACTGTCAAAGGCTCAAATTTCACTGTGTATTCAACTCCTTTGACTACATGGGAAAAGGGATTTTTTTAAGAAAATAATAATTGGTCCTTATATTCTTAATTAAAATACTGACTTTTCTTCTTCCTTCTCTGGGAAAAAACGAATGTTTTCATTCCACAATAAAAGAAGAAGCAGAACTGGCTGAATATTGCTTGGTTCAGCCTCACATGTTACACCTGACCTCTGACCGACAGAGTACCATCCTCCTCCCTTCCTCTTCCATCACACCCATTGAATTGGTCCCTGGGATATAGTAATTTATATAGCATCAGCCTTTTGAGCTGTTGGCAAAGGCTCGTGAACATCTGGCTAAGCACAAATGGGAGTTGCTCTGCTTCACTTGCTGCTGCCTGAATGACCTCCATGTCTCCCATCCATGCCTCTTTTCTTTAAACTATAATTTCAAGATGAAGCTCCTTTCCTTACAAAAACATAAAAGGGAGATTAACTCCACATTTGATTACATTAGCAGGATACCTGGTGCATATCTACCTAAACGACATTTGAAACATTTCCTGCCATTCATTTCTACCTTGCACGGACAGAAGTAGAAATATTCTCTGGCTTTCAACAGCCACTCGCAAACTACTCAGTAATTAGAAACTAAAAACTTAATTACTCTCCCTGCAACAATGAATAAAACATTATTTTAAGTGCTCACTAGGAAAAAGTATTAGTGCTAAAAGTAATAGGCTGTCAGAATTTAATGAACTGCCTACCTTTCCAGCAGCACTGATGGGAAAAAAAACTTGAAAGAATAAAGAAAAACGTTTATAATGATAAAAAACCTCTTTCTGTGAATGCCAAGTGCCACACTTCCAAATTTATTATTGCACTATTCCAATTTTAAACTGTGTTATTTTATCTGAATGAATGTATACAACTATAAAACTAGGGAGAAGTCTGAGCAGCACAGCAAGAAGTCAGGCATATTGGTCCAATCCTGTGAACAGGCATCAGGAAGCAGTCTGGTAGACTTTACTGGAGTAGGCCCATGGGTACATATAGTGCTGCAGAACTATAAAAAAACTGTATATAAAACTAATTAGCGTAGTGTGCCAGTCTTTCACTGTATGTCAAACAAACTAAAGCAGTTCTCCAAGATAGATCTGGTCCTGTGCCAAGAATAGGCTCTTTTCTTAGTTTTGCTTTTGTCCATGAAAGTTAGTCATAAATGTGTTGGCCAGACAAGGCACTCTACTTTTCTCCCTAGACCCCCCAGAAAATGCATGGAGAAAGGATTCATTCCTTTCCATCCACACAGGCACATTGCCCACTACTGCATTAACACAGTTGCTGCTTCTGCTGAGATTACTTCATTCTGTATATTGCAAATTTCCTTTTTTCCTCAGAATCTGATCTTATTTCTCTGTATAAATAGTTAGGCATTAATTAGTGCAATGTCACATATGAACGCAAGGTAGATATTCTCCCACTGATTCAGGGATAAATGATTAGCACTTAGTGCAGGAAAGGAGTTTTCCCATAATAAAGGACCTTAGGCCAAGCAAGTGGCTGCGTACAAATTTCAGGAAGCTGAGTCCACGTCACTGTCAGCACCGACTGCTTTGGAGGAATGTGCAGGCTGCCTCCAAGGAATGCTGCCCCTCGCTCCCCATCAGAGATAAAACCTCCCTCCCCTCCTTTTCATTCAGACACACAGCAGCTGCTTAGCTAATTATCTCAGACAGTGGGTCCCCTCAGTGAGCAGGGTCCTTTGCCCCCACTGGGAGAGGGGAATCCTTTGTTGGGGAAGGATCCTATTACGCCCGCATATGAGAAGAGCTCAGCTTCAAGCCTGCATCCTTATTCCCTTTCTCTGTAAAGGACCCGCAGGTGGGGAGTGGGAGGAGAGAAAGACAAAATAGCATTGGACACCCTTTCCTATCCCATCCCCTAAAGCCATGCTGGCAGAAGCTCAAAGCACAGAGTGCAAAGAGACACCTGCAAACTTCAGGGAGCCTGTGGGTTTGGACAGACAAGCAGGTAGAACTCCAGTGCAGGATCTCCCCTGGGAATGAAAAATACCCTACAGAGCCAGCACTTCAGAGCAATTTTGTACACTCTCACGTAGGGATTTTCCTGCCTCTTTGAGAGCAGAAATTGGCATTCCTGCTGCTGCAAGAAGTACCCGGCAGAAACAGTCCCTGGATTTCCAAAGAGAGAGTACACAGGGAAAAAACCCTGCTTTAGGAAGATGTACTGGAGCTAAACTTTTTTTAAATGTCAAACATCTTAACTTCTATCACAAAGGAATTAACAAAACTGTCAGCACAAGAATGATTATACATTTAAGTTCACTGAAAAAAGTATCCCCTCCTCCAGGTGCAAGTGTCCTCCCTAATTCTTGCTCCTATGTTTCCAAGAGATATGAAATGAGATTCAATCATTTGCGGGAAAATGAGTAACACGTAAGAAAAGTGCAAAGGACCAAGCAGAAAGATGATGACCCTGAGGATGAGGAATCAGAGACATGCAACAAAGGAGAAACAATTCAAAGAGAAGTACAGAAGAGCAGAGGGAAGTCAGTAAGAGTGAGAACTGACAGCAGGAGAGATGAAGGTCTGGAGTGCCATTAATATGAAAACAATAGTGCTTAAAGAAAGTAATAATGCTTAAACAATCAGCTACAGAGAACTAAACTTAATTCTTCAGAAGCATGGAAAGACAGAGTGAAAAAACAAATAATCTGTGTAAAACAGAGAGAAATCATCCTTTTGGGGTAAGTTCTTTTCTTTCTGAACACATAATTCCTGAATGTCCTGGAGGCTCCCCTGTCCTTGATTCCAGGTTTTAGCCAATGCTGGAGGTTCAATACCAGCTACAGCAACATGTAAGAAATTCAGTGAGATTTAAAAGAAGAAGGTTTTTATGCGCATAGTTGGTAGAAGGGAATTTCCAGTCTTTATCATACTGCACTGTCATGGCTCAACCCCAGCTGGCAACCAAGTCCCCTGCGGCCACTCGCTCACTCCCCCACAAGCGGGATGAGGGAGAGAATCGAAAGAGTAAAAGTGAGAAAACTCATGGGTTGAGATAAAGACAGTTTAATACTAAAAGCAAAAGCTATCCACACAAGCGAAGCAAAACAAGGAATTCATTCACCACTTCCCATGGGCAGGCAGGTGTTCAGCCACTTCCAGGAAAGCAGGGCTCCATCATGCATAACGGTTATTTGGGAAGAAAGACAAATACTATCATTCCAAATGTTCCCCCCTTTCTCCTTCTTTACCCAACTTCATATGCTGAGCATAACATCATATGATATGGAATGTCCCTTTGATCAGTTGGGGTCAGATCTTGTGCACCCCTGCACTCTCAGACTCCTCACTGGTGGGCTGGTAGGAGAAGCAGAAAAGACTTTGACTCTGTGCAAGTGCTGCTCAGCAATAACAAACACATTGCTGAATTATCAAAACTGTTTCCAGCACAAATCCAAAATACAGTCCCAAACTAGCTACAATGGAGAAAATTAACCAGTCAAAACCAGCACATCCCTTCTGGCAGTTGAACGGGACTATACTGATCTCTTCTCTCAACCATTTGTACCGAACTTCTGTTCATAATGCTTGGTTTCAAGCAAACCACGTCATGGATAAACCATTAGCCAGAGTTTCCCCTTCACAAAGCTCTAAATTACTATCCTTTTGCTCCTGTAGACCCATCCATATGCACGTGGAACTAGGAAGAACATTTGTCATACTATCTGCACACACTATGGCAAACAAATGCCAATGATTTATGCTAAAGCAAGTGTTTATATAGTTAAGTGCAAAAGGAAACCTTAGTCTTCATCTGCTGGATGCTGGGGTTTACAGCTATGGAAGATGGTGTTCTCTGTATGTTGCTCTGCATTATGTTAAGATCTTAAAAACTGATGGTGTCAAAACTTCTTTCACTGTTTCTATTTCTAAATTACTTAGCATATTAAGGCCCTGCTTACTCATAAGCAAAAAAAAAAAAGGACATATAAGGTGATGTGGGCTGAGAGCAGGGTGAAGTTGCGTGACAAAAAGGGCTAGTACTTTTCCCCTTAGTTTTATATCTCTGTTCACCACTGTTTTCCCAATTCTCTACTGTAGAAACCTCTGTCAGTTGTCTTTTACTGCTGCTGTGGAAAAAAAGACATAAGCAATAAAAAAGCCCAACAGTAGGAGAGCACAATAGCAGATTTTACCTAAATTATGAAGTAAAAATCAGACTGGGACATTAAAACTCAGAGTCAACAAGGAATCGTTTAACTGTATAGAAAACAACAGCAACAACCCCAAGAAACTGGAATATCTAAAGAATTTCAATTATTAAAACCCCCAGGCTTTTAAAATTAGTTATATCTGGAGAGATAAAGAAAATGCAAGGGGAGTTCATTGGAAAAAGATCTTTTTTAGAATCTGCTTTCATGGTCAGGCTGGGGAGATTATTGCCAGGCTAATGCCACAAAAAGCATTTCCTGCCCTCTATAAGCTGAAAACTATAAACAATCTGGAACAGCAAGGCATCTTTGAATCCACTTCTCATTTGGTTATCACCATAGCTTTTATTTCCATTTCCAAATTGCTTCTCTTATGTATCCTTTCTGATTTTGCAAGCTAGAATACAGAATTCCCCATTTCCCATTGAATCTGATGCCTACTGATAACTTTGAACACATGGGGAAAGGTTGCTGCTGGAAACAACAGCAGTGAAGTAGGTACACTGTGTAGGTCCATGCACACAGTACAGATCTAGAACAAATTGCTCAATCAGCTCAGTCTTCCTTCCTTTCTTGAAATAAAAAGCAACACTAAAAAGACATTCAAAAGTTACAATCTTTCCAACATACTATCAAAATCAAGAGCCTCTGCCTCTTCAGCCTACTCATTCCAGCTATGGAACAAGCACCATAGCGTACTTCCCTTCAATGATTTATTTATACAGGTCCTCTCCACTTGAATGCAAAAGGCACTAATATGCTCTTCAGTTCTGAAGTGCAGGAAACAGTACTTTGGGTTGATAACTTCAAAGGAGGGCACTTCTGCATGTCTAAAAAATGCTGTGACTGCTCTTCCGTAAAAGTCAAAGGGTTACAGAAGGGAAAAGGCTGCGTTACAAGGTCAAATATTCCATCGCCATATTAGAGCAACTGGTGATGGAAAAGACTTGAGAGGTCATGTCGTTCATCCCCCTACGGATGCAAAATTGTTCCCTAGAGAGTAATACAGTAGGCAAGTAGTTGTTACATTAAAATATATGTTACATAATGCAGAATGGGGCTGGGGAAAATTCCTAGAAAATAAAATAATATAGAAGAACTTACTGCTTCTTTAGAGATTACTGTAGCCAATCTGAGGCTAAAGCTTAATTTTTAAAACTATGTTGAGGCCAATATTTAAGTTTTGTTTTTGTTTCAGTTTAAAAATAGGCCTCTGAATTGCTGACCTGTGTGCTTGTACTTGAACAAGCACATCAGCGCCTCCTGGATTAAAAGTACTTAATAACAACACACTAGTCATGATTTGAGTTTTCTGTTTTATTCTATTTTAAATAGTGTCAAATGCTGCGCTGCATTTTCAATCAGTATTAGTAAACAAAGAGCAACAAGCAAATTATAGCAACCTATCAACAAAAAAGACAAAAAATTTAGGCACACACCCACTATCTCTAGAATTATGGACGCCTTACCTGTGCTGACAGCTTGGCAAAAGGCAAAATGTCTGAGTGCAAAGACATCACGGGTTTGTGCCAAGAAGGTGAATGAGCTCCTGAGCTTAAAGTTCATACCAAGTTTTTCTGTTGCATAAGACATGCCAAAATACATCTTTAAGACTAGGTTGTTCCAGTGATCCCAGATCCAGTCTCAGAAGTGCATCAGGATTTAACTAGCCCTTGGGCCTCAGAGGAAGCAGCCTCATAATTAACTGCACGCGTTCAAGCACATCAGTTTGTTCCAAAATTTGGACAGCAAGTATGAACCACTCATCAGATAGCAAGCAACAGGCAAAAGAGCAGCAGCAGCTGATGGTGAAAACCTGATAAAGCTGCTCCTCCTCAGACTGCTACTAGTTTTTGCAATGGTGTGTGCATCTGTAAATAGTCTGCACTGCCTACGTGCATGTGAGACTTCCCATCTCACAGCCATGCTGCTGGGCACAGCTGGTTCCAATTCAATGTTGGGGTTTTTTTGAACATTTGAAGTGGCCAAGACCAAGAATCCACCACAAAATCCTCACATACAATAGATGTGCCTGTGACTGAGACACACTGTCAATATTAAGGATTAGTATTTACTTCACCCAGAAGCATCAGCCACACAATCATGAAGATTCCTTCTGGGAAGCTTCTAAATGTAGCACCTGAATCCAGCAGAGCTTCATCTATAGGAGTTTTTACCCCAAAACTTATTAGAAAACATAATAAGCAAAGAATTCCAATGAAAATGCCACAGTATCTCCAGCAAATTTTTTTCCATTTTTCATTAAATTTACTGATAATAATATTGATTTATAAAACATTTTTTTTCAATTTAAATTCAATATTTAGACCTCCCCAGTCTGAAAATTCTTGCAATGTCTCCATATAATAGCCTCTTCCTTATGCGATAAACTTCACTTGTAGCTCATCTTTCCTACACCTTCTTGTTTTTGTATACATCCTCTAATCAATTCACATCTTTAAATGTGCAAGGCCAGACACAGCAATTCAACTAAGGCTTTACTGATTTTGAGTAAAAAGAAGAAAGAGCATTTCAATAGACAAAGATTTGGTTTTGGTTTAGTATTAGTCACACAGCAAAGAACAATCCCTTAAGTAAGAGTCTCATAGTTCCTAACAGACGTGATCTCAGTCAAAAACAATAGGCTAGTTAACCAGCTTTGTTCTAATAACTTAAATTGACTTTTTCCATGTGTCTTGATGTATTTTAGGGTTCTTGGAAGGATGCTTCTTTAGGATATTTGAAGGAAATAGTTAAATTAACAGAAATTAAGTTAAGAGAGATGGATTTGCAACAGAGGGAGAATGAAGAAATATCAGATGTGCAGGAGGAAACACTGCAGCACAAATACTTTTAGCAGATGTCAAAGTAATTCAGGGTCAGCAAGTTTCACATCATTCTGAAATTGCTGGGACACATGAAATATGCACCATTTTGGCAACTGAAAAGAAAGGCAGACCCCACGAATAAACTGGAAAAGAATCACGAAGATCTCAGGCTAAATTCATGCCAATGCATGAATCTCGATGCAGATGCCAGATCAAGCACATGGTCAGTCCTCCTGCAGTAGCCTGGGGAGGCTTGGAGATCCCCACTATCTGCTGGACAACTCACCTCCCAGCATTTCTACGGCGGCTGCACCCCGCGCCTTGCCATCTCTTGGGTCACACTGGCACACAAGGCAGTGCAGGTGGCTGGCATATCGCTGCTCCATCTGCTGCCCCATGTCTTACAGCAAGAGGGACAAGAACAGGCATCCCAAGAACGTGGCACAGGCACTGTGATAAGCTTAACACACTAGGAGGGAAGGTAACACCACAGGGTAGCCAACAGCCTCAAGCTTCACATACCGCACACAACAGCCCTGCAAGAGAGAACTGCAGCTGCTGTCCTGTGCTCCAGTGCAATTTTGTCCTTCAGTTACTATTTTTTGTTACTACTCAGACTGTTGGGAATATAAAGGCTTCTCCAGCAGAGGAGACACACCTTCATGCTGTCTTTAGTAGTCTGATGTGCAGGCATGTACAAAGATTTAACAGTGAAAGTACTTAGGTATTTCACATCCATATAAAAATGAGGCAAAAGTAGGGTACTTCTCCACTTTCCAAGAACCACGATTAGGATGAAGGGAAGTATCCAAAGCTACATATATGAAAATCAGGAAATTACTGATAAAAGACCATGTTAATCGTGTGAAAACTTCACTTTGGGAAATTTTCCCCCAGTTTCACAGGTGAAAAATATCCCTGATTTTCCAGGAACAAGATGTGTGATACTTGTAGACTCCACAACAGTATGGTTGGATCTCACGAGAAAATACAAAGCAAATATCGGAACAATCATTTCACCCCCATCAATTAACACAACAACTAAAAGCCGCTGTGCTAGATGCTTCTTTGAGTTGCATTTGGGAATCAGTGAATTCACATAAATGCATTAGCAGCCGGAGAGAAGCTTGTACATAAATCCACCCACTGCTTTGGCAACACATTTTCCTTTTTGAAACAAAAGCTGGCCAATGCCTCTCCAAGCAATGGTGCACTGCCCACTGGGGCACCAGCTCTTCATGTCTCTTGCTGTCGACAGAGACAGACCCTCGAGCAAGCCCAGCCTCACTTAGCATGATTTCCTGCTTAAATTTCCCCCTCAACCTCTACACATCTCAACAGTTTTATAACAAATAATTTAAATGAAAAGTCGCTCAAGCTATCGGGCTCCTTTCCATATGGCTCCATTCTGTCCTGGGTCAGGGGAGCTTCCAGACAAGTTTGCAAGTTTCCAGGGTAAAAGGAAAGGCTATCCTCACGGTACTCAAACCCTACCACCCTACCACACATTTATATTTTCAAACATTCCTCAAGCACAATTTCTGTTTACCATACCATAGGGCACTTGGCCTGAACTTGTTTAACAGGTTTGCATTATTTATCCAAACTCATTCATCACAGTTGTAAAACATCTGACAGAAGATGGAGGTTTTCCAGTATGTATCAGGCCTCTTGTTTAATTCAAAAACTGATTATTTCCACCTCTAAGTAATTTGACCAATGCCACACAAAAGCATTCAGCTACACTAAATCTTTCTCTGTTTGCTATTAACTCAGTCACTAGCTGTAAAAAGCTCTTGCTATCTACTTATCTAATTGATCAGAAGAATATCAACTATATACACACATATACTATACATATTAATACACATAATATATACACACATTAGTTATACATATTACATATGTTTATATATATATATATATGATATATATACTCTACACATTTAAATGCAATAGTTTCTTTTTAGGAAGATCTATGTGATAAGAAAAGCTTAACTGACACATTCACTGAATTGCTATTTGTAATATAAATACTGTCAATTACTATGCAAAGTGTTTCTGTGTGCAAAATGCCCATACTACGGCACAGGGGCTACACACATTCAGCTACTTAATCCAACAAATCCCAGCCATAGGAAAACACGGTAACATAAAATCCATGAATTCATAAATTCATTTAAGCATCAACATCGTGCACACTAAGTCAATGTAGTTTGCAATCAGATGCTGCAACTGGAAAGTAAAAGCTGTTCTGCTTTCTGTGATTACTAAGCATGAGCACTGCCTTTTTACTTCTTGTCTCTTGCAGAAGGAAGATCTTTCATTGTTCTTTTTTTCGGTCTTTTTTTTGCATACTGTGCATTGCTCATTAATCATACTGACACAAATCTGTAACCACAAAACTAGAAGCAAGCTAACAGCTAAGACTTGCAAGAACATTAGAAGGACCAGATCCTATCTTCTACCTAGGCTTTCTAGATTCCAAATCAATGTAGTTCAAAAAGTGTCATATGGGTTGCAGGAATTCAAGATCCATTCACTGTTCCTAAGAAATCCATAACTGTTTGCTGCATGGTTTGGCTGTCTCATATGCTAGCTTTTTCTCCCTTGAAGAACTATATAAAAAACCACGATGAACTACATCATCACACTTTCACTTGACAGCACAGGTGGGTTAGTGCAGACCTCAGAGCAAAAAAGTCCCTACCCTTTCTCACATTAGGAATCAGAAGTATCCTGGGAGAGTGAGTCTCAGGGAGAAGCCAGGGCAGTAAACTGAGAATGAAAAATCTCTGCTTCTCTTATATCAACAGTACCTTGAGAATCTCTATGTTCTGAGAGCTAGTAAGGATCTATCCCTTTGTCTCCCTCACCTCCCACCCTGTCATTATTTCTAAAGTCTATAAAGAGACACTGGAAAATAAAGATGATTACAGAAGACAGCTCCAGCAAGAAAACAATAGGGTTTGCACATCTGATTATAATATATTACATTCAGAAAACAAGAAAATGTGGCTTTTNTGAGTACAGAAGACAGCTCCAGCAAGAAAACAATAGGGTTTGCACATCTGATTATAATATATTACATTCAGAAAACAAGAAAATGTGGCTTTTTGGAAGAAACACAGGACTACCATCTACAGAAAGAAAACCATGAAGAAATTACCAGGTGCTCAAGTTTGCCTCAGTGGCACTCCTGGTCTGCAACCACTACTAATCTTCCATACAGAAAGCAGACAATGAAGCTGAAGGGACAAAAGACCTTAAGAAAAAAACCAAACAATATGCTTATTCTTTTATCTGAAAACGATTTCTTACTGTATACTTCTTTTTTATTGCTCTTTTTATTAGCCTCTCTTAGGCTTTTTATGTAAATAAGTGCCCTACAGCCTACTGTCACATGGTATATATGAGACAACCTCTCAAGTGTGTACAGAAAACTTCAGCTGATGCAGGATTTGGCAACTTGATTGGTAAGTGGCATTTTAATTCATGAGCATATTAAATACATGATGCATAATCTACTTGGGCAGCCTGCTAGTTTTAAGATGTTAGTCTAGACCTATAAAGCCCTAAATGTCTTGGGACCTATTTATCCAGTCATTGAGCTTTTTTGGAAGTTTTCTGATGAAACAGAAGTTATAATCAGAAAATGTCGGTCACTAAATTGGAAGCACTGCATTGAAAGTCACTTGCAGCAAGCAAACTTTCTTTAGATCCAAGACAGGATCCCAAGGAAGTTTGCCTAGATTCATTATAACTGAGGACCCTGGAAGGGTATGGCTGTCAGCCCTAAGGCTGGTGCTGTGGGAAGCTGTGAGTCTGCACCATGATGCGACAAATCAGAAGAGAACTGCAGATCCTAACAGATTGAGAGCTCCTGGAGCCCAAGCTGTGCTGCACACAACCCAGAGAGCCCAATCCTGAGCCCAAGTGCCAAAAAAAATGAGAAATGTGCACTTCAGTCACAAATTTCAGAAAAGAAAAATTTATTTGTACTCAGAGTACCTTTCAATATCAATTTTCTGCAGAGGTATTAGGATGGTATTTCCCGAGCAGTTTCCGAGTTGTGCCACAGAATATTGGGTGTGTTTGTGAAAGCTCTGTCACTCCTCACTCCCTGCAACTTCAGAATTTTGCATGTCTGGAACAATCTTATTTTTTTCCGGTGTTTCATTAGCAGCCCCCTTCTGAGAAATGCCAGGTGGCACTGTGCCCAGAATCGCTTGCCAGCTAATCTCAGAGGATTGGGCATTATGCCATTTGAATTAAAAGAGCTCAGCTCTAGCTCACTGATAACATTTAGGAATCAAACCAATAAAATGGGGGAAAAAACTGAATACAAATAACCTCTGAATGCACACAGATGATGGCTTTTACTGAAAATGTATACAGTTATGGAGAAAGAAAAAAAAAGCAGTAGTGGTCTTTTCTTGAAAACTTAAAACAGGGTTCAAGTAAGAAAAATTGGCTATGATTTTATTAGTTTCTGAAAACAACAAAAAGAAAAAAAAAAGGAATTTGAACATTTAACTACAAAGGTAACATCATAGGGTTCCCTGCAACAGAGAGCTCAAACTTCAGGCAAGCTGTGCTATGCTACTCACCCCACAAAGTGTGGAGGAGAAAGAGGGAGAAAAGAATTTGCATTTGAAGGGAACAATGGATTTTCTCCCTCAGTCCCTTCATTCTGGCATTTTGACATGTCCTTCCTAAAATAAAGACGACGTTTAATTTATGAAGACTAATAAAATCATAAATAGCCAGTGAAAAAGTCTGCATAATCCTAACATTGTCCACATCAACAATAAAACATGGGATACTTCAGCATGTGCACGTAGATGAGTAGGCAAGAACACAGACTAACGATTCTGTAAATAATAAACTGTTTTTCTATAATAGTTTTTAGGTTTTACAGGCTAGAAATTCCCACGTACAACACACCCCACAGAGGAGGTATGGGAAGGAAAAACACAAGGCTAATAAGGACGTGACTATTAGGAAATAAAACAATTCAAAACCATTTCCTATAACACAGTTAAAGAAAAATATGGGAGGCAACTTGGCTTACTCTGACTGCTGTCTTTATAAAGCCTATCTGTGTTGTTTACATCTTCTCTATTCTTTCAGAGACCATGAGTCAGTAGAGGACAGCTTATTTTCCTTTCACTTCCTCATACATGCCTTGGAGAGTCAGATAGCATCGGTCTTGGACTATTTCATAGCTAATTAACAGAGACAACAGCTAATCAAATCAAATAAGTCATTCAGACAAAACTGTCCTTTTCCTGTGACATAACATCCAAGAAATTTTTATAGGAGAAATAGAGGTGAGTTAGAAGGTCTCTCTCCATCTTACAAGCAAGGATAAAGCAGTTTTAACTTTGGTCACAACAACCCCCCTACAGTTCAGATAGATGAGGGCTCGCAGAAGTCACTTGCTTTTTCAGCTCCATTTGCAAAGCATGGACATTAGCCACAGGCAGACACTTTAGCACCCTCCAAACAGAGGCAGACATTTCAGAGAGGATGCAATCTGGTGTGAGGTGCTTGCCCTTTCCCTGTCTTTCCCCCTCTGTCTGCCTTTCCCCCTCATGTGCTCTGCTACCCTCGGGGGGGCTGCAGGGACCTGCTCACCTTGAGCTCCCGAGGCAGGAGGGAACATCAAGCATCCACTAGCGCTGCGTGAGTCAAAAAAGGAGCTTACAGGCAGGCAACTCTGCCCCTACCCAGCACACTGCATTCCATGTCTGCCCTGAGCAACCCTTGCCATTAGTGTCTCCGGAAAGCAGCTGGTGGCAGAGGAAGCAGCAATACTCCCCTAGCCTTCCCACTGCTCTCAGCACCCCAAATTATCAGCACTCCTGTGCAAGCGCTCTGTCCTCACCATGGGCAGGCCTGCTGGATAATCATTCCCGCGTTGTTTGGGCTGCTGTTCTCCACTTGGTCTTCCACACAGTGCCCTCACTAGCTATTCCCACATCTACTCTCAGCTGACAGGAGCCCTTTCTCAGCACTGTCCTTGCTGTGAGGCTGTGACATCTGCATTTTCCAGACGAACTCATTTTCCCACAGCGGCAGCACTCTTTCAAGCCACTCAGCTGCCAAATCCCAGGTACCGCTGAGACATTCAGCTGGGAGCAATCAGAGCAAAAGGCCTGGCTGCCAGGATGGGTGGCTCCAGTAGTGTGCTTTCACAGGTGGGTACTGTGAATTCAGCTCCACAAGCAGTGCCTCGAAGTGCCAACACTGTGCATTGATGGAGTGTAGACCTAACACAGGGCTTGCTGCAAAAACTCATTGCTGGCTCCTGTGATCCACATTTTGTCCTGCAGACATAGCATGACAACCCATGCCAATGAAGCACAGGAAGTAGAGGAGCCCAGAAGTGAACACTTGAGCCCTCCTTTGTCCTTTCTGCTCATATGCCTTGCAGAAATGACCACATTAAAAACAAGTAAAAAAGCAGAATACTATTGAAACACTGAATTTCATTTGTATTATCTTATTTACAAAATACACATTTCTTCCAGTGAGAATCACATCTGACTTGCTACTGACCCAGACAGAAATTCAGAGGGAAAAGGACTAGCTTCTGAGGTCCTATCCATAAAAATGTTTACTACTTACTTTGGTAGCTACTAATCATTCTGGGATTTATGGGGTGCTTCATCAACCCTTAGCAAAGCTTGCTCATGAGAAGACATGCAACAAAGCAAAACCAGTACTAAACTCTGCTTCAATGAGAGCAGAGCAGATTAAACCTAGAAATTAATGAAGGACAAGAAGCATAATTACAGATGACATCTGTACAAGGTCACTTCCATTGCCCAGCAATACGTTTTTATACAGATCTTTTAGCTGCTGTAGGACTGGATTAGTTACAGTGCTTACACTGTCAAAATAGATTTTTAAATACTTTCATACATCCTGTTTCTTTTAAGAGCATTAATACACCTCCCAGAAGTCCTCAAGACATCACATGCTATGGATACCCAGAAACTACCTAGATTTGTCCTCTGTATTATATTGTGTCCATTGTCAATACGTGGCAGTCATATAATATGAATTTACAAGAAACATATGCACACACAAAAACACAGGCACATAATCAAAGTATATTGTGCAATTGCATCTTTTTGGTACCTTGAATTCAGTCACACTTTTGATCAAAATATACTGCTGTTTTCCTGTACCAATAATATGGCTGGTAATTTATCAAATACTTGAATACTGAAAGAAACACTGAAAAATTTTTCACTGAAAAATTACATGCCCACAAAGGTGTAAAGCATTACCCACTTCAAATGCTTTTCCTTAGGCATGACGGCCTTCTTCCCATCATGAATGAATGAGACAACAGAGAGACTACGTAAAATAACCTGGATAAACAAGTTGGCTAGCTAAAAGCAATCAGAAAATCATCTCACTTCAAAAATTTCTGAAGCTAGAAAACAGTAATGAAAAAAAAATAATTAAAAAAATCAAAGTTCCTGCAAGAAGTGACCCAGGACCTGAACTTCAGACTCAATCACTCCCTAAACTCTGGAGTCATGGATGAGCCTGAACGTGGAAAACGTGCTCTTTTTCTACAGACTATCAGAACAAATGAAACTTTATTATACAATTAAAATCAAGCATCATTTTTCTGTCATTACATCAGAATTTGCCTAAAGAAATCAACATTCCTGAAGCTGGAGCACTCTAGCCATGCTACATGTGCTGTTGGAGGCAGGTTAAATCAGTTGGGAATCCTATATGCCTAGTATCTGTCTTCAATTTTCCCTGGCAGTTACTCCCTTAGCACTAAACTACAGTGAATCAATACACTGCCAGGCATATTTCCTTCCCCTTTTCTTTTTGAGATGCTGTCCTATGAAAATCCTAAGTAAAAGAAATCTTTTGTAGGTAGGTGGAAATCACTTCCCAGGCTACAGCCTTCAGAACATCACTGTTCTACCTACTCACCAAAAACTTCTGCCACTAGATGAAAATGTTTGTGTGTCCCTTGGTCATGTTTTTATTTTCTCTCAGTTTGCTTTCTGAAGGACAAAGCAAAAAATTGCGAACAGATTTGTGTAAGTGCTTTGGCATGGGAATGACTTCACACAGCAGCATTTCCTTACCCCTTCGATGAGGTAGGATAGCACAGGTCATATCATGCCAGTTTGTTCTGTCTGGAGTCAAACTGCTCTCCCTCCACCTACAGACCAAGCCTGCAGAATCCAGAAGCACAGTCCTGTCTAAATCTGAAGAGACTAAGTGAGGGAAAAAATGAACTTTTTTTTCATCTACAAAAAAAAGGCACCAAAAAAAATCACCAAAAAGCTACAGACATACAGTATGCACACATACACTCTTTGAGCTTTCCTCTCTTTTGATAAACTTTTAAGTCAAAAGTAGCTTTCATGACAAGTCCTTAGTTGAAATCCTTGAAACTCTTACTGATTTGGCTCCCTTAGATGAAAGCCCAAAACACAAAACTTTTGTTTTCATGCCATCCGCAGCAACCAGAACCAAAGCAAAGACTTGACGGTTATTTTATGTTTGAAATATTGGCTTCAAAGCAATGGGGACAGCACAGTGTGGGTGGGCCTGACACTACAGCTGTCTTAAAACAAAGAGCCTATATATCAAAAAAGCTCACAAGAGACAGGATTTACCCAACAGAAAGGATTACATCCAACAGAAATGAAGATGAGGAGGAAGACATGCATGCGCATGTGTTCAGTGAAAGCAGGGAGAAAAGGGTAATGGTGCAGTTAAAAAACAAAAAACAAACAAAAAATACTGAAGAATGTTCTATCCAATTGCTACCACTGACACGGAAAGTATTTTTTAAAGAGCTTTCTGACTGTATTACAGTATCAGTGCAATATCTTAAAAATGAGAATAGAATAGGTACTTGAGTTAGTAACAGGGTGAAACACTCAAAAAAGGAGTCAATTTAATTACGTCTGTATTCGGATGAGACATCCCATGCATCCTAACTAACTTGGAATAACAAGGACCATAGCATTAGTGAATCAAAATGTCATTGAGGTGGCTAAACTTTAGATCAGTCTTTCCATCTGTCTACTCCATTGCAATGGATTCAGGGTGTTTTTACTGTTTAAGCAATGAAAAGTAGCAAACATTAAAATATCACATCCACAAAACTCTTGTCAGCACATATTATCAAAATAACAGAAAGCCTAATTTTAAACAGAAGTAAAACAGGAGTAAATAATTTCCACAAGTATGCCTGTGCCTAAGTTTGCAAATGGAGTTTATGGCAAGTGAATATTTTGATTGCAGCATTGGTTTAAAACATTTGACAGGTTTTCAGGCACCAGGAATGTAATTTCCCAGAGCCTAGCTTCTCTCCTCTTACTGTTCCAACTTCTGAAGCCAGCAAGTGTGTTCACACACAGTAGCAGTATCTTCCTATGCCTGCCCAGTAAAAAGGCTATCAGGAAGTAAATCAATGTGGGCTCATTTCTGTCTTTCCCTCCTGGGACTGCCTGGGACAACACAACACAGCTGGACTGAGCCACCTCACCACTAAAAGATCCAGTTTGCAAACGAAAGTTGATGAAAATGTCACCTGCTGTTTTGGAAAGGCCACCATGGTGCCAACACTGCGCTTGAATATAGTGTTTCATCAATTCAATCTTAGAGGTAAACTAGTTCACCCTTGGGACACAGGCATTACAGATTTGAGGTGAGAACTGAGGACTGTAAAGGCATACACCTACCTGGTGCTGGAGTCAATAGCCTGACACCTCCCTCTTGGAAAAGATGGTGCTCTGGGTTGGGCTGCAATGTGTCAGACAACACTCCCATGGAGTTGGAATCGTGATAACCCACACCACAGGTATCCACCACTTTCAACAGCAGAACTCTGGTTTTTTGAGTCAGAGGATCCAGGCAGCCAGCAACAGGTAATATCATTAGCAGAGGCAAAAGCATTAATTTAAAGCAAATCAGGATGTCTTTGTATTGTAAATCTCTCCCCTCTCTCAGGTTTGCACAAAAACTTGCTGTTCATCATCTCTTCAACAAAGTGATTTGTGTGTAGAAGCTGGGACCCTTTGACTAAGAATAACCATTTGGTGGGAGCAAAGGGATCTGCTTCACAGCTAGAGAGAAAGGACATCCACAGCTCCAGGCATTTCACTTGAGGAGCCTCCACACAGATGAAAGCTCAAAGTCTCTTTTGCAAACCTTTTTTTTTTCCCCTTTGCCAACTATGATGACTCTAGAGTCACTGATAATAAAAGCAGATGTTTACAGCCACATGAGAGGCTTCCCTGTATACAGTGGCTACTGCATTACATCGCATTAGTTACTCTGTGACATCCACCACAGGTATCACATTGATTAGTAGACATTTTAAATCCCATTGACAGTGATGAGCTTAGATGTGCACAAATATTAAAATGTAGACTCCTTCCCCACCTGGTGATCGTAAAAATGGTTCTCTAAAACACTGGTTTCTTTCATGATCCTCATTCCTCCAACTGAAAAGTTTGTAGATGGTTGTGTATCTTGCTGAGAGACAAAAATGAGGTTTTCCTAGTACTTAATATGATTGCAAGATCTATGATGAAACCTTCACACTCTCTGCGATATATTTTAGAAAGCAGATTTTTTTCCTTTATTTTGCATATTCCTGGAAACAGTGCAAACATCTCTGTCATCAAACACAATTGACACCCTAAGTAATTTTCTCTATTTTATACAACATAAAAAAGGCTTCTGGAAGAAGAAACAAACATCTTTAAAATGACTCACTGATATATTCAGATCATTGCTACCTGGTCCTGGCTGGGGAAACTCAATCTGTGAATTGCTTCCTGCCATCTACTTAATTTTGTTTGTTTTCCTCTGGTTCAGTATGGATTATTGGTCTGATTCACTGACTGCTTTCCATCAGACACCAACCCTCTCCATTCTGACCATCAATTTTGCTTTCATCTGTACTGAACCCAGTGCTGGGCCACTGATGTTCTATCAGCTCCATAATCATTATTACAACTCAGGCCACTTGGAAAATTATGGGTACAATTTACTGACTAAGCATTGCTCTGAAATTACAAGTATGGCTTTAAATCAGTAACTCACATAAACATCGGTGCATTAAACAGAACAGAATTACTCATCAGCTGAGACCAAGACATCCACAATAAACTTGTATTAGACATTCATGTGCAGCAGAATCTGATTATCCTATGCTGATGGAGGCACAGATTTCAACTATCAGATGAGGATGCGTATAACACGCAAAACTTTTCTGGTGATGTAATTTCAAAGAAGACTTGGTATGAGATGCTGTCTGGGATCTGGCATTGGTACAATAAAATCTTAAGGAGATGGCTTCCAAGAAAGTATATTTTATAAACCTAATCTATTAGTGCAATGCAGATGCCAGCAACTCAGGTGCAGAGGAAGGTATAGGAGGGATCAAACAAGTTCTGTGGTGCTGACTTCCAATCACGCGCCCATTTCCTATGCCAAGCAGAAATGTGAAATCCTGTATTAATATCTGAATATAACTTTGGGAGATGCTGGGATTCAGCTATTGTAACAAGCAAGGCCCATTTTTAGTGTTCATTTACTTCCATAATGGGAACAAGCTGTTTTCTTTAAAAGGCTGATTTCATGCTCAGCAGGGCCTACTGCAGTACATTCATGAGGAATGATAAAAGTAGATAAAATTATCAGATGAAATCCTTGATCTTTCTTACAAATGACTAAGGTGTTGCAAAATCAGATAAAAAAGGCATGGGTTTTTTTTTAATCAAACAACAGGTAACAAACGAGACAGCCTGGTCCACTTTTGCTGTACTGGGTCTCCTGTCCATCTGTCTCTGGATCCAAGGTCTAACATGAGAGATAAACAGAACAGTTCCTGCTCATCCACCCCCACAGCTTAGGGTGTTTGGGACCTGCATGTTGGTAGGGCTCCAGGAGGATCTGCAGCACACTGGGGATCTGGTGAGAGCAAATGCCCGCATTTTGTCCTGAAATCGCCTTGGTAAAGGCAGCAGCTATGCTATTTCTGCATAGAGTAACAGGTAATATGCCTGTTAACAGGAGAGTCTCTCCATCTCCTTTCCCTGCCCTCCCTAGCCCAAATGGTCAGAGGAAAAGAAAGAAAAATCCAGCTTTGCCTATATATATATATATATATATATATATAGTATAAGGATAAGTTTTTCTTAGCAGATTTTCCCAGAAGATGTGAGCTTTTCTTAAGGATAGTGGTGAACAATCTTAGGGGCAACTCAAGGTTTTTGGTAAGCTGAATTCACTGGCACTGACTGCCCTTAAACTGATGAGCAGCATCAAAATTTTATCTCCTCCAGTACCCTCTTCTCTTAACGTCATGCAAAGCAATTGTTTGGGCTACAAACTCAATGTTGTATCATTGTACTGGTAGTAAATTTAATCACAATTCCCTAGACAGCACTTTTTATACAGGAAAGATGGTAGAATAGAGCATTAACGGTCAGGAACATCTTCTCCATTCTGGCGCGATTTGTGCTTCACGTTAGAAAACAGCACTTCACGAAAGAGTGCAACTGCAGCTTTGCCAACTCTCAAGCATGTCAATGCACTCTGGATAAGTTTTAATTTCACACTAAAAGTGCTTGTTAAGTCTCATTGGGACCTTATTATTTAGTATACCAACTGATAGCTTCTGCCAGCTGCAAGCTAATCCCATTGAGGTAAACCCTTGCTGTAGCTTTCAAGTGAAAGCCCTTGCTGTAGCTTTCAAGTGAAAGTAGGAGAAGCTTTTGCTGCATGCACATGTTTCTCCTTACATATCAACTACTGCCTCACTGGCTCTTACATTTATACCATAAGTATCTTCACAATCCTTTCTCCCAGACCAGAATTAATAAAAAAGAAAGTGATCTTGGAGGTGAAGAACTGGTATGCACTTGGACAACCCCAACACAATCCTACTCCTGCAAGCAGGCTAGGCCTGGACCAATAAATTCCTCAGCACTTGTAATGGTGAACGAAGCCTGAAAGCCAAAAATACCATTTGTGTGCGAAGAATAAGCATTAGTCCCACAGAGTCTTTGCTTAGCTAGTTTTTACTTGTTTTCTCATATTTAAATTTGGCAGAATAGTATTGTCATACTATTATGATAGTATGACAATTCAGATATACCTTTAGAGCAGGCTATTTTAAGTTGTTTCATGATAGATTTACAAGCACAAGTCAAACATAAATAGATTTCTTAATGGATGAAGGATGGCACCAAACATTTGATACATTCAGAACAGATTAGTTTTAATTTAAAGGGAGCAGAGGCAAGCCTGACACATCATACACAATTATGTAAAGTGTCAATCTTCAGCCTGAGAGGCATGTGATTTGCTGCTATGCACCACTTACACCTGGATTTTCAAACAACTGGTTAGTGGAGCCAAATGACTACATAAATTTTGTTGCACTTGGAACTTCACTTAGTTTTATGGCCAGCAATTTGCTCATTGTACAGACATTGATCAGAGACCTGAATGGCATCTCACTTTATTACTCAGCAGATTTTAGACTTGAAAATAATTTTAGAGTAGCAAGGGCAGTGCAGGGAGAGTTGTCAAGATGCTTTAGCTCCAATGGCTATGATCTAGGATTTCAATCAACTTTTGAAACAGCACGATACCCACACAAGTCCAGAACGAGAAGTTGAGTTCTGTTGTTCAGTGGCACGGCTCCTTCCCCAGAAGCAGACACTTAGAAACGGCAGAAGGTGTAAAACCCAACTGACTCAAAGTTCTCCTAAGCATTAGAAAAACATGAATCTGAAGCTCGCAGCTGCATTTTATCAGATTTATCCATATAAATAGACCAAGCCCAAAGTGGATCCAGACCTGAACTTTTCACCTTGTGTCCCTCTGTGACGAAAATGTATCTCATTTTGTTACTCAGACCAGAAATTCTTTAAAAGACTTATATTATATTTCTAGCTAAGGAATGACGCTCTCATCAAAACCCTACTGTGCTGTGGTGCCTAAAATAGTTAGCTCACTAATACTGTCCAGGTTTGGAGGTTACGTTCTGAACAACATGTTTTGACTGAGTAAGGATTTTTTAATAATCTTTTCAGCTTTCTCCCATCATTCATCTTCTTGGAGCATAAGTTGCTCTGAGCCTGGACTGGTTACAAATAACAGTGAAGAGAACACTGCTCTCCTGTGGGCACTACCAGAACGTCATTAAGAGAGGAAGAGATGTTCAGGAGGATATCACAAGTCTTTTGTCTGGTCTTCAGTGTATCATATACCTTGGAATGTCTCATTAACTCTTGGATAAATTTCTCCCATAACATAGAATAAAATTACTGATGACTGATCGACTACCCTGCTTTATCAAGCCCTGTCTTTCATCAAAAACAGACATTTTCACAGCCCTGCAGTTGTTCTTTCCCCAAACTTAAACCCTTTCATAATTCCCTTTCAAACCTATATATTGCAAAAAACCTATATATTTTGGGTATCATTAGAAAAAAATAAATATATATGTGTACAAAACACATGGATATTGCATGCACTAAACACAAACATTATTAGTATACAGGTTTTGGGGGGATTTTTGACCTTAGAAGTTGGGATTTTGGATTTAATTAACATATTATACTGGAGCCAACTCTCCATTAGTTGTCCTAGTGTGGAATGAGGGAGACATTGATTTTCTTGTTAAAGAACAAGTATGGATAATGTTACTACTTTCCAAGTTTTACCTCAGAGAATCAAGCTCAGATAATTTTATGCTGCACTCACTACTGCTTTGAGTGTCAAGTTAACAAGAAAAGACAACGATGCCTGAGCTACTGCACCCCATTTGACTGAAACCAGCCTATATGGAGACAGTCTAGGGATCTCCAACCCGGTAACACAATCTGATTAGCTTCCTTCTGATCAAAAACCCAAGGTGATTTTATCTGGTTTTTCAATAAATATTTATAGGCAGATGTCAGCTTTTCAGACTTATTCAAATGCCTAAATAAGTTCAAAGCATCTCCAGGCAACTTCAAAATACTGAGGGCCCTTCCTCCTTGTCAAATGAAAGAGGTAGGTAGCTCAATATAAAGGTAGTGTAAATAAAAGCAGCACCAGAGGTTGCTATAGCCACTACTGGCTAGTTTGCTGTATTTAATCAGAGGATGGGCCATGCTGCTCAATCACTCTAAATGGGACAACATTCTTTAATATTAGTGGAAGTTGTAAGTGGATGGCAGGATTCACAATCTCTTTTTTTTTTCACTAGGTCTGTTTGAAAATCTATCCAATTCAAAGCTTAATTTTCACTGTTTAATTTTGTGGAAAGAGATGGCAGACACTGATCTCTTCTCTGTGGTGACCACTAACACGACCCAAGGGAATGGCCTGAAGTTGTCTCAGGGGTGGTTTAGGTTGGATATTACAAAAACGTTCTTCACCCAGAGGGTGGTTGGTCACTGGAACAGGCTCCCTAAGGAAATGGTTACAGCACCGAGGCTGATAGAGTTCAAGAAGCATTTGGATGATACTCTCAGGCACATGGTGTGAGCTTTGGGGTTGGTCCTGTGCATGGGTAAGAGTTGAACTCGATGATCCTTGTGGATCCCTTTCAACTCAGCAAATTCTGTGATTCTGTGACCAAGTTTCACAAAAAACAACAGTCTTGACTCGTAAGAGACAGTTAAAGCAGACTGCTTTTTAAATGAAGTAGTAGCTTTCTAGACCAGTTCTGGAGAGCATCTGCTATGCCACTCATTCACTTGTTCTCTGATTAATATTTTTTCTTTAAATTGAATTCATAACTAGCTTCTTTTTCTTGTTTTGGTAGTGGTGGGAGTCAATCCTACCAAAAGACAGTTTTTCTTTATTACTAACCTTACAAGTCTTGACAGCAGTAAACTTAAATTTGTGTGAAACACATTTACAAATAACCAGTGTTCTGTTCTATAGCCATACAAAAATACAGGAAGCCTAACATACGAAAAAAAATAAGCAAGTCCTCAAATGAACTGCTGTGTGTCTACAGGATGCAGTCACTGGAAAAGAGAAATTGTACAGCAATTAATTTTTCCATCAATTAATACAAACAATTCAGATTTCCTAGGTCCCTAAATTACTTGAGATATCTGTCCCCCACCCCTCATACCCAGGCTTCACTGCTACAGCTATGTCCCCCGGACAGCTTCTTACAAATTTACAGTATTCACACAACGGGTGCAGAACTCAGGTGTGCAAAACACTACACTTGGTACATTAAAAGAAGATTCCTGATCCCTGATCCAACCTTGTTGCAAACTAAATTAAGAGCAACAGTAGTCACACTGCTGTGCAGCATGCTCACAGGTATTAGTCTGGAGAACCTATCCTCATGTTAGCCCATGAATACGCAACAAAAAGAGTATCGCAATAAAACATCTCTGACACAAGTCCGTGCGGCGCGTGCCAGTAATAAGCAGGTCCGCAACTTCGCAGGTGGGAATGGCAGGACGGCTTTATTGTGGGTGAACAAGCCAAAAGTAAGCAAGAAAAAACCCCCAACATAAAATGGCTTCTGTCTTATATAAGGTAGGGTAGGGAAGGTGCTAGAACAAAAGGAGGCGTTAAGGCGGAGCATGTAAATTATAACCATAAAGGGAATACACAGATAATTGCTGCAATGCATCAAATAATGACCAATAGGAAAATGGGGTCTATATACATGAGAAATAAGAGATAATACATAAAAGGATAATACAATAAAATGTGAAATACAACATACTATCACATAAGGCTTAAATGCGTGTCTACAAAAGTCCACAGCTGCTTATCTTTGTGAGGAGGACTGTCGAGTTAGGGATTCCTTCTCCAGTCTCTATAATTCCACTTCCAACAAGTCTGGGTTTGTATACGCCACAGGATAACTTGAAACCAGCTAACTGCACTGAGAACCAAGAAACCAGAGCTCAGTCCTTCACAGAGGTTTCCTCTCTTGCACTCATTCCCGTACTGCTGCAGTTGCAAAAGCAGCAGGCCCTGCTGAAGGGCGAAAGAAAACAAGGGAGCAGCAGATCTCCATTTATGCTATGCAGAAAGAAGTGGACTCTCTCTCACAACAACAGACCAACCGTGTCAACCAAGAGCTCCTCTAATCATCACCATTGCATCATCCATCCCTGAGACAAGTTTGGAATTACCTTAATTACAAAGTGCCATGGTTTCAGTTTGCCATACCTGCTAGGAGCAATCAAGGTACAAACATGCTTCTACACCCAACTCAGCAAAGAAGTATAAAGTTACAGAATCAAAAATAGTTTAGACTGCAAGGGAAGTCAAGGACACCCTAACCCTCCACTCAAAGCAGAGTTCTGAAAACCTGGATGTAAGCTAGCTGCTGCACTGTATGCAATGAAACCAGAAAATATCAAGACACCCAGTTCCAGCATTCTCTTTAGTGGGACCACAGTTGGCTACATCTGGTTGTGAAGTCTTCATTGTCCTAAAGAAAACTATCAGATCCTCTTTCTTTCACTGAATGGTTCTCAAATGCAAGGGAGGTATCACTGAATGGCTGTTTTTTCTAACCAAAGACATCCATTACACCCAAGAATCTGCAGCTGCTTGGACTCCTACACTGAAATAGCTCTGTCTGGCTACTCAGAAGCAAAGGTTAAGACTCTACAGAGTGGTTAAAAGGGAGTCCAAATTTAAGGAGGAGATATAAAAAAATACCTACATTTGAGCTGAAAAAGAGAGCTGACCAGAAAGTAATCAGAAATAAACTTTTGGAAATGAGAGAATAAATGTAGGAAGTGATCAAACCGGGGGGGGGAGAAGGGGGGGGAAGAAAGAAGGAGAAAAAGAGCAAAAAATCATTAATGATTGAACTTTTCTTTTTTTTCCAGACTTTGAATAAACACTAAAAGACAGGGGTTCTTTAGAGATATATAAATGGTTTCTATTTCATCTCCCCGTCTTTTCTCACTGCAGGAGTTTAAAATGGCAGTGCGTCTCAGTGCTATATATATAAATAGGGACTTCAGGGACTTGCTTACATGGCCATATCAAGTGAGTAGCTCCAACAGTTTGCAAAGTTTAATCAATTCACATTTGAAGTGCTCCATGCAGGCCTTCTGAAAGCATGTGATGTATGAGCAAATGGTAGAATAAGTGACGTTCACAATACTACGTTCACTAAAAAGCAATGGATAGCTTCCTATTTGCTCCAAAAGGTTGTATATTGCCATGAATATGTGGTTGCTTTACTGGTTTGCCTATCTGAATTGCTTAAAACACTTTTTTTTTTGCTTTTAAGTTTTCCCGTCTGTGTAGAGGACACAGGTAGAGTTCTGCCTGAACTTTGGTAGTTATTTCATTACTGTGTAGCCAATTATTCTGTTAAGCATACAGCTTTTTGGATCTCAAAATAGCTTTACAGAAATGAAGTAATCTATACTCCTTGCTTATTATATAAACCAGTCTTTGTGATTTCCTGCTACAGATGTTTTCCTAAGGTATCCCTCAGATAAACCGTGTAATTACACTAATTCTATAGTTCTCTCTACCACAGCCCAGACTTATTTCCTGATGTCTCTCTCACCATTCAAGTGTCTGCTCTAATGAGAGCAACAGACCTTCAGCCAAGGGTTGCTTTGCCACAGGGAATATATCCTGGCATGAAGGGCTGAGGGGTAACTTCCAAGTAGAGGCTGACATGGGCTGTAACCAAAACAAAAAGCCCATGTCCACCTGTTCTTCTTATGGACCCTGTGGTCTCCAGTCAGCAGGACAGGATATTTCACACGTAAACCCAAAATGCCAACTGTGCAATTCCTTAGAGCAAATAAGCCTCTGGTCACTCAGATTTAGCCCCATCAAACAGCTGCCAGTGCAGCAAAAATAACCCAACACTCCTGCAGAGCATGAAACAGTGAATATTATCACATCACATTGGAACCTGACCATCAGATGAAGAGAAATCACAAATGCTGCAGCAACACCTTTGGGGAAAGGGTACATTCAGCCATAATTAAGCACTGAAACAGAATGCTGCTATTTAGGTATTGTTTAAAATGTCATGCATTTAAAACGCCCACTTTTGAAAGGTCTCCTCAGGGCATGATAAGAGGAGATCAAGTGTCTCTCAATGAGGTTGCAGTTTGCACAGACAAAAGGAGAAACACGTGACTATCTGCAGTTGGATTTTTATATATAACCAGCAGTCCCACGGTGGAGCCGATACCTCCCCTTTTTAGTAAAGAAGGATGTAAGTTAATTGAGAGTAATATATGAAGAAAATTTCTGGTTCATCTGAGAAACTAGCTGGGCAAGCATGTCTGGATCCATGTTAACAGTAAAAAAAAACAACTCCGAAGTCATGCTGAAATGAGTCTAGAACCTTGTAAATACCATGACCTGTTCCATTTATGACATCTTTACAATTTGAGCAGTTAAGATTTAATGTCATGAAATAAACATCTCACATCAGAACTTAACTATAACCAAGCTCTTACAAAGACAAATTGATATATATCTGTTATGTACCAATTTCAGATCTAGTCACTATTCAAACTCCATTGATAAAAATTTGTCTATGAAATTCTTATGTTTCCTGAGAATCTGAAATGCTTCAAACGACATTTTCTTTACCATGGCAACACTTTCATTCCAGATCTTAACCTACAGTTGTAATTATTGCCATATTACTGCCATAAATGCAACACGATTTGGGATTACAACTTTCCCAACTCTGAAATTGCTTGGGTACACTCAACAGTTAAAGCTGCTAATACATTTTCTAATCCTGCATAAAATCATGTGACTACAGAAGCCTATGGATTTTCCTGTAGCTGAACGCTCTATCCAGTACACTGGAATTATTTCAACCTCTCCCAACCTGCTCCAAGTTCTTTCAGTTTCTACAGCAATGACGCATAAATACACAGTTACTCCAGAGAATTCAGAAGCTATTTTGAAAAATGTTTTCAAAAACCTTGGCAATTAGAGCAATAATTCAGATTGCAAGGTGTAGTTCCCCAAACCCCGTTTTTCACAAATGTTTTAACTTCCTCTCTGCCACAATATTTCTTCAAAAGCCAGAGAGACCCTGCTGCAGCTTGGGCATCCTGTAGTTGGGGAGCTAAACTGCACCTCCTTAGCGAGATGGGAATGTTACACAGAAATTTCAGGTGATTCAGCTATTGTCAACAGTGCTGAGACACACATAACATCTGCCCTTGCATTTCTGCTGATATCTGATAACTGTGTGCGTATGTGAGCAAGTCTGCATGCAGTTTTCATGCCTGCAGTTCTGCTCATGCTGGTCAGTATTCAGTACATACACCTAATGACATATTTTTAGGACTGTTGAGAGCCTTACCACAACCCTGCTCTCCTCTGCTATACCCATAACATGGCACCACAAATAGCTTAGCAGTTGGCAGCGTTTTCTATGTCTCATAAAAAGTTACTTCTGATCACAGAATAGGCTTTTCTACATATACTATTCTATCCAAACAGGCAAAATATATTGTAGGTGTAATGCTATCTTTCTGGGCAAATATCCTAGATGTAATTTAACTTTTTTTAAATTTATTTAATTTGATCTAAACTTGCAGCCTGAAGACTCAATATGAAATTGCACCAAATATTTTGGTGTTACTTCTTTAATCTTGGCTTATTCTATATTCGTTAGAAAAATTCCACAGCAGGGCTAACTAAGCATAACATTTGTTCTCATCACCTTTTAAGCCCCAAGAGTGATCTGTAGCACCAGATCCAATTTTTAGTTATAGTCTTCTCTAAAATTACTGCATATCTGCAAGCAGCCTTAGATTTGAAATATGGTCTGAAACCCCACTCAGATGGAAGAGACTGACAGGAAAATACTGGGAAACTACCCAGGTACAAAATGTTACTAGAAAGTAATCAATCTTTTCCTTATTCCTGACCTGTTCCTTTCAGTCCTCAGTTACACACAACCTTTTGTCTTCTCCATTGCCCGCAGCTGAATAAAGCCTATGCACAGTCCAGCAGTCTTCCCTAGAATAGGGCTTGGGGAAAGTCGGTCCTACAATTGGCTCGTTGTTCAGAGAAACTCATTTTCTAGCCACCATTAAAACATAACATCTGAAAAAAAGCAAAAAGCATCAGCCTGAAAAATTTGCGGAGAGTGGCTAGGTATCTCGAGATGTGCATATTGATCTTCAGGTATGGAAATAAGAAACAGACTGTCTTATTTAGTAAAATATGAGAATACACTGGGAAAATTTACCTCAAGACTGTAAATTATGAAAAGAGCCTGGGAAAACACTTCAAACTGGCAGTGCTTCCTCCAGTGCTATGAAAATGTGAAACAAGAAGACAGCCAAAGCAGGGTCTGAAAGTGGGGGTATTTAGAAAAATACAAGTACTTTTGACTCCACTTTCCCACGTCTTTTTCAGCTTGGAGATTAACAATACATTGAGCTAAACTTAATAGAAGAGAACAAGGAATTATGTTATCCAGAAGGCCATGGAGTAAAGAGCTATCTGTGCCAACTCCAGCACAGACCAGAAGGGAATGAGGGGAACAGATCAACCACCTAGTAAGCAAATAACTACCACAGACGAAGAGAAGTAACCACCTGGTTAGTGCTCTCAGAATATAGGTCAAGAAAATTGCCTACACCAAGAGCCAGTAGTCACCTCTTGAGCTGAAAGCTGGCCACTGCATCTGGCTGCCAGGATGATCTGAGGATTCCTTGTTCCTTCTGACACTCAGCATTCAGTATTCTGGGGACAAGTACTTCTCACTCGCGAGCCGACAAGTCCAGGAATATTACAAGGTACTCCAATTTTCAAGCAGATCTTCATTTATAAATTTCCTATGCATTGACCAGATTTTGTCAACAAATGAGGAAAAAGCTCAAACAGATATAAACATCTTAACCACATACTTATCAAATTCCTTTTTGTTTCTCTTACCTAATAAAAGCAAAACTGACAGTTGACCTGCAATTTCCAGGATTTACCAAAGCTCAACGGTATAATAAAAACTGGTTGTAGGCTTCAAGACAACTTTCTAAAGTAGTGAAGTGACTTAACAGCCAGGGTCAAATCCTGAAGAAGTGATCTAAGATATGGATCGTAAATGCTTAAGTGGCAGTATGAAAGACGAAATTTTTCTTTTCCAAGCTACTGGCAGAGCATGCTGATAGCAACTCAGCAGAAGCTGAGTCAGTTCCTGGAGCTGACACCTCTTTGCAGGTGCTGTGCACCCCAGCTCCTCAAGGCAGTGCTGGACCTGCTGAGCCACGCAACATCTACCCTCGCACCACTGCCCATGCCCAGCTTGTGGATGGATCCCAGCTGCAGTGGGAAATGGAGACTCTTGCACTCATATAACTTAACTGCTTTCAGATGGGAATCTATCACAAATTCATTGATGCTTTTACTGAGCTGTTGGAGGCACATACATTCAACATTTCCTTTGCTCAAATCTGGACCCAGCCCCCGGGATAAGCTTCCACACTCTCTCCTGCTGGACGTGAGACCTCCAGTACAATCATGCTGTGCTCCAGGGATGTTATTAAGCCCTGTAATTTGACTGTACACTTTCCAGACTCATGCTATTATGCATTCCTGGTTTAGAAAGTGCTTCTTCAGCACCAGATACTAGACAATTGAAACAAACACTAACAAGTTTTTTCAAGGAGTTTCTGAAATATGTTTGCATTACATACCACAAACGATTATGCAGCACAGATGGAGATAAAACAACCAACAAAGTTCTTTATGCCAGATTAGTAAGGAAGGGGATATGGTGCCCACAGCCCTGCCCAGAAGCTATACAGGTCCACATAAGAGACTCAGGGTGCAGATAGAAAGTCACATTGCAATCAGGGGAGAAAGAAGATACCATGCAGAAAACAAATGCAGTTAATGCAGGTTACCATTACGTGAAAAGTGGAAATGACACACAAAAAGCCTCTCAAAATATAATAAACAACATTTTAATTTGAGGTGGGTGTAAAAAATTTTAATTAAGATAATCATAGTTTCAGTTATGCTTTGCACTTATGATCCAATTTCACTATAACAATGTGAACATATAGCCTCAGATTACTGAGTAATAATACAAGTATTCTTGAATAGAAGATTTATAGCTGTTCTCTTTTTCTTGTTTGTCTAGAGAATTAAGTCAAAGTAGTTTTTAAACAAGCACTGAAGAAAACAAGGAATGTGCCTGAAATTCCTGCACTTCAAAATTCACTATCAGGATATGAATAGTGATCCTTAAAAGTGCTTTATACCTCTCATGTTTTTCACTTTACACACACACACACACACACACACACATGCTCACAGACCAGGTTGCCTGAAAAGCAGCCCCTGAGCTAAGAGACAGGATTCCTCAGACACTAACTTGATGTAGAGAACTGGGCTGCTCCAGTCCCACAGGAAATGCCAACTTGAGTATATTGCATATGTAGTTAATTCCAGTTAGCAAGTTATTTTCTAACAACACTAACACTTGTACAGAACTCTTGCTCTGTAAAGGAATCAGACAGGGTTGCAGTACATGTAAATACAAGAACTTGAAATTTTTGAGGCTGAGAGTAGAGAAAAGAAGCTACATGAAAAACAGTATTTTGCCAAACAAACAACAAGAACAAAACAGGGAGTAGGGGACATATCTATATTTTCTGCCTCTGGATCTCACAAAACACTGGTTTCCAATGCTACTTAGAAAGATTCAGCCCACTGACAGCTAATATTAAAAAAAAAAATAATTTCACTTCCATGTCAAGTGAGATGAACATAGATGTTCTGTAAAAAGACCATAAAAGGCAGAAAAGAGGTGAAGGACATGTCTGTGTATTTTCTAATTGCATTTCAGCTATTGTTAAACTAATTTTCTGGCACTTAAATCTTTGAGGAAAAACAATAGTTACAGAAAAGCATGAAGAACTGAGCTTATTCACAGAAGACACTGACTTGCAAACAGGAACAGAAAAGGTGACATCTCTCGTTCCCAGCTGAGGTCTTTACATTACAGATTGGGAAATTTTCACTTGCAAAGAAAATTAAGCCTAGTTAGATAGCCATATTTTGCTTTGTTGTCCACCTTTGTTGGTTGTTTTTTTTTTTTCCACAGTAACCATTAAAATCTTCTACTAAATAAGAACAGGGAGTTTATTTCCTCTCCTCCTTTCTCCGCTGTTGCTTCATTTTAACAGAAGTATTATCATTTAATAATACTTCTCTTTAGTGATGGACAAAATATGGTAAAAATCTCTTTTCCCTTTTGCACAGTGTTGTCATATTTGCTTTGAGACAAATAACAGATGCATAGCCCTTATCTGTGGGACAAAAACATAACAATGTTTCTTTTATATTTCAACAGCTGATTAAATGTCCAGGATTAAAGTTATGTGAAATTTTAATCAAGACTTAGTTGACTTACAGCAGCAGAGCTCAAGATGGTAATTTGGCAGTCACTTGAGAAATATCTAGGCCAAGCTTGGCAATTGTAGCCTCTGGAATCTATTTCAGCCACCGAAGAAGACACAGGGCATGAAGCTCCTTGTATGCTAGCTACTCTTTGTATTACATACCTGCAGCTTGGTTGCTCAGGTTATGGAGGACAGCTGTGTTGATTTAGCATTTTCCCGATTCACCTCCAAATGCTCGTTATACTTAAGGGTGGCTTCAGCACTGATACTACACAGAAAAACAAAAAAAATAGCAAAACCCTTGCATGGCCCAGGACTGTAAAGATAGGAATCAGCATTTTGAGCTGTAACAGGACGAGGCAGATAACCTGCACAGCATTTGGTGCAACAATGGAAACCAACTCAAGAGAATCAGGGAATACATGAAGAATAATTAGTCTCCATTAGCCAGGCTATTTTCAGTGACAGGATAAGAGGCAATGGGCACAAATGGAAACAAAGGAGGCTCTGTCTGAACATCAGGAACCTCTGAGGGTTACAGAGCACTGGCATAGATTGATCAGCAAGGTTGTGGAATCTCCATCCCTGGAGATGTTCAAAAGCTGTTCAAACACAGTCCTGGAAAACAGGGTCTAGGTGTCCCCGCTCAAGCAGGGGGTGAGACCAGGTGATCCGTGTTGGTCCCTTCCAATCTCAACCATTTTGTGATTGTTACTTGCATTTCCCTGTGTAAATGCTATGTATATCCCTCCAGACACACTGATGATTGGGTTTCTGCCAAAATTAAGGCAATGGTAGATGAAGACTAAGCACCAGAAACACAGTTACTGTGAATACTTCTAGACCTACACTGTGAATACATGGACAAAAACAGAAGCAAGCACTGATACTTGGGTACAAGGCTTCATTTCTCAAGCTTGGACTGGGGCCCAGGCCAAAGTGCAAGAGTTAATATAATTCCCTTACAATGTAAAAATTAATGTAATAGGCCACTGTTGTTCTCATGTGAAAGAGGATATAAGGCAGACTTTGTGAACCAGAGGAAAAAAGTAGACTTAAAACGTATAAAAATTAATATTGTGACTCAGACTAAGGGAACTCCAGCTAAGAACTGGCTGAAGTGAGACTGATAGACAAAGTGGTGATTGGGGGATGAGACACGAGCAGCATAATGAGAAATTCTGAAAGTTTGAGTTCACAAGGCTTACTAAAAAGCACACCACAAATTTGTATAAATGTACACTTACTGCAAAAACCTGGCGCGCAAATTAGCCTCTTGTGTTGTAAAAGATGCTTGTTGGGCAATTCTATTTCAACCACCAAGAAACACGCAACAGGAATTACTGAGCCAAAGCCCAGCTTGTTGAAGCAATTACACAGACCTGCAGGGCTCTGCAGCTGAACAGGCCACGGTCCATTAATGAAGAGCTGAAGGATCCATCTCCTAAGGTGTTGACTAAAAGTTCAACACAAAAACAAGCCAAGAAAACAGTTACCTTAGGAACTTGAAGGATAACGGTCTTTCAATTACCAACCCTATTATGCACACTGTATCAGGTAAATTCCCCAAAGGCTGTATCCAGCAATGGGGTGCCATGGCTTCAGAGCAGCGAGGCTCCCAGCCAGGACACACATCACACAGAAGATCATAGAATCAGCTGAGTTGGAAGGGACCCATCAGGATCATTGAGTCCAACTCCTGGCCCTGCACAGGACATGTTGTCCTCTCCTCAACAGCAACGCAGGACCAAAAAGTTTTCTTGCAAACCCTTTTAGTAGGAGTTGAATGATTTTTTGCAGTGTCTATGCAATTCTGTGAAGATGAACCACTGGCAAGTCACTACCAAAGGAAGAATTCATGTATAGCCTTACTGCAAGGCATCTTGAGGGGTGGAGGAATGGAAGAAAAAGGAAAGCAAAAGCCTTAAAGAAACAAAGACAGAAAAAACCTTAAAGAAATAAAGACAGCAATCACTCAAAGGTTATTCTTTACAAAAAAAGATTCAAGACCATATTTGTAATGGCAATAAACGCTTCAGTTTTATGCTTACTGTATTTCAGATTAGCAGATATGTTAGCAGTCTGTCATACAATAGCTTTAGGGGCCAAATAGTTTGCTCAATTCAAGTATCTACTCTGAGACCCACAGAAGAATAAGTAAAACAATCTGAGCCAAGTATTTGTGTAAAATACTTATTTTGCCAGCACCCTAAAGAAAATAAGCAGAAAAAATCTCAAGTTGCAACTTAAACATGAGCATCTATTACCGTTTTCTTGCGGTCTATAAATCTAATCTTGCTGCCCGAACATCAGACTTAGCCATGCCTTCTGCAACTTCTCAAGTGTCCCCTCTTCTAGGAAGTCTTGATTTGTATTAACTTTTCTACTTCATGTGCATTTAAGGTGCAAAACTGCACCTTCCTTCCTGCTATTAAGTCTTTGAAAGACTTTGCAATGACTTTTACTTTCTCCTTTTCCTAATGTAATATATTATTATAAATTAAATCAAAGGAGCGGTGTGGCAGCTGTCCTGTGACAGATTCTGATGATCAGCAAATTTATCACAAAGCCAAAACCAGAGAAATTCAGTGAGAGCAATTTCAGAGGAAAAAAGGGCTGCCATTCCTTCAGAAAGCTCTTCAATTCTGCCAATGTCAAATTACCAGAAGATGAAAATTGGTTTAGATGTTAAAATTGTCCTTGATTTTAACTTGTTTTCTGAAATGTTAGGCTTTTAAAGCCATTTTTTTAGCCATTTTAGGTCTCTCCATTTCCTGAACTGCCACTCATAGAAAAATGTTTGAACAGTCCCCTCTGAGGAACACAGATAATGTGAGGTTTTCTTATGGTTAAATTAGCAATCTAGTATAACAATTCTGTACTCATCTTTATGAATTTAAACATCTTATGCCCATATAAGTGCAAATCTCTAAATTTGAAACATTTGTGAAAATAACACCACAATCTAGCAATAAAAAAACCCAGAATGCTTAGCATCATTCTTAGATAAATAAACTAATAATGAAAAAATAACCTATCAATTATGAAAACAGCATCAACATGACCACTTACTGCATCCTTAGTTGTATCCTAACTCTACAATTAGCTAATAATAAAATTCCTTTTTTCCTTTATTTCCAGGCAATGTTTTCCTGTGGTCAACAAAGAGTACAGAAGGAAGGACTAGAAAGCTATCCCACAGAAAGAAGCATGTGAAGAGTGCTTATTAACCTCAAAGGACTGACTCAGAAGAAACTAAATTCCAAAACTTGACACATCCTACTTCTTGTATCCCAACCGGCTCTGTGGTTTCCACCACGATTTCTCCATTCTCCAGCAAAAACATCAAACTATTTGGAACCAGATGCAGTTCAGACACTAATGGAGATCCCGAAACACAGCTTTTCTGAGCCATGGACAGACATCATCGTCCAAGACTGGGCTTACGCAGAGAGGCATGGTTAAATGCAGATGTTATTCTACTGGAGATGCATTAGCTTTGAAGTTTTCCAACTCATTAAAGAAAATTGCTACACAGTAAGAATGCTGTCATATGCAACAGTGACACAGCTGCTCACAGAATATCCAAAACCACGTCCTCAAGCTTGTATTCTTGCTCTATGTCAGCAGGACACAATGAGACATACATTTTTCTGAATGTAGGAATGTATCTTCCAATAAGTTGAATGATAAGAGTGATTTTTATTTTTTTTCTAGGACACTACAATCCAAACTCCTGATCTGGTATTATGTTTTTGAGGCTTCCTGCTTACTACATCTAAAGCATTAAAACCAGTATATTTTCTATTAAAAACAGGGGCTAAGTCACATGAATAGAAGACTTCCAAGAAAAAAAATACTGAATCATTTAACAAACACTAGCATGAAGAAAGTTTTCAGACTGGAAGTCAGTATAAATATGCTTTAAGCAAAAGTACTTCAAAAGTGTTGAACAACAAAATACCCAGAAGATATCTGTATGCTGAAATATATTGTTCAATATTCTACCATCTGTTCAGCAGTTGCTTAAAAAAAAGTCTCAAAACCTTCTAACAATTAAAATAATTTCATATTTCCATGGAACAACTGCAGAATATATCTTAAACAGATTCGGCTTCCATTATCTCTGTAGTGGGAGCAGGAAATGCTCAAGAATGAAGTTACAGGTGGTTTTTCGCAGCCAGGAACACACATACAAGGTTCTCCATGTTTCTAGAATGTGCCTTCATCTTTTGCCTGAAAAATAAGCAGTAAAAGCTAACAAAGGATGGCCACATTTTGGAGGTCAAATCATGAAACAATCACAGAATTTCATGAGACAACTCATCATGTTAGAAGATTTCCAACTACATCAGAAATTGAATAACAGCATCATACAATGGCTTAAGGGGCCCTAAAGTTCATCTAGTTCCAACCCCCTGGGCAGGGACACCTTCTGCTAGACAAGGTTGCTCAGAGCCCCATCCAACCTTGCCTTGAACACGTACAGGGATGAGGCATCCACAACTTCCCTGGGCAACCTGTTCCAGTGCTTCACCACCCTCACAGTCAAGAATTTCTTCCTAACATCTAATCTAAATTTCTGCTCTTTTGGTTTAAAACCATTCCCTTTTGTGCTATCAGTATCTGCTTGTGTAAAAATTCCCTCTCCCTCTTTTTCATAAGCACCCTTTAGGTACTGAAAGGCTGCTATGAGGTCTCTGCAGAGCCTTGTCTTCTCCAGGCTGAACAACCCCAGCCCTCTCAGCCTGTCTTCATAGGAGAGGTGCTCCAGCCCTTTCTTTGATCCTCTTCGTGGCCTTCCTCTGCATCCGCTCCAACAGGTCCATGTCTTTCCTCTGCTGAGCACCCCAGAGCTCGATGCAGTACTCCAGGTGGGGTCTCAGGAGAGCAGAGGGACAGAATCATCTCCCTCAACCTGTTGCTCACACTTCTTATGATGCATCCCAGAACACAGTTGGCCTTCTGGACAGCGAATGCACATTGCCAGGTCATGGCCCCCTCTCCATCCACAAGAACTCCAAGTCCTTTTCTACAGGGCTGCTCTCAGTGAGTTCTTCTCCCAGGCTGTTCTCATGTCTAGGATTGTCCCGACCCAAGTGAAGCACCTTGCACTTGAACTTTTTGAACGTCATGAAGTTCTTGTGGGCCCATTTCTCAAGTTTGTCCAGGTCCCTCTGGATGGCATCCTGTCCTTGTGTTGTGTCATCTGCACTGCTCAGCTTCCTGTCATCTGCAAACTTGCTGAGGGTGCACTTGATATCACTATGTCACTGACGAAGGTATTGAAGAGCACCCATCCCAAGACAGAGCCCCGAGGGACAACATTTGTCACTGGCCTCAAACTGGATATAGAGCCATATTTCACAACTCTGCAGCTGTGTCCATCCATCCAAGTCTTTATCTACCAAATAGTCCACCCTTCAAATCCATACCTCTCCAATTTGGAGATAAGGATGTTGTGTGAGAAATGAAAGATCATCCTCATCTGTTTTAGACAGAATTTTAAAAGCAAATTCTCTCAAATATTCTTGGGTTTCAAAGTTCAGCATTGAGAAAGTTTCTGATATGGTCAGAAATTTCATGTTCATACTAGCAATAACTGCCTTCTTTACAGTAAACATGTACCACCAGCTTCCATGGCATCTAAGCCATGCTGTTAACCACAGACATATGGTGCATATTATTATTTGTGGTAACACTCTGTTTGCATTCATAGTCTCTTATTCTGGATTATCAGTGAACTTCTGTCACACAATGTGTATTACCATCAGTGGTTTGGGATTTTTTATTTTTCAGTCTTGTCTTTGTTAGCTTGTTTCTCCCAATTTTCTGAAGTTTACAGTTAAAAAAATAACCTCAAACATTCAAAGAGATAAAATTATTAAATAAATAAGTAGAAACAAAATTATGTTATGGTGAAATTTCAAATAATCATCATATAACAGTCCTGTTCTCACTTTTATGCTCTCAGGCTCCTGGATATTCCAAAAAATATTTTGTTACAGGTCTTATATTTTTACCTGCACATGGTAATACTACCACCTTTCTTTAATGAACATGATAATTTTAAATAGTATTTTTTTAAATATTAGGAAAAGGAGAAAGAATTAATTCAGCACCAGTGTAATGAATCCAGTCCATCCCTTTTCATCTTTTTAATGAATCGGCAATTCACTAGGGCACAGTGTTTGCTCTTTTCTGCTCTCCCAATCAGGTCTGGCAGAATCAAACTTCTGCTTTGCCACGGTCAGCCAGACTTGATTTTTCTGACAGCAAAATCCATGTTGACTGAAGCAAGGATTTCAGAATGAAAGCTAGCCAGATAATTAAAGTCACTTCCGCTAAAACAATGAGAAACACTTCATTTCCCTAAATCAGCATCCATGTACCAGCCACAGAGTCCATCAGCAGTTCACCTCAAGAGATGAGATGCATCATCATCTACTTAAATGCAAGCAAGTAGCTATCAGGTGGGTGGGATGGAGCAAGGAACAGACTTGAGAAAAGGAAGATAAGGATGTAGGTAGGACAGGTGTCTACCCTCAGTTTTGGTTGCCCAATCTTGCCAGATGCTTTGACCTCAAGGGCAGCAAATAAACCAGAAAGAAATCATTCAGCCTAATCATGACTGCCTGCTTTTAGCATAAACAACTTGCACCACTGTTCATGCTAACAGTTAAACAAGCAATTTTTTTTTTGTGATATAATCTTATTTTTGCATTTAATCAAATTTTACACATTCCCACTGTCCTTTTCCAGCTCACAGAGATTAGTTTCCTCAGCTTTTCTAACAGCATTGCTTTTGGAAGCAGCACAAGGTAACCTGGATGCTGTCCTGCTTGGCCTGCTATGCTCTTGCAGTAAATTTTGAGAAAAACCACTACATCAGCACAATTTCAGAACTCAGGTTCCTTTGCAAATCATGGGTAGCAAAGAATTCTGCAAGTTGGTAAAGCATTAAAAGGACATGCATTACAGTCAGTTACAAATCACACAGAAAACCCTGGGGACACCAAGGGCTGCATTGCCAAGGGCATGGGTTTTACCACTACAACCAGACAGCGAGCAGACTTTCCAAATGAGGGCCAATGGGATTTTTCCATCCTGTCACTCAATATTATAGAGTTAGTAAACATTTTTAATTGATATATCTGGTTGTTCCCATCCTTCAAATAACCTCTGTTGACCTATCACTCTAGGCTGTATACTGCAAACTTTGTGCCTCTGCAGAGCTCTACATTATAACACTGCTGGTATCTTCTGCAAATTAAACAAAAACCTTTTAACTAGACTTTAGGCAATATAGGATCAACACACATGAAGTTTTTAGTCAACAACCTTTCAAAACACACACTTTTTTCTATCTCAGAAAGTACTGCTTAAATCTGAAATACCTACACCTCTTAAATCCTGGAAAGCATTCGGCTTCCCTTTGCCATCACAGTTCATTTATCTTGCAGGAAGTTTCCGAGTGCTTGCTACAGAGAAGAAATTTTTAAAAGGCATAGAGAGAGACAGAAAATGTCATCGTGCCCTATGCTGGCCTCTGGACCTGACTCTGCACACAGACTGCACCATGGAGAAGCTTGCACTCAGACCTGTACTGGAGCAGTCATTTCAGTGCAGACCACCTTGGCCACTGCTCTCACACCCAGAGTCATGCAAGTGTAAACAGAGGCACCACAAAATTATACGCCCATTTTGCTCAGGATTTAACAAGTCTTCCTCCAAAGAATGGTTTTATTTCTTCCCTCACCTCCATCCTAACATACAGGAACTTTCATGAAAGCATCTAGATACAAAAGACCCTCTAAGCTAAAGTTAGATAGAATGCAATGAGCACATATAGACCCCAGGAGGGATTTTTTTTAACTTTGTCTCATATTCACTTTAGTCCCATTTTTGAAAACAAAAATCCTAGTGTTGAGTACTTCCTCCCAATCCTCTCCTCCCACAGGGGAAAAAAAAAAAAAAAAAAAAAAAAAAAAAAAAAAAAAAAAAAAAAGAAAGGATGCTTCAGGATGTCTGCCATAATCATGGCTGAGACACAGCTAAAGGGCACTTAGGTGCCTAAGGGAGAAAAGTATAAACACTGTTCTTTCGTCTGAGGAAGAATGGGCACACAACCCAGGGCTTTCTGTGGCCTTGCAAGTAAAATGTGGAAAAAACAAAATACTATCTGTTCATGGCCACTAAAAATACCTTTTTTTTTTTAAATGAAGAGAAACCTCAACCTTCTATGAAGCTACTTCATAGAAAAACTTCAACTTTAGCCTTTATCTCAGTCTTCAGAAACCTTCCAAATCTTGGCAACAAAAGAATACAAAACCTTGTATGAATGCACCCAAGTGAAGAAAATGCATGCAGCTCTAAGGCTTGTGTAACACTCATAGGTCTTAAATGTAACAGATTACCACTTAAATTTAAAAGGACTAGAGAGCAACATACTTCATTAACCAAATTTGGATGAATGCTGAAAATGTACACAGTTGGGTGTGAGACCCACCAAGGCAACTGTGAGATTCAGTTTCAAGAAGACCAACTGTTAACACTGAAACGTAAAGAAAAAGAAAACTATCATCTGGAAGTGCGCTGAACTTATTTTCTGCTGAGTTGTTCTCTAAACTAGTTCTGGCCAAATACAGGTATTTACATAGGTCTTGTTCTGCAGTGTGATAATAAGAGAAAGCCTATACATGTGAAAGCTGTTTGGTCACTGATTACAAGACTTTTTTAAAGAGCTTTTTTCTTCACTTAGCAGCAATTTCATTTTTCACCATCAAGCCAGCCACACCACCCTGTGAATTGTAATTCACTCATCACCAAGCACAGGCAATCTAATCCTTATCTTGTTAGTCGGTATTGGTTCCTCAGCCTCATTTATTACTTGCTCTGTCTGAAATACTTAGACGCTGGATAGAATGAGGAATTAGTATGGGGAATTTTCACAGATGCATATAAACATTTAACAAGACCAAGTGACGTGAAGACTATGGACTGGATCCAGTCAATTAGGGCCAAGGTGTTGGCTTCTGCAGGCTCTCAGCATGAGTATTTGCTGGATGAAGGGGGTCTGTAATGTCTATAGAACACAATTTTCAGAAGTCTTAGAGATACTTGAAACTGCTGTAGCGAAAATCTTTTTTCAGTCTGATATGAAGGGAACTGAGTCTCGGTTCTAAAGAGCCTTTCTAATAAGCATCTCTTTTCCTCTTGAGACAAAATCAACGCCAGATGCAAACAACTACAGGTGGACGCAGGGAGGCAGGGCCAGGGGAAGCGGTGTGTCTTCACTTTCTGACCCCACACCAGCAGCATTTGATTGCCTCACTATGGGGCTGACTGGGGATGAACCCGAGCCACCAAGCCTAGCTTCCTACACACTCCTATCCTATTTTCCTCCTAGTGATGGACACTAAACGGCTTCTAGCAGGGTCCTCAACCAGCCTACAAAACACATGTAACTGACACAGGGTGAAGAAAGAGCAACAGCACAAGTGCTCATTTCTAAAACCAACAAAGAAATCAGCACTGGAGCATCTGCTTGGCTGCCAGTTCTCCTTGTGCCTTGCATAGTGGCATCCCCCAGGCAGTATTCCATGCAACGCTCGCTGAAGGGGGAGGATTGAAGGCAATTGAGATGGGGACACCTCAGGGATATCAGAATTATTTCTGTTCTTCTAACATGTGTTTTTAGATCAAAGGAGAGATTTTTTTGTTGTTGTTTTCTTGTTTATTGTTTTCCGTACAAGGACAGATTTGACCAATTTGGCTAGGCTCTGGAACATGCTACAGAATGACCTTGGAAGATGGCAGACACATGGTGACTATGCATAAGGGCCTCAGCAGGCATACAGATTAGGAGACTGATGTTTTTTAGAAGGCTTTGGTAGGGACAGAAGCCACCTTGAATGAGATGACTTCAAAATTACTGTGGCAACCAACCTCAGAAGGAACTACTATTCCTAGAGGGGAGGGGAGGAAAATAAAAGGGAGAAAAAAGCTACATCATATAGGGGGGGAAAAGTCTTATTTAGGAGGAACAAGCTGCACCTGGAATTTGAAAAAACACACTTATTTTTTTTTTTTAACATGGACCCGAGGTGGGGTGGAAGAGTCTTCTTTCCCATTCAGATAAGAGAAAGTTGCACAAGATTTTATCTCATAATGACATAAAATTAAATCTCCTGAGATTTTACCTTTCAGTAGACAAACCTAATGATAACAGTAATTTGAAAAAATTATAAAAACATGTCATAAGATTTAGCTGCATCTTAAATGTCATTCTCATTGAGAGTACATACCTAAAACATCGAAATGAGACCTGAACAACTGAACTAGGATTATCTAGGAATGATAACCTGAACACAAAAACGGGTCATTCTAGTATATAATGCTGCAAAATCATCTGATTACTTCAACATGTTTTCTCCTGTTTTTAATTGTTACAAGGGTTCCTATGCCATTGACTCTGTATTAGCATTAGGTTTTGGCAACTAAAGGAAAGATAGTGTACTACAATATATTAATATATTATATACTATGCTATAGTATAGTTTTGAAACTACTACCCTCTCAAAAGATATCTCTTACCATCCTTCTTGAAATTTTAGTTTAAGTCAGAGCAGTCAAAACTTTTATTAAAACAAAAATAAATCATGAGAAAAAGTTTCTCATTTCTACAATAAGAAAATTACTGTAAAACTCATATTAAAAACCCCAAAGAAGCAACACGCTTTTAAGGTTTAACACCCTGTTTGGGCTTGCACAACTCTCACTGGAACAGGCAGAGATTGTGTGTCAGCAGCTGAACATGAGACTGGGTCCAGGAAAAGCCAACATGCAAGTATGGAGGAAAAATGAAAGGACTACAGAAAGATTAATAGCTTCTTGAAAAAACGATACAGTGAGCTACAGAACAGAATGTCAGTTCCAGAAAAGATAAGAAACTATTCCTTTTTGGTTACAACCAAAGCATAGTCTAAGATTTCAATCTAGCACATAGCTGCAAAAGAGCCATATAAGGCAAGAGAGCAGGATATGGGCAAAATCCTTTGCTAAATAAATTTCTAAATGTTTCATGAACAAAGGGTTATTTCAGAAAAATGGAACACTCCATATTTCAAGAGGCTTTTGCATCAAGACACCATATATAAATAAGATTAGATTTTGAAAACTGGATTTAACCTTGCAGTTCTGATAATGGAGTTTCACACACTGACATGGTGCCCTGGCAGGTAATGCACACAGGCTGCATTCCTCAGGCTTCTCCAATTCTGGTTTCTATGGAAAAGTAAGTACTCATTTGTTAATTTAGCTGTTATTGCCTTGATTGCTTTTGTTTTCTAAAGATGTACAAATTTTGACTTGCTAAAAATAATTGTTACACAGGAAGGAAAGCAGCATATATTAAAACACTTCTCAGGGAAAGCCATTGTCCCTGTACAGTCTGAAATAAGACCCAGTGAGGGAAGTATTTCATGAATGTTAATCCAGGTCCACTGAGTCTCAGTCCAATACCCACAGGTTTGCATACATCAGTTCCACTGAATCACACTTCCATGCCTGTCATCTGAGGTAACAACAATCATTTTCTCTTCAACATTATGCTGCTCTTGTGAAAGTTATATTAATTTATACATATTTATTTTATATTCAAGTTCCTTTCATCATTTGTCTAAAAAATACAAATAAAAAATATTCTGCAGAGCATGCATGGAAACTAAAATAAGAGCAACTTAGTGTAACTTCCACATAAAACGTGACAAACCATGCCAGGAGTACTAAAATCAGAGATGGCAAAGGGAGACTTTAATTTTCACTTCCCTTTATTGTTTCTTACTGAAAAAACTGAGGATGTGAGCCTTTAACTTAAATTTCATCCACTCTTCTAAAGACCATGTGCAAATGGGCTTAATAAATATGATTTCAGGGACCTTATTTAATTTTTTATTACCTGCTGTAACTTGAATCTGGGGTATGTATTTATCCTGAAGCTGTAAGGGAGAGTGCACTAATGCCTCATACAATGTAAGGAATGCTGCTGTCTGCATAGTTTACGTATGAATGGAGGGACAGCAGCTCCTACCTGGAAAGCAAAGACTGCAGAGCCCATGCCTTGTTTGACTCCAAGATACACTGAAACCTCAGCAAGTACTCATGCTGCCCATGGTTTCAAGTGCCCTGAATCCAGTGGGCAGCAGTCACTGAACCAGAGCCATACTGGCTCCTTTGAGAAGGCATCCATTTAGTCGAGGATGTGAGCAGTTCTGGAAGAATGAGCTCCAAAAGTCAGCACTGAGAGGAGCCGCTTGTCAAGCATGACAGCTGAACTGTCATCCTCAAACAGTCTGATCAGCAGGAATTTTATCATATCTTTTAGTGTTGTCCTTTACTTTCAAAATACTCCAGTAGCATCTGCTGTACTACTTAGATATCCCAGAAATGTGCTCTGCTTTAAAAAAACCACATTATCTGAATTCTAAAACTTGGAAGAGTCAACTACTCACTATCCTCCCCAACAGGGTAGAAATGCTGAAAGAGATGACTGAGCAGTAATGACTGGGCAGCAGTGTGATTGAAAATGTTCTTCAGCTCTATGTCAAGAATATTGCATATGCTATGAAGTTGGAGATCAAAAGATGAAAATCTAGGATGCAGATGTCTGAATTAAACCATAGTTTTAGGACACTAAGCTAGAAGGTCACCATTTCCAGGCACAGGACCAGGGCTCTCCTGCGGAGAAGTGAGCCTGCAGTGTGCCAGCTGGTGTCATGAAGGGCAGCAAGCAGCAAGCTTCTTCCATCAGGGGCCTCAAAGGTTGAGGAGAAGTTTCATCACGAGAAAATTCAGACTTTCACTGTGAAATCCACCAACCCAGTGAGTGACCTACAACTAATCATCTCCTAATCACGCTGCCTTGTCTCTTAAACACGTAGAAAAGAAGTTGCCTTTTTTACTTCCATGATGCTGCAGCATGCAAATGAAAGCACGCTTCACTCCTATCAATATATCCACATCAATGAATGATTGAGCCCAACCAATTTCATCTGGAGGAAAAAAAAAAAGAAATGGAAAAAAGGGATCTGTTGATTTAAAACTTGGAACAGATTATGTTATCTGTTCCAGAAATGCCTGATGGACCACTTTTTCAGCTGCATACTCCTTTCACCCATATTATTTGAATGATACATATTAACACATTAAAAAATATAATTTCAAAGCAGGTATCTACTTGACAGAGTCCAATGAAAATCAGAATCAAATTTATAATTGAAATAAGATGTTAAGATTTTTACTATGAATTTTTGATTACAGAGTGGACTTTCATCTCATAATTCCCTATGACACTGTGTGCTATTTTCTGCTTGTTTGTTAAGAGGAGAAGTTAAATTTTCAAGCATCATCACTTGTTATCGTGAAAGACTTGTGCATATTTCCTTGAGGGAAAACACATGGACTTCTCAAAGGCAGTCTAACATAGCACCAAGACTATAATCCAAAGTATCCTTTGTCAGAAGCAAGTGTAACACAACAAAACATATTTTGAGAAATAATATTTAGGTAGCAGTCTGTTATATTTTAGAATATTCCTCAATGGGGAAAAAAAAAAACCCAAACAAATGGAACAAAACAACAAACCTCTAACTTTTAACTTGCAATGCAGCAGGTATTTCAGCTCCTCAAAGTATCATATTATCTTACTCTCAGACAACCAAACCACCTAACATTAAACCACCTGTCATGTTAAATATGGGAGTAATTTACAGGCCAGACTTTAGGTCTGGTTCTGCGAAAGCAGTCCCTCAGCAGATGGATGTCAGACTCATTGACTTGGGCACTGAGTGACAACCTTCACCACAAAACAAGAGGAGAAGGGAAAGAGCTAGAGAGAAAAAGGTGAAAAAAATTTTAATCCATTATTCAAAAATGCTTGTCCTCATTTTCATAACATATACCTACACAAAACCTTCTCCCACCCCCCGTTACATGCAATGGAGAAAAACGTTATATTCAGCGGAGAAAAAAACTGTGCCCTTACATATTTTTCATGTTTTGAATCTCTAGGAGGGTTTGAATAGAAATGCTAGACACTGGTACTGTTCTCTTTCCAGTTTACATCTCTCTTCTTCACATGCAGAAAAATCCCTTAGATGACCAAAGACACTTGCTCATCATAGACATCTGACCCATCTCCTAGGGAGAAGGGTGCTAGACATGAGCTCTGCTCACTTCAGAGGGCACATTCACTCAGGTGTGCTTCTGCAGCTGGCAGGCATAGCCAGGGTTCAGTGCTGGGCACAGACATGTACTCTGGACATCCATTAGGTGAATGGAGTACTGCTAAAGGGATACAGAGTGGGACTTTGATGTTATCATCCACAGGCAAAACAGACAATTGAGACACTACAGCTCTCTCTCACCCTCAAGACCCCACAGCTTTACCAGACAAGCTCCCTGAACACCTCTGGCTTTGCAGGACTACCACGAGCAGCTGCCAGCAGCTCCTCTTCCCCACCATTAGCTCATCAGGACCTTCTCCTCCTCCTGTCACCCCTCCTAACAGCCACTGACAAAGACAAGGGACATACAGACCTCAGCAGTGTCCCAAATGTAAAAAAAGGCAGGTAGTTGGAGGTGGCTGGAGATTCCTCCCCCCTTTCCAGTGTGCAGAAGAGACGCCGAGGGCAATGGAGGCCAAGCCCAGCACAGTCACCTCCAGCCAGCTCTCAGCCTTCCATTTTCCTTACATCCTCTTCTGCTGAGCAGGCAATGGATTTAGCTGAACATGGATTTTGTGGGTTAATTTTCAGTTTGGTTCCCTGGTCCAGCTTACTACATAGGTGGACAAATACTGCTTACTGGGAGGAGGACAGAAACAGACAGTGCATTTCTATCAGATTGACACAATTCTGGATCCAACCCCATGTTACCAGGATTCAGCTGTGCCTCCAGTCCAAGTGTAGCCAGGCACACTGAATTTTTACTTCTCTCAGTGAACCGAGGCCATGCCCAGCACTGACATGTTAGAAATTTGATTCAGGTTATGAAATACAGTTGTAGACAAACATTCAATATAAAAAAGGAGATATTTTCATAGTACGTGATAGTTACAGCAATTAAGAAACAGATGGGAAGAGAGGGTAAGGAAGACAAGGGCTGCCTACACTGGGAATCAATGAGTTGTCTTGGAAGTTCCTCTGAGGAAACCACACTGAAACAGTACACCTCCAGCATGGTGAGCAGGATCACGGCTAATGTACAGAGCCGAAAGGCCAAATTAATTCCTTGTGTAACCCCAGTGACTTCAAAGGAGTTAGTCCAGAGATGAATTTGGCTTAAGGAATTTTGAAATGGACCCTGACCAATTCTCCCTAAGTAGGTTTCAGATCTGTGGCTTCTTGTGTTACAAAACTGCCTTAGCTCTGTAATGTTATTGTGTCCTTTATCAGCATTTTTATTCATACAGAATGACTAACGAACTCCAAACCAGTAGCACCACCTGATTAATATCAGCCACTCTTCAAAGCATTTGTCTTAACACCAGGGGTTGTTGTTTTTTCAAGCTGGTGGGTCTCAGCACTGATGACTTCATTGTGTGGTCCGTCTGGTCAAATTTGTTGCTGAAATCCAGTCTTTTGCAGCTGAAGGGTAATATTTTAAGTTAGTCATGAGCAGGGTTTGAATGCTAAACTTGACCTCTCCACCTTTTCCAGTGTGTGTATTTCTGTGCTTCCTCTGCAGCCTCTGGATGCCCATGTGCAGTCTGCTTCTTCTGGCTCCCAGAGACACAAGATTAACGTTGCCTTGTCACGTACTGATAGCCAGCAGCGAAACATAAACAACCCAAAAGCTGTAATGAGTTCTACTTACTATCTTTATAAAAAAAAGGATTTATGGTGACTGATCACATTTCCAGCAGCCAAAAGATGCGTAAGAAGTGATTATACAGTCTATTCTGACTGCATGTCTCTGCTTCAGCTGTAATTACACTTTTGGATGGCTTGGACTAAGCCCACCATTTTTACACGTCTCTCCCCTAATTGTTCAAAAAGCAGCACTTCTGCCAAAAACCAACTCTGCAGCCAAAATTATGACTTTAATACTCATAAATTCATTCGAGAGAGCTGCACTGTTGAAGCAGTACCAGTAAGTTAAGGGAGGCGAAAGCTACTACTCGGTACAGGTAAGGGCATCATTGTTGGGCCCACAAACATCTACACAGCCTTTACAATACGACCTATATGGTGTTTTCCAAAGTCTAAGCAAAACTGCATTAATTCCAAAACGTCTCTTTCCCATCCTGAAGCTTTGCTGTGACGGTGTGGGTGGCTGAAAGAATTGTTTGAATCTGCTTTTTCTTCTACATCGCTTCTTTCATTGCAATTTTTCTACGTCTCTTACAGGATATTCTGTTTTTCATCAAACACGGACAGACTTTCAGACTGGGTTGCTAGAGCCTGACCAGCCAAACTTTAGAAGAAAATATATATTAAAAAATGGTATGAAGGTAAAACTCTTGTTAAACAACATCCATTCCTGGCTCAATTCCAAGTTTTATCATGTGCCTTTTACCACTCATTCAAATTCATAGCAAAAATCAGCAACTATGAGCAAAACAAATCATTTAACAGGGAGCAAAATGCGTACAAAATACTCAGTTTCTGTGCTCGAAGTGTATGGCAAGTAGGCAGTTAGTGTGGCAAAAGATCTCTTTTCTATTTTTTCATAAATTCATTATTTCTAGCATATAGCTTTCATTAAGGAAGTACATCTGGCTGCATTAAGAAAATTATAATGAATATTTTAAACATGATTTTGCTCATCATTTCAGAATTAAGTGAAAATCAATTCACAATGAAAGGCAAAACTGAAACTGAGGAAGACAGGAATTGCCATATTAAATCAGAGTGGAGGCACTATGACTTAACAGCTGCACAGCCCAGCTGCTCAAGAGACAGCTGCAAGACCTCCATCACAGACAGATGTGGGATAGTCAGCCAGCATCCTGAGGCACATCTTGATCCTTAACAGATAAGAGGTTGGATTATGATAGATAATGGTTTACTATATCTCCACGAACAGTAACCAGACATAGATTTACAGGCAAATGAGGAGGATTCATGAAGAGGAGAGAGCTCTAATTCCGCTCCTTGGATATTTTCATATGTCCAAAATCTTAGCAAAAGCAAGAAGGAAAGACAGGCATTTCCTTCCTCCTCCCCTCCAATTCAGATTTAGAAGGAGCATAAGAAGAGAGAGCATCCTTTGAATATGAGGATGTCTGGAAACTCATTACAGACTAAGGAGAGTACGCACTGCTGTCTTACTCAGGGACATATCTGTAAGACCTGTAGAGCTTTTCTCTTCTCTTCACATGCTCTGAAATACTGAAGGAAAATGAAGAGCCTCTTAGCAGGGAGCTGAAAAAAGACATTCTTCTCTTCCCGTCTCGCTAAATCTATTATCTAAAATCATTGTCTGCATTACACGCCTGCATAAATAAAACTTAACTGCAATTCTCACATACCTACCTAGGAAAACACACATGTGCCTCATTTCACAACTTGAGCTAATCATTTATCAGTTCCTGTAGTGCTGCTATCTACTATCTAAATGACATGGAGAATTACCACTATCAATGTCCTAATGCTGATATATTATCCCTATCAGGAGTAATTATTTGATTTCACATGCAGAGTTTCAGTCAGTATCTGGGGTCTATGCCAATAAGCACTCAACATCAAATAAAAGGGCAGTCATGATACAAGCAGACCTTTACCATTCTTTTGATAACTACCAGTAAATCTCTAAGAGATCTGTGGCTTTTCTTCAGGACTTTTAGCAAAAGAGCTTTGGAAAATAAAGAGAGGAAAAAAAAAGTCTTTCCAATGTTTATGTGTTCCCAAAGAAAGCTGGAGCTTCTCTTTTCAGCTAGGTATCCAATAATTCATGATCTTAGTAAACAAAATGTATAGTGATTCACTTCAAAACACGAGAGTCTTTCCTAGAGTCCTAAATTAACAAATATACTATGAAAGGTAACAATAATCCTATAAAATAAACAGGAATTTCTTATATGAGATGCAAAGTGGAATGGCTCTAAATTCTTCTATTTAATTAGCTTAACCTTCTGAAATTCCTAAATCAGAGCTATCTAGAGCTGTTTTCCTGCAAATTCACCTTCACTATCATCTTCTTGATGAGGTCTTAGGGGAAAAAGTCAAATCTAGTTTAATGAAATCAAACTTGACAACTGTAACTCTGCCTTCAAAAGTCACAAGAAATTCACTGAATGGGACTAAATCACACAAGTTGTTTTGGTTGGTTGGGTTTTTTTGTTGGTTGTTGGTTTGAGGGTTTTGCATATAAATATTTTACTACTAACCCTCTCCTCCAAAATAAAGCTAATTGTAAGGCCTCTTTCAGATCAGCTAAGGGAACAGGACTGTTCCCGGACAAAGAAATCTGAATAAGGTGGGTAAACAATGCATCTGTGGAAAAGCTTTATCTCCAGTGACTCAGCGTGTTGCTGGTCTGAATTTTACCTTTTTAGTCAAATTTATGTTTGAGAGTCTTAGGATAGGGATGAGGCAAACCCTGTCCCCTAGTTCCTCCAGTCTGGGATCAAGCACCAGAGAGAAAATTAATTCTCACATACAGAGATATTTTATTCAGGCTGGTAAATAAATGGAGGAAAACAAGTGAATTCTCGGACTAAAGCCATCGAAACTAAGCCTACTGCAAAATGAAGCTTCTTTTTCTCTCCTTGAAAGGATTTGCAGGATATCTTCAGCCATCTTGAATACAAAAATAAAAGTGAAACATCCCAGTGTTGGCCCCACTTCCAGACTTCAGGAAGGTAGTCAAGTTGACAGGTAAAATGCAAGTCTCAAGAGCTACTTGTCTTTTATGTATTTGGTCCTCCAGGAGACAAGCACCACGTAATTCATTCTCCAAGTCTGAAATGCTATCTATGAGTTACATATAGCAATCCAAAGAGACTAAAATAAATCCCTTTCCTAAGCATGTAATGATTATCATCCTAGATATTTTCATACATTTAGAAAAGACATTAGGTTCTAGAGACTATGCATTGTATCCTCACCATTTATAAGACAACAATGAAAGTACTTAATGGTTCCTTGAATTAGTAATTATGAGCTACATTCCTACCAAGGTCTTCTCCATAGCACCACCAAAGCCCATGTCTGAGTTTTGCATCTATATTCTGCAGTGCTTCACATCAATGTTTCAGCTCGCAGCATTTATACTGCTAGAAATCTTATTTCAGACCCCAGAAGAGTCAGATGCTCAAATATAGCTCACTTTATGAACTCATTCACTGCACATAAGTATGGTTTACATAAATATTTGACAGGCAAGTTTCATTAGTTACTTCCACTGAATCGTCATTGTATCCAAAACTGAAAGTTAAGAATTTAGTGACACAAGAATAGGGGGTCTCAGAAGAGAGAGAGTGGCTGGGGGAAGACAGAAAAATGAAGTATAGATTATATCCTATATGATTTACACATACATTTACTTGAGCAAAATGGTCCTTCATTCTGGAAAGTTTTATTAATATCAACTTTCCAGGGCGGTATTAGATTTTTACATTGCAAAATACACAACAGTGCTCTAAGATACATAAATGCTCTGCGAACTCTATTAGGTTGAGATTTACAGGGCGTTAAGGAAACTTTATTGAGGAATCTCTTATCCACAAGCTCAATCTTTTAAGTAACATATGTCAAAAGACCACAAAGGCAGGGGTGTATGCTTATATTATAAATAATGATGGTGTCACTTATCAAGTGATACGTTCTTCAGTGGTACCTAACCAGCAGTTCCAGAAATCAGACAAAAACAGAGTGGCTGCTACTGAAACTTAATTTACATATAGGATTTATCTGAGTGCAATTGCTTCATGACCTATGAATGCATGTGTTTCTGTGCATATGTATATGCAATTACGTAGAGTGTGGTCTACTCATGTACACGTGTTGTGTCATCACTGGTCTGTGTTTAAGCTGCATCTTATTCTCTAGCTCTTTATTCCCCAAATCTTTTTTTCTGTATACTGAGGCTAATGAATCACATTTTCTTTTTTTTTTATGTCTTGGGTAGTAAGCATGATTCAGATTTTGATAACGATTGAGCATGTGACTACACTTGTTTACAACACTTAAATATCAATACACAGATAATTATCGAGGCTGCAAATAATTACTTTTTTTTTGTCCTTCAGGGGATTTCCACAGGCCTTAAAATCTCCCCAGGCATTAAAATTCAATGTCTCTTGCTCAATGTGGGGATGTTTTTTGGGGGTGGTGGTGGCACAACACATGCCAGTTCTTTCAGTTTTAGCCCCTGCTGAGAAGCAGTATGACTATTACTGATGATAAAACAACATACTGAAATATAGTAAAATACAGGCATTTACTTTGTAGTATGTAATTTGTATCTGTTATTCCTATTTCTCTGTGAAATCTCCCCTACTATGGCTTCTTTCTATGGTTCCTCTCAGTGCTTCCCTTTGTTTCCCTGCCACTGTACTTGATCTATTTGCTTCTCTTCACACTGGCTATATTCCATAGCACGAGCTGGAAGAAGAGGACCCTCCTCAGCCTCCTTTCTGATTTCACTGCCACAGCTCTTGGTCTTAGCACCTCTACCCTTCAGGGAAGAAGCTGAATTCACTGCACCGACAACTCAAGGTACCATAAATTGCAGATCCCAAATAAACAATCCTGACAGCTGCTTCTGCAATTGATTTTATAACTAAAAAGTCAGATCAAAACATTAAACACATTTCCTAACTCCTTGATCATCAGCCTCAACTCCATGGGTGGGCTCTCCTGGTTGGCAGGACTCAAATTTTTTCACCTGATTTTCCAATTTGTGTGGTAATCTATGCAAAGAAATTTATTACATACAAAATTTAATATCCACGATTTTTAAGTGTGTAAGGAAAGCACAAAGAAAGGTCAAGCATAGGAAGACTCTAGAATAACAAAAATTAAACAATATGAATCTGTAGACTGTAAGTCTAAAATTCCTCTCACAAAATTTAAAACAGAAAACTTGACCAAAACCAAGTGAAACAACACCACCAGGCTGCCCATAACTGACAGATGTAACAAATAGTTGAATTTTCTGTTGTATATCGTATTGTGTATGGAAAAGGATGGTGTTTGCCAGACCTTCTGCAAGGCATATAACATTACAAGTCAGAAAGTAATCTTCATATGGCAAACATTGCAGGTATGTGTACTGCAGAGAGACCTGTGCAAATAGTATCTACTCTAGCCTAAAATAAGTTCTGTACTCCACTTTAGAAGGACTCAAATGGACATGGGAATTCATTTTTTTCGTTGCTGAACAATTCCTAAATTTGGCTTTGTGTTGTAATATAATTATTTACAGAAGAGAGCAAAATTAAATACATCTATTTACCAAACGAAAGTCAAATAAAATAGTAAAAGCTCTTGTATAGTATTAGACCATTTACTTCCACTACTCCTAAAAAGCTTATTCATCTGCTACTGGACACTTATGTCACCATACATTAAAAACCAGTGACAAGTAAGAATAGTTTGGTTACACTCAAGAACTAAATGGGATGGCAGCTGAGTTCACTCAGAAGGAGCTAAAGTGAAAAGTTGTAATGATTAACAAAATGAATGAAACCTACACCAGTTTCTGTAGCATACTTGTGATTTAAAACACATACATTGATGATACAAAGCATAAAAAAAGAGTGAACAAAAAGAGCTTATTTCACATTCATTATTTGGCAACACAGATATTATTCCTTTATTAAGACACAAGATATTACATCCAACTCCACTGGAATTCTAGCAGTGAGGATTTGGCTTTATTTCTAGCAAGCCTTACATATGTTCTTCAATATGATTTGCTTTCTTTTGCTACTCGTATTTCAGAGTCCACACAACATAAAATGCATTCAAGCAGCAGAACTGGTGGTTTGCGGTCAGAACACCAGTGCACATTTTGATAACTTGTTTGTTCTTTTTGCAATTTTGTCTCCTCCATTATTTCTTAATGATATAATACTACAACAACCATGAAAATTTAAAGTATTGTCATTTTCAAACACTTTTCTCTGCCTAACTAAACTTCTTAGGAGGGGCTTAAAGAGACTTAACAGGAAGTTATTTTTAAAAGGGATTAGTTTTGAATATAAGTAGATAAAGTAACTTTCCAAAAGAAATTCATTAACTTGATTGAGAATCATTGCAAGGAATAAAATCATTACGGTATAAGATAAAATCAGTGGAAAGTCATAACAAAAAGTTGGCCAGAAAACCTACCCAGCACAGGTGTGCTGCCATAATCAGTGTGTTTTTGTGGCACTGGTATGTGGTTGGTTGTGGTCAGGTGAAAACTGAGGAATGCAGATTAAGGCAACTGCAGATCAGAATTCCACTTTGCATTAAGTAAACTTTTGTTAGCGCTTCTGGATAAATATCTCGGTCACCACGCCCCTCACATGGTGAAGGAAAGGAAATTCCTCCAGCTTCTGTTCGACTCTACAGCTGTAAAGACCCTTGGTCTAAGAAAACTTAATGATTGATCTTCTGATTTCAGTGACTTCAGTGATTCCTGGGTAACGCTAGTTAGCCCCATGGTGTTCTCCTACCCTGAAAACCCAACAGGCATGAGGAGTTTTGGCTGCTGGAAAACCACTAAAAAAAATTTAGTCTAGATTGACACTTGGTGATGATTTGACAACCTAAATTGTTTTTCATTTACATTAACTAAGACAAAATTTAACTGTTGGTGCTTGGGATGAAATGCCTATGACTGCAGATGGGAATTTGGGAGGTCTAGGGCTTCCCACCCAGTCCAACACCTGTATTTGGCTTTACTTTTGCTCTTTTAAGGTACTCAGCAACATTCAGGAGATTTGCAGTGTTAGTTTTTCAGGTCTAGACCAGAAAAGGTTAAGGAAATGGCTGAAACACATCCCCTACACACGCATAAATGGAAAGACCAGTTACGAGCCAGGTTTCTGTAGAGTTCTTCATCTGCAGGTTTGACACTCAACTAGAAACTTGGATTCAGTCCTGGGCTGATTTAAAAAAAAATTAAAAATGAAAAATAATCTGAGACCCCTCTAAGGTTTCCCCAGACTCACAGACCTCCAACATTTCCTTTGGTCTCCTCTCACTCTCCTGGCCCCTTCCAAAATGCCTGTCGGTCTTCTGGCACGTGATCAACAACCTCAGACGCTGTAGGCCTCCTGGACTGCTCACCTGCTCTTCCTGTGCACTTCACAAAGACTGAACCTTAATTTAAAATCTCTTTTTCCTTCCATTTTCTATGCCAACTAGCTACTTCTCCCTCCATGCCTAAAAAGAACTGGATTTTTTTTTTTAATCCCTCTGACTCAGAAGTGGAGTGACATGAAATTTCTAAGGGAAACTGGCACTTACTTATACCTTCATCAAACCCTTATAATTCACTGATTTTACACAGCTTTTTTTTTTTTTTTTCAATTTCTTTTGATTTCTTAACTGCAGTTTCCTTTATATGCAGCTGAATTGCAAAACCAGTTGGCTTTTGAAAGCCAAGTGGCTACACCAGTCCCAGCACTTCTTCACTTGCTCCTGCCCCAAGAGACTGGGTTGGAAATGTTAAGCATCCCACACGAATAAACAGAAAATGCTCCCAGTACATGGATACATTTTCAATACTAAACAGATATGGGATTTTTGATACTTTCTGGCATCTACTTGAGCCTTTGATATGGTTGCCTTCCTTGTTTTGTAAGATGACATTAAATCCCAACAGATAGCAAGTCCAAGAGAAAACATGAATCACTGAACATTATTTCTGCCACTTAAGCAGTTAAAGTATATTAATTTCAGAAGACACAAATGAAACTAAACTAACAAACAGGCTTGAAGGGAAATTCAGATAAATTTTAGTTTCACTGCAGTCAAAATTCAGTGAGATGTTGAATGGCAGGAATGAAGAAGAGATTGTCTTGTCTGCATCTTGTTGGGAAACAAAAAAAAAAAAGACAACTCTGAAATGTAGTTAGAAAGAACCAGTAGGGATTGGTTTGACCCCTAGAAGTTGAATCAAATTTTCTTGTTCTGCTTTGAAATATGAGAAAGAACAGATTCACTTTAAGTTTGTCCAACATTGCAGCAAATGAAGAAAATTATGCTTGTCCAAAAGCTTCTGACAAAATCATAACATAAATCTGAGTGTGACAAAGAACACTCCTCTCTTTTCTTTTCCATCTTTGCCTTCACAAGACTTAAATGCAGAGCAACACCAACAGCTGGAGCAGTGAGTGATTAACTTCAGCAGAAGAATAATGCAGCCTCAACCCTACACTGTACAGTTTAGAGCTTTCTGCCTGTCTAGACTCAAGCGAGTGTAAGATTTATCATAGATTAATAAGGCTGTTGCTAAATCTAGCATAGCTGTGGCTCAACCACACTACACAAAGATGTCAGAAGAACGTTCCCACACATACAGACACTGCTTTCTCACTGAATGTGTGTTCTGAGACCAGCCATAGGCTGCAGCCTCTTATTCTTGTTTTGGCTACAAATACATGACAGTGAAGGTATTTGACATCTTCAAATCTTGCCAGTGTCCAATGCTGTCAAACTGCTGCTCAGAAATATTAAGATTTTTTTAAAAAAATCAAATCATCTTAAAATTATTATAGATTATTTTACTTCCCATTTAATTTCAAAAATCAGAAGACATGCACAAATATTTTCACATGACCTTCAAAGACTCTGACAGTCAAACATTTTCTTCTAACAAAAATTCACCCCAAATTTTTACCCAATCACCTTGCTCGTGAGATTGTTTTTATTAAAAGCAACAAGCTTTATTAATGGACTTGTTAATATTACCAACAAATATCAATCAACTGTTCTTGGATCTTCCAAGAAGGAAAGAAATTAGATGCCAGCCAGATCCTGGGCATGCCTAGTCTCACACACCCTCCCCCAGGCTGGGAGCTGCAGCAGCTCCTGGAGGGTGAGGTGCAAGGTCTGTGGCACTTGTGCAACACTTGGGGTTCTAACCACCACCTTCTCCTCTCAGTTTGAATGACCAACCATTCGATTTAGGGTCTCAAGTATGGAGTTTAATAACTTTATTGATAATTAAAAATACCTCCCCTAGTGAAAGGGCAACAGGTCTGTAGGAAATTGCAACATAGTGTGAAAGAACTTATTTAATTGGAAGTACTGAACGTTCCTGAGACTTCACAACTAGTAGAGCAGCTTTAGTACTGAGTTTAGCACTGCTCTTCAAAATTGCAGAATCATTGTTTCTTAGAAACAAGCTTCTCCCACAGAGAACAGCCTGGGGGGAGAAAACAGTGAAAGAAGAAGAATGAAAAAGAGAAGAAGAGCAAAAAGTGCCAAAAGTGTGTTGCCTCTGAAAAATGTATTATTTTCCATGTATTATGCTAGGTATTATTCAGCACATTTCCAAGCTGCTGAGATACAGGAATTGTCTGTAGCAGAAAGTACTTTCTATCTGTGTTACACAGTTTATATAAAGCTACTTGCCTTCAAAGGAATGAACAACAATACCTACTGAGTGTGGTGGTGCAATGCATACAACCACAGCTCCTATCTTCCCCAGATCAGAACACTTCTAACTCCTGTTCCCAGAGCATTGCAGCTGAATGGGGGCAATCCTAGCTACAAACTAAAGGCCCTGGGCCAAGTGCAAGGACTCTAGTCTGACTTGGTTCCCATCAACAATACCTCAATCCAGGAACAGTTCCTAAAAGTGAGTCAGATAATCATGATGCCAGTTTGAAAAATTTAAATCAATAAACTCTGTGAAGTTACTCATTCTGGTTACTATGATTTCCAGAAGAGTCACAAAGTCGAAAAAGATAAGATATATTAAGATTTCACTCACTCCCTTAAAGTCTGATTAAAATCACTGTGAATTCTGGTTAATTACTACAGTAGAAACGGAGGCAAATCTTGCTCTATGTGTCTTGACTACTTAGCCAATGATACAAGAGACTTCTGAAAGCAAAACTCGGTCTTAAACAACAGCACAAAAATATCCACCTTCAGCAGCTGGTCAAGAGGCAGAGGCCACCCACTACACTGAACAGTGAAAGTGAAAACCAGGTACGACCCAACCAAAACTAAGCTTCACATACTACAAAACATAACAGGGTATGTGAAGAATATATGTGCATAACACCAAGAAAGCCACACTGCAAACGCAGAACTGAAACTACAGTGTATTGATGCACAGCAGCCGCAAAATTACTGTATGCAAGGAAAATCTTCCCAAGTGGATTAACAGCCTGATTGACAGCTGCCACTGGGCTTCTGCCTCTAACAGTCACTGCTCAGAAGTTGAAGTTTAGCTCTCCTTCAAACATCATTCCATATAACAAGAATACAACATATACGCTCCAATGAAACAAGAGTATGGCAAGAAGGCTTTCAGATAGCAGCCATGGATGTTGAAGGACAAGGACGATGTTTACCACTAAAGGAGAAGAATAGGGAAGCTAGCACTGAACTGCATGACATGGTGCTCATAAATACCATGAAATAATAAGCCCAAAAGTACCATGTAACCTGCTTTTAAGTAAATATTCAGTAAAGCATAAAGAAATCATCATGGCTGGGCTTCGCAAACAAAGATTTGGGAAGGCTCTATCCACATTTGCTACAGGCACGCTGGTGGCTTATGAGGCCAATACGTGACAGACATATCCGATTGCAAAAGGCACAACAGAAAGACTCCTTAGATGGTGTATTCTGCAATACATGGTTCTTTCTGCTTTGCCTTTTCTCCTCAAGAGTGATCCTGCGTGTGTTCTCGAAGGAGACAGCTGCGTTATAGATGGTGTGTCTCCAGGCCTCCCGATTTGAGGCCAGAGTAGACCAGTTATGGTGATCAATATGGCCAAGGCTGAGATGTTGTTTCAGGGAGTCCTTGTATCTTCTCTTCGGGGCTCCTCTCTTGCGGCAGCCAGTGGCAAGTTCACCATAAAGCAGGATCTTAGGGAGGCGGAAATAAGCTCTATCAAAAAGTGTAAAAATAAAACAATGCACTATGAATACCATCAGTTTTGTCTTTAAGAAAAATTAATTCCAAATTTATGTGACTTTAGTGAAAAAGCAGTTTTCTCCAGGTTTAAATATACTGCATTGTCTTTGCTTTTTTTCTTCCTATCCTTTCTTACGAAGCCCCATGCCATATTGGGCAGCTAAGGCCAATGGTGAGCACTGATCTATCTGCTTTGACTAAGATGTCAATGTCTTCCACTAAAACTCAACCTGACACATTTATTTGTCTGTAATCTATACTACTTTATAATCTATACTACTTTGATCCATATTCTACCAAAAAGACAACTAAAAAAGGTCAAAGAAATGTCTTCTTTGTATTAATTAAATGAAAAGTAAAGTCTGCTAGGGAAATAACTTTTCATGCACTATTATATCTTTATATATATATTAAAACAAACAAACAAATCCATAACCCCAAACCAAAACACAAAAAATCACAAAACAACCACTAAACCCCAAGACTTTTAATTAAACGGCATTCTGATACACCTACTTCAGTCATTTCAGGCAGAGAAAAAGCTTTTGCAACGAAATATCAAGTAAAATATTTACTAGCCTTCTCCAATTTGCAAATTTCCCAAGCTCCCATATTTTGTAATGTCAGGAAATTGCTACTATAAACAGCCTAATCTGCCAAAAAACGAACGTAACTGGGGCCAACTAAAGGTTTCTCCTCCCTCATTTCCCATCCCTTGGGAGGTTCCTGCCACGGGGACAGGCTGACCATGGGTGCTGCCTTGACATAAGAAGAGCCAGGGCCTGCAGAGAGCTCACCTCATCTTGCTTGTCACACCAGGAGAGTTGCAAGAAGGTGGCACAGGCAGCAGCTGTAGGCTGGGACAGGGTGGGTGCCTACAGCCAGGTAGACAGCTGTAGCCTCTGGCCAGGCAGGGCTGGAGGCCAGGGGCTTGGGAACCTCAGCAGCCTGGAGCCTGTTGCTCCCCTGGAAGGCCACAGTTTCCCAAGAACTTATTCTGCAGCTTTTCATTTGCCCATACATAAGCTTTGATTCTTAAATGTCAGATGCAATGTTACTTTGATTATCTTAAACACAACAATAAATAAGATGCTGCTTTTTAAAAATTATTTTTAGTTTTTAATTAACATCACCTCTGGCTCCAGGTAGATGTGAGAGCAACTCGACCATTTCACAGTGGCTTCTTCAAAACTTCAAAGTACATATGTTCAGTGGTTTTATTTACTCAGTAGTTCAAAGTTTCATTTCATATCAACACTGCCACAGACAGTCCCTTTCATTATTTTAAGAAAAGCTAAAAATGGAAACTTTTCATGTAGCCCCCACTCAGGTTATTGTGGCAAGGCATGACATTTCCACCACCCTGCTAACACAGGCGCTTTGTTACAAACATGGCCAGACAAAGGGAACGCAACAGAGCCCTCATTGACTCCTCATCAGAGCTATTTGGGCTGGCAGCAAAGTCTGACTGACTGGGCAGAGCTTCTCCAAAGACGAGATCCTTGTAAGGCGCCAAGGGCCTCACACAAAAGATGCTACTTGACAATGCCAATCAGAACTCACGTTTTTTTCTTCCTCAAGGATCCTAAGTCAGGCCAACATTTCCGCTTACCAGAGAAGACCAAAGACTATTTTTTTCTTTTGGAGGCAACTACCCAAAAATATATTCTCAAAAAGAAATCTGCAATAAGGCAACTGGAAGGGTCCCAGGGAGCTGGCTGTGCTACCATCCACAAAGGACTGCCAAAGATGATACCAAAGATCAGAGCAGAGTCTGGGACTCAAAACAACATCTATGCCATAAAACATATTTTTTCAACAGCTCAGTCATCAGTCATGGAAACCAAAAAAATCCTTGAAATAGATATTTTACAAAACTTTCCCTCAAACTAAAATCTTGCAGATGGGGAGGGGGTGTCAAGCTTCTTTCTGGGTCTCACCTTGCAAACACATTAATACTTATTTCTGCTCCATGGAACAAAACAATTATCGATAACACATAATATTCATTGGGATAGCTTAGTCCAAATATCTAGCTATTTTCTTTTATAGAAATTTTGCTGGATACCTTTTTTTTTCTTTAGGGAATCCTGAACTACCTGTACTTTGTAGGTTGGCACCACATCCCAGATGGTGGTTTCTTGTCTCAAAGGAACTTATGACTCCTCCTACACTAAGCAAAAAGTATTTCTGGATGCTACAGCACCTTAAAAGGTATTTATTGCTACAATTTTATAAGCAATTCAGAAAGTCTGCCATTGTGTGCTGTTCTGGATCCAACCACCATTAATACCTTTCATTTCCAACTTTAAACTTACATTTTGCCACAGGTTATACAGAACTTGAACTCATCACATATTTCTTTTTGGCCTTTTATTAGCGAAGATTACTTACACAAACACATTATTTCAATGGAGTATGACTGAAAGAAAAAAAAATCAGGTAAAATGGTCTATGATTAAATGATTTTAAGACCTCTTAGTTAAAAATAGGTCAGAGATGCTGGTTTATACAAACAAAAGCAGCAACTTGATTGCAGTCTCCTCAGTTGCTCCTGCCTTGAGCTTTGCCTGGAACGATCACATAAATACATCTCAGAAAATTCATTTTTCATCTTCAAATGCCTTTACAAACAGTATCAGATCCTTCTAACAAACAAGAAAAGCCAACATCAACATGTGTAAATGCAGGGCAACTCAGCAACATCAACACAATGCATTGCTTTAGGATTTATTAACACTTTTTCTTTTCCTATTCTGTATTTCCTCTCCCTTGCCTTCTCTCTTTCCGATACTCTCCTGGTTGTGCAGTTTGCTGCCACTTGCATTCCCCAGGCAGTGAAGGAAGTGCCTGAGAGACAGGTTGGTGGCCAGGCCACACCAAGGTGTGCAGCCACATGACACACGGAGCCTTGGCTTCCTGCCATTGGCAACCCCATCTCCACATGGCCCCTCTCACAGCTGTTGAATTGTTTCTTATTTCACCTCATTCTCTTCCATATCACCTCAGTGTCTTCAGCACTCTCCTGCCATCCTTGTGATTTAAAGGTTCCTTGAGTCCCTAAAACCAGCACCCACTGATATCAGTGATTTAGAGGCTCAACTATACTTCCGAAGTGGAATATATTTGCAAGTTTTATAAATTACTCTAAAAGCACTGTGTACTCATTTACATTGCACCTTTCACAGCTCTTTAAAACTAAATCTACATTTCTCTGCACCAACCTCTATCCTCATTCTGCAGAGGTTGGAATGAAAATGCTCCGTATGTAACAGAAACAGATCACCTCCTCTACAATGCTCTACATTACATCAGAAAGCAGAAAATATGGCTGCAAAAATCTTCATCTGCAATGGAACTAGATGCAGAGAGTTATACAGAAAGGGGAAAATAAGAGCAGATTTGCAGAGCAAGTCAAACAATGTGCAAGAGCAACACAACTAACTGGACAGAGTATGGAGCTGCATGCAAAATAGGATGATTTTTGAGAATTTTCTTCAGGAAACAAACTCTGCAGAATTCACTTGCCTTTTAATAAGGTACACAGTGAAAAATAAAATTAACAAAAGGGGTTTTATTCCCATGGAGGAAAAAATAAATAAATATTTTGGCCACAACACCCCCAAAAGAACAATGAGTTTTATTAAATCAGAAGTGCCTGACAAGTTGTAAGATTTCTAAAAAGAGCAGAATTAAAAAAAAATGTTTTAAAATAAGAAAAGGCGGTAATTTGTTTTGAAACATGAATCCAGCTGGCTTAGCATCTGATTGAAAAAAAATTATAGATCACAGAAAACATCATGGGTAAAAATAAAGAGTAATCAGAGCCCCTCTAGAAAGGAAAAAAAAGTCAGAGCAAACAAGCTATCCATACAACCAATAATTCTGAGCCACTTTCATGCCAGCTGTAATTGCCACATTGCAAAATACATTTCTCTTAATGATATTCAACTTCTTTGTGAAGTTTGCCAAGTAACTATTGGAAAGCAGAAAGAACAGCACAGGATTCTCAAGAAAATAAGTTAGAAGTATCATTGTAAAAAGAAGTATTATCTTGTGGAATTCAAAATATATACCACATGAATGTTAACTGTTACAGCAAAAAAATGAAATGTTTCTTTCAATGCTGAGAACATGTAAAAATGCCTAAAGTCAAATTTCAACTTACATCAAAAACAATTACTATATTCAACGACAATATTCCAACCTGAACATTGTTTTTAGCATGGACAGGTCTCCAGAAAGCCCCACATGCACTCACCTGGAGGTGGAGAACTGAACCCATACAGTACCAAGTAACTCTACAGTTCCCTCTCCTGCTAGTTTCATTTTGGCATCCTAAATTACACCAGAAACACAGAAATCAATATAAACATGGAGAAGTTTTTTTTTTTCTTCTTTTTGGAAAGTAGTTTATGGTGCAGAACCAGGCTGAAAGGACAAACACTGCTCTGTATATTGATATATTGTGTATATCATGTGTACCATGAGAAGCATACAGCACTGAGTTAAAGTTTTTGAACCAAATTAAGGTAGAGCATAAATTAAACAGACAGGAGTCAGAAGTCAGCACTTCTTGGTATACACATAGTCTACAGCATAATTTCATACAACCAGTGGCTGATTTGCTGTATGCTATCATCAAATACCACAAAGGTATGCATTAATACATGGCCTGCAGAAGGGTGTTCCAAAGGCTTCACTGGCCCTTAGCAAAGGAGCCGGTTCTCTGCTCCTGGTCTACAGCACATGGCAGTAAACCATGCAAATAACAACAATTACCTGTCAGCAAAGCCAGAGAAAGAATTTCATGCTCCAAGCAACATACATGTGCCACACAATTTTCTAGAATACAAATTATGAAAAAAAACCCCACATAAATATATATATCCCATTAGGTTCAAGTTAGATTTGATATGCTTTATTACTATATAAATATTTGTTGGACATTTAATCTTCTTTTCCTGCCCCTAATCCGTCTCCTCTGCCTTGACCTTCCCATAGTAACAAGTTTACAAATCAAGTTTAGTTCACTCTTCAGAGTCTACTACCCTTTTGGGAAAGGATATTTAAAATATGTCAAGTGTGCCTAGAAAGATGCCCTGCTCATAGTAGCTTTCCAAAAATCCGTTCTACTTTCAAGATTTTATTCCTTCTCTACAAACTGCTCACGGCTTCTTCTAGAAAGGAGTGGAATGAGATGGCGTAAAACTAAAAGAGGTAGAAATAAAAGGGAGCAGAAGGAAAGAATGGCCTTGGTATAAAACTCCCCAATCAAATCTTCCATTCAACTTTTGTATCAAAAGTCTGATATCAGTCACTTGTTCTGCAACCATCTCCATTAGACTCCCAGTACCATAGCACTTCCTTTTTTCAAAACAGTTTACTATTGAATGTTATAATGACTTAATCACCCTTATGAAGATTAGGTACAGAACACAGATTAGATAACACAGATGCAAAAGACTCTCAAGATTAAGATTTAGATTTACCATTTCTATATCTGAGGTGCTCAAACTCTAGGTTTGGAAAAGCTATTGAAAGGAAACAAGTTTCAGGTCTCAGAACGGGGCACTGGTTCTCATGGTGGCAAATGTCTCCAGCCTTTCAGCTGGGACCTGTCCTCAGCTGCAAATCAAACAGCTGGCATTAATCAGCATCTCTTCATACACAAACCTTCATCCCATGGAGGAGAAGAAAAAATATGCAGGAAATCCAGCCTTTGTGTTTGCTTGCAAGGCAGATAAAATGAGCTGTCATCCTTTCTCACAGCAGGAAAGAGTAAGGACAGCTCAGATGAAAGTGCTGACAGGTCTGGCAGTGGGTGCTGGGTGACAGGATTTTGAAAGCACTGTGTGTTCACAGAAGACCAACAGCCACCCAAATAAAACATTGTTTAACATCAGGTACATTTACAATGATTAAATACAACCAGTTTACCCAATGTTGCTCAGCTCCAGAGAATTAGTTTTCCTTTATTTTATGTCACCACAAAAGAATAACTATGAAAACAAGAAAATAAAAGCTCAGTGCTTTACCAACGTGCTCTCCCATTCCTTATATTATCTCCTAGTTTAGTGACCGGGAACCAGCTACAGCCCAAACTGCCCTTTGAGCCACTAACAAAAATTATCCACATCTCACTAGTGCACAGAGAGTGGTCTTGCGCTGCAGTGCCAACACAGTATAAAACATCACCAAAAATGGAGTCAAACCAAGTAAAAAGATCCCATAATATAAGCTCACAAGTACAACATTTTCTGAGCCAGCTGGACTTAACATGGACTTTTTAGTCAGTCATCTAAAGAAGTTTAGTTTCTATCACTAGAAATCTTTGAGGAGAGTATTTATCACTGCTCATTATTCATCACTGATGGTTTGGGCAATGGCTGAACACAGAAGTCTCCAAGAGGAAAAGTTCTTTTACCTCATAAAATGAGATGAGAAAGGAATGAGAAAAGTGTTAAACAGTATTTCATAAGTATAGAGGGAAAAAATCATAAGTCAGCACTTATGTCTGCATACAAAGACTAAAAATCAAAACTAAATTAAAAAATCAGTAAAGTTGCATGTTAAAAAAAAGTTGCATTAAAACCCAAACTAAATTTTCACAGATGATTAAAAATTACAAACAATTTTCATGCTATATAAGCAGTACACTGTGGATTATTTCAGTTCCTTTTTCAGGTTCTTATTCAGCTTAGGCAGATCAAAACTCAAAGTTGCTCATTTAAAAAAAGCAAACAAAAGCAAAATATGAACTTACACTCCCACCTAAAGCTGAGATCTCCAGTAGTAACCTGCAATTCCATGAGCTGTGAATTTAGAAACTCAGTTCCTCAACATTTCTGACTGAATGACAAGGAAAAGGAGGAAGGAAGTTTTTAAAGTTAAAAAAAAAAAATAAAAATTAAAGCAAACCAAAAAAGGGTAAAGGAAAATTGCAACCAAACTTGTCAGGAAATTAGAGGAACTGAACTTTCAAAATGCAAGAGTGCTTGATTGACCTGGGTCACAAATTACTATCCCTATTCTTTCCTCTTCAAACTAAACAATGCCTTCGCAAACAAAAGACGACCTGTAATTTCAACCGGTTTAAAAGAGAAGTTAAACCACATGTTTTGTGGTTTTTTTTTAAAGCAAAGAGAAAGAAAACCAACAGATATAAAAGGATAAAATATATGATTTGCAAGCTCCTTTGCCATGGATTCACTGGATTCACTTCTTCTGTAAAAAGCAAGGACCTTTTACAAAGAAATATACATAGCGACAGTAAGAAAAGTTTCACACACAAAACCTCTTCCCATTACCTTTAATATATTTTAAAAAAACCCCAAAATGTTGCAATGCTGAGATGCCCATTACAGTGTCTCCTCATCCTCTGGCACACAAATGAATCACCAGAGACAAAGAATGTTCCTTCTCTTTCCTGTCCTTCAAAGCTGAGACACAGCACTGTTCACCAAAACTCCAGGCATGACAGGTACTGATGCTGTTTAGCTCATATAACCTTCTGCTTCACTGCTAACGTAGGCCCACTTACTGAGATGCTACCAAGAACATGGTATCACTCAATTATAAGCTCTGTATCTGGTCTACACCACTCAAAGGTAAAAGTCATCAAATTCATATCTGGCAGCAATCCAGTGTGCTATTTTGACAAGACAACATGAAAGTCTGTAAGCCATTTTTGATCCAAAATGTGTATTACCATAACTGTGTAAAAACCTGTAAGACCAGAAAGAATGAAATGTAACTACCCACTACAGCAAATGTTTATGTTATTACAAGTCATAGATTTAAGACACTGATTCTCACAAAAGCTTTTCCAATAAGACGCAATCACAACTTTGCTTGATAGCATCTACACAAGACAACTATGCAAGGACTGTGCTTTCTGAAGAAAGGCAGAAAGCAGCCACTTTAAGGTTTATTCTGTGGAGCCCTCTACAGAAGGCCACCATTTGCAATCTTGAGCTTCATCCACACGTATTTAGAATACAAACGTGTCTTTGGTAGGTGCTTCACTGTAATTGCTGGTATATAGACGCTGTAGGCAGTCTCTCTTGAGTACGTCCAAGCTTAGAAGTGCAGCTGATTCAAAACACCATCATCCTCAACCTCTAGGCAGCAGCAGCAGTTAGAAAGGAAACAGAGATAAAAAATGGCTTCAAAATCCATTTGAGAGTCCTGTCCTTTCTTCCCTAGGCTAGGAAGTGTGGGACAAGGGCAGCTCCTGCCACCTCCAAGCCAGACATAGCACCTGGGCTACTGCCAGCCAGGGCACATGACACTCACTACCCTGACACTGCTCCACTCCTCCCAATTCCCCTGCATCCAAAACAGAGTAGTACCAGGTGAGATGGGTAGAACAACTGATCTGTTTCAATTCCACTCATCTCCTCATCTTTCGATTCCATATGAAGTTTGAAGCAGAGAGGTCTCCAGATTTAAGAGCAAATGTGGTTTGCAGAGCGGAGATCAAACACACAGGCTGATACTAGATTTCTGTGCTGGCTCTCTGCACCTTGTCCTGACAGTGTGAACACTGATTAAATCAGTAAGTTGAAAGAATGTGGTAAAGCTATGAAAGCCAACAATTTGACCTCTGAGTTAGACAGCAGCACCTTAAAGCTTTCACATAATTTTTTACATCTTCTCAAGTAAGATAATCTAATATTTGCTTACAAAATTTCTAGTGTGTATTTGTTTTATTCCCAGTGGAAGCTCACAACCACCACTTCTGAGATTATGATTCTCTCTCTTTTCATAAGAAATCTACCTCCCTATAATCTTTACCACTTCCCAGAATTTTCTGCCTCCTGATCCTAATAAAAGAAATACATCATCAGTAATTTAATCAGCAGCTTGCTTTTGAGGGGACAATAAAACATTTTGCATGCTGCACATGAAAGAATTGCAAGCTGTTCTCACCCCTCAAACCAGCCATGGCGAGGGCTGGCTGGAAGCACTCAGTTGCAGCAAACAAGAAGTACATATGCTTCAGGTAGTTACTGCAGAGTATGATTTGAAATCTACCTCTAGTTAAGTGATTTTTGGTCTCCATCTCTTTCTCTCATTTTTTGTTAAAGGAATTAAAGTTTAATGTGCAAGGGCTGACATTATTTTCAGAAGCAGCAGACTGTACAAGTTTGCCTTGCTTTCTCTTTCCCTGGAGTTTACGCACAACTTCCGAACTGCATTAGGGATGGAATGGAGTGAATTAATCTACCAAAACTATTTCCAATGTTTATTCAGTTTTAATGTTTTCTTTTGAGGTTTCTCTAGCTGGCTGACCTGAGACCTGTTTCCCTCTGGAGCCTGTGTTGTGGTGCCAGCCCTTTTATTACAGCAGGTTCACATCTAGCGGTGAGAGCGGAGGAGGAGGAACTGCAAGCTCCCTGCTGCTGCATTTGGTTAGTGGCCTCCTCCTCCTCCCACTCTTCAGCAGATGTTTCTGCTGTTTTACCACAACAGGATCTTTTTATACCCTCTCAATTCCTAAAGCAAACAGCAGCCAAAATCAGAGACCCATTTCCAAAGAGCCACAACAAAAGCACTGACCCAAACTACCACCACAATACAACTGGAATAAAACTCTCGGCCCTTGGGAGAAGAGGAGGTTGTACACAACGTCACAGGGATGGTGACTAATCTTTGGCAGATCATGTGAGAAAGTCCTGAAGTAGCTGTAGTGAGAGAGAACAGCATGAAAACAAATGGATGATTCAGACGTGAATAATATTCCTTAGAAGTGATATTATCAGAAGCTCACATAAAACATCATCCAATCTTTTTACCATTCACAAAAGCCAGTGGCATTTACAGCCGTCTTCCAGATGTTGAGCATTTTCAGTCACATGTGTGTCTGTGCACATGTACGTGAAGTCAGCGGGTTCAAAGCAGGTGGGATTTCTAGAATCTCCATTTTTTAACCAATTCCTTGACACCACTAAATGTATATCTCACGGGGCAGGACAAATCAACTTTCAGACAGCTCACTCTGTGCAAGGCTCTTGCAGTTGATGCCGAGTCCATGCTAGGAATTTTCTCACAGCAACTGAACCAGACTATGGGCATGAAACAGCTACTCCTGGGTTCCTCAGGGCTCAGTGGCTGGCAGGGAAGTAAGAAGGTTCATTCAATTTAAATATAGCTATGTATGCCAAGTACCTAAGCTACATTTCCCTTTAAACTGATGATGTAAGCTTAAAAGGCTCCTATCAAGGTACTTTGAGGGGTACTTAAGATAGTTTCTCCCTATTCCTTGCCCTCTGTCCCCAAAATCTTCTTAATTAACCCTTACTTCAAGTAGTATGTAAAATTACTGCTATTTGTATATACAGAAATAGACATCGCATTGCTTTATCTTTTTAACTTTTTGGATGCAAGTGATCTGTGGCACTGCTGTGGCAAATACAGCAAATCCTACTTAATGTATCAATGCCATGTATTTTACTTGGTCTGTTCAGCTGGAGAAGAGAAGCCTGAGGGGATACCTCATTGCAGTCTACAACTTCCCCATGAGAAGAAGAGGGTTACCTCTTCTCTGTGATGACCACTGACAGAACCCAAGGGAATGGCCTAAAGTTGTGTCGGGGAAGTTTAGGTTAGATATTAGAAAAAGGTTCTTCGCCCAGAGGGTGGTTGAGCACTGGAACAGGCTCCCCAGGGAAGTGGTCACAGCACCAAGGCTGACAGAGTTCAAGAAGCATTTGGACAATACTCTCAGGCACAGGGTGTGACTCTTGAGGATAGTCCTGTGCAGGGCCAGGAGTTGGACTTGTTGATCCTTGCGGGTCCCTTCCAACTCGGCATATTCTGTGATTCTGTGATTTACTGTCAGCAGGTGTGTCTGCGCCATCCAGTTCAGGTAATAATCAAAGCTATGGCTGTGACTGAGCTAAGATCTTTGCTTGTGCTGCAATGCTACTATTGCCTGCTTTGAAGAAGCCGCATGTGAAATGCTATGAGGTGATGAGAACATTAACCAGACCTTCCATCTGGTTTCAAAAGCTCCTACGGGCTGAGTGCATACACATGTGCGCTCATACACAGATGTTCAAGGAAACTGTATAACCTTGGTCATGGACTTGCTTTGTAGCATATCCTGCTGCCATGATCTCCACTTAACACAAGAATGGCAACAATGCTCTGCACAGGAGCATCAGCTGAAAGAGTCCTTTCACTCCCTCAAAACCAAAAGCCCACTTGCTCTTAGCCAAACACCAATGCTTGCTGCTGGTTATACACAAATGCTTCCTTAGATATCCTGTGTTTCCTAATTCTTCTTTAAGTATCTGCTCCTCTTTGATGTTCAGGCTTTCATCTATCACAACGAGGAATCATCTGTTTGGAGAAAAAAAGCACAGTTCAAGATATTCTTAGGAAAGAGCACTTGGATGCCAACAGCCTCTACAGTGGAGGACAACTGCAGGTCAACAGTACTATTTTTCTCCTGCTTTTTAGCCTGGAAGTGGTTACAGGTAAAATGAATGAATGATTTCCTTCTTCTAGTGACATTCTGTAAATCCTGTGTAAACAGCACTATCTTTGAGAAAATCTTGGTCAGCCTTAAATTAAAATAACAGTGGTGATGTCACTGACTGGGCAGTAGTACTGAATGCTTCCTACAGCTTCTGCTGAACTGTTCCATGAACACTGCACTGGAAAATTCCCAATGTTTCAGTCATCTTTCAAAGTCTGCAATTTGATTTCATCAATTAAAAATACCTGAAAAGTTTCTTAAATTAGCTATTCTGTACATGATGATTAAACCCAGAGCCAACAATTTTTGAAGCATCAAACATTTAAAATAATACCGGAAAGAGGTATGCTGAGTTTAAAATCTTAAGCGATTATGGCAGAGGAGGTTTATTCAGACAGTTTCAAGAAAAATGAGCTTTCCTCAGTCGCATTGCATAGAGCTGCTAGTGAAAATCTTGAACAGATTTTCTGAAAAAATGCACATTAAGTATTATTTTGAGAACTTCTGCAAAGGAGAATTTTGAGAGCAAATACAAATATATGCACTATAAATGCACTTTAATCTAGTGGCTCTTACTTTGGGGAACAGGTCAGAGTACCACTTAATCCATGGGCTTTATTAGAGGTCAACAACACAGTTTGGGATTTGAAATATTGCTCTTCACAATAGACTTCTCACAAACAAGTTGGAGAACAAGCACTATCTGCAAGAATTATGCAGACCCTTCCCACAGGAAGATTAATACAATTTTTAAAATTGCAGGTTACTTGCAGCATGAACTGTTTTCTTATTGTATAAATTCTTTTCAGAAGATCTATTAGTGTACTAACAGAGCAAGAGCAGAAAAGCAGGTTCAGTGCCAAAAAAAGATAAAAAGACCAACTTGAGGACTCATTAGCACAGAGCAATGAAAAGTGAGCTGCTAGATGATAAAGAAGACAGTAATTTGCATCCAAGATATAAGCTATCACACAGGAATTCTTCAGGTTTCTTTGAGAAATTGGTTACTCAAAAATTAAAGTTCAACCTTTATTCAGGGGATTAGAAAAAGAACAGAAACCTTTTGTCCAAAATTCAAGTTCAGTGTATTCCTTAAGACTTTATTTTTGAATGGGTGGTGTATCTAGACTATTTGGTTTGGTTTTTTGTTTATTTATTTGTTTGTTTGGGTTTTTGTCCTAAATCAGCTAAAGGCTCTTTTGGTACAGCTCTCAAACCAGGGGCACAGTTACATTAGTGTAACTAATGAGACAGAGGCTGGTCTGCTTCATTCCGTTTCAGTAAGGAGTGATTCCTGGTACAGAATGACAACATTTGCATAAAATTGTGGCTATGTTTGGCAACATTTTACCACAGATAAGCAGTTACATGGGCCTGCTGTGTGGATCTTTAAATTCTTGCCAGAAAAGAGGAGACTGGTGTCAGAGAAGGACTCAAATACTTGTCTTTATGTATGTATCCTACTTAAGTACTGGGCAAGGCAGGTACATCCAGAAGGTAGTTGAGAGCATCCACCTTGGATGTCTGAAACTAGATTGGTGCCCATTTTGCACAAAAGATTCTGTTTCAGTATTTTATTTTATGTTTTTAAACTTGTTTCAACTGGCCTAGACCTGACAGAGCTGAAAAATAAAGTGAAATTTTAGGCACTTCTGGTTTAGGAACAAATCTCACTGGAATCAGGCTTCCAAAAGCAAAACACTTAAACTTCTAAAAATTAAATGTTTAGGATTTCAAGATATTTCTTATGAGCTCAATTATTAGTGATTTTGCTGTAGTTTTTCCTTTAAATGCAGTATATTGTTCAAAGCAGGGTTTGTAGAGAATGATGGCACAGCAATTGCCTCAATTAGGAGATGGAAGGAAACATAGAGGAAATTCAAATGTTGCTTCAGGCCTAAAATAGAAGTAGCAAACTTCCAAGATAAACAGCTTGAGAGTAACTGCTTTGAGTTTAATTTGATAAACAACATTACAAAATTACTTTATAATGCTCAGCAGTTTGATGGCATTGGAGATATCTGGAAATGAGGACAATCTGAGCCTCTCATGAGAAACCTTCCTGCTGTTTGACATTTTAAACGATGAAGTGAAAACAAGGCAATAGTCCCTACTACATTTTGTCTTGGATTCTCTACCCTGCTTCAGCAGTGATTAGCAAAATGTACTCAGAAGAATACGTGGCAATGATTTTACAGAGATATTGAACTGCATTAAACCCAGTATATTTTAATAAAATCTCTTCATTTGATGTAATCAATGAATTTTTGAGACTTAAGTTTTGTGAATCCACTGCTTTATACTCACAAAGCCAACCCTCCTTTTCTCCAAATTAAGTCACTGCTGCATGCAGGCTACGTGTTGGCTCTGGTATAATGGTATTAAACCTATTTAACCACTCAGTGTTTAAATGATAAGGCAAAAGTTCTTCTAAATATATGTGTTTTATTTCTTACACTTATATCCCTACTTTTTTTAATCACATTGTCCTACAGTATATTTTCCTTAATACACCACAACTCAGTTAACCACACGTGAGTTCTGTTGATACCGGTAAACTTAAAACTATCAACAATTAAATAATCCGTATTTCCTCCAGATCTTGTTCAGCAAATTAAAAAGCAAACATTACAAGGTGAACAACTCAGCCACGGTACAACTCAAAACTAGCTACCTGGTAGTAACTTGTAACATAAGACTTGGGAAAGCCCCTTGCCCACTCCAGATCAGTAGTGGTACCAACATCGAGACTGAACATTTACACTGGATATTCTGCGTTTCTTAAAATATCATTGGTTCCTAGAGTTTGTGACTATCTGAAACCATCTCAAGTACAATACATTTGAGAGGTATTAACATCAGCTTTTCAGCAGCCTCAGCCAGAAACAGACCTCAGACACAAGACAGAGGAGCACACAGATTCATTATGTATTGATAAGCTCATCATTAGTTATGAAAATAACCACAGCCCAGCCTAAAGAGGGTTTTGCTACTGCAAAGCTGCAGTAGCATTTGGGTACTGATTAGATGTGCAAGAGTATGGGCACTCTTCCAGTGCCTCCACTGCTCCGAAATCCTGCCACCTAAGCACATCTTGGCTGTTTTTTTGAAGGCACATTCACTGCTGACCCCTCTGCTAACATGGAGGTTTAGGTTAGATTTCCTGAAAGTGAAGAGAACAGTTCAAAAAAGCTGCTAAATGATTTTATTATTACTATTAAACCATTACTAATGGTTGTATTTATTAAAATATCACCTAAAAAAAAAAGGCAGCAGTAGGTTTTCATCTCTATGTACACATTACTGAGTAGCCAAAACCCATTACAGTACATTTCACCAAAGAAGAACCAAAGCATATCATCACCTGAATCATGCAAAAAGATCCATGATATTTTAGAGAAAGTACAAAGAAGGGATCTGAATGACGAAATTTCTAAAGTTGTTATGAGGTCAGGCATCTTTCTTTATTGCCAGGACCTCAGAAGACAGAAAAAGTGAAAGTAAAAAGAATAAACAGAAGTAGAAAAAGCACTGTCACAAAGAATTGAGGCACATGCAGTGCCCTACTCTGTATGATGACTGATGCAAGTAACATGTGAAATACATCCAGAGAAAATTAAAACTGCATTTTTGAGCCATTCAGCTACTTAAGATGCTAACCAATTTCTTTGGGATGTCTCTGCTGTTCATTACTTCAGCTTATTCTTTTCTATGCCTAACTACTATTCACTGAGCAGCAAACAAATACAATAGCACACAGGAAGCAGCAAACAAAAGTCCTTTTAACACTCGCTCACACCATTTGCAGAACATGCCAGGGCTGCTCAGAGTTTACTGGTTTACACTCAAACCCAATTTTCTTAAACATATAGCAGAATAGTGTCTCATTCTGGAAGTCAAGAATGTGGATATCTTAAAAGTTGATGGGGCAGGGGAGAAAACTGGCAAAACCCCATCCTGACACAACTAGCTTCCTTTATTTTTTCTTTATTTAAATGTTCTGATCATTCCACTGAATTTTCACAAATAGTTTCACTGGAGACATTTAACATACATTTGTTCTATATTCACTTGCTCCTCTGCTAATACTGACATTTCTTGGTATTAAATCATTCTCAAAGATGAAGATATACCACAGACAGCCTATTTGCTTTCTAGGCTGAGCTCAGGGAAAACTCAGAAACCAGCCACACAATACACCTCCTTCTCTTTGTATGCAAAAGAAATGATAGGTGTATTTAGCAAAGTCACAGAGCTGTCTAGATGTCCATTCTTCAATTATTTTCAGAAATTTGGTTTAACTACTCACAAAAAAATCCATTTGTAAATATTACTAAAGTTTTATAGTGATAAAAAGGTAAGAATTTAATTTTCAGTTTTCTCGAAGTGGCAGCATGGTCCATCAATACTACACACACTCCCAATGAAAACTCTCAAAGACTTCCAAAAACATTTCATGAAAGGACAAATTTCATCAAGTATGATTTCAGAGAATTTATTGCTTTGAAACTAAACAATTACAGAAATTTCTCTTGCAGCCTATATCCAGAAGCAACATTACTGAGGGCAGTTAATACAGCAGGCACCTGGATTTAGGTTCCCATCCCATGCCAAATGCTTTACCCCTGCCAGGTTCCAGCTGTACAAGCTGTCCTACCCCTCACAGGAGAAAATGTCAGTCAGGGACACACACTGTCCTGGTTTTGCTGGGTGAAGTTACAAAGAGAAAAATGACATTTGTGTACTAGTTTTTTTAGAATTGTCATAACATATTTTTGAAAAGGAAGGATTATAATCAAAATTTAAAAAAATATTTTATTTTTGTATTTTTATTATGGATCAACATGCTTTTTGTTTCAAATTAACACCATCAATGCAATAACAAAACATATATAAGTGGTCTGGGATTTGGTCTAGATTTTTTTCCATCTCTGTTCTGTAGGCAATAACTAAGCACTGGTAGTGCAAGTCTCATCCTTACTAAATTCTTTTACAAAATCTTGGTATTTTTTGACAAAGGAGATCTACTAAGGAAATTAAAATGGTGATGGAGTCTAATACCCATCAAAGCAAGGAAGATCGAGGAAGAATTTAACCTCTAACACAGGACACAGGTTAAAAACAAGATCTGGGCAAAAAGATGAATCACTTAGCAAATAGTCCCACCACCTCCCCATTTGTGGTGCAAGATGCTATTGCAGCCAAGTAGCTTTGAACATATTCCACTATGTGCCACGAATAGAACAAGAAAATTAATAATGTTTGGGGCTGTCTGGGTGATTTTGGTTTGGTTTTTTTTTTTTTTTAATTCTGTAGCATAGTTTTGTCATTTTAAGGCTTTTTAGAAATAACGTAAATCACCAGTGAAGTGGAAAAGGCTATAAAACCATGATACTAAAAAACATTTCACAGATGATCAAATTTTACCACATTGTATTACTGTTTTGTTTTAACAGAAATGCTGTCTCATGTTTAACCCATGTCTTGGCACTTGAGTGAGGGAGCATAAGAAAAAAGTGTCTCCAACAGGAAAAAAATAAAAAAAATAATTTAAAAAAAAAATCAACAAACCCAACCTCTCTCACCAGGCAAAAAATCCCCTATTAGACCTCAGTATATTGCAGCAACAATAAAACCACAAAACATCTTACCAAAGCACATTCTAGTTCTGTAAGACCACCTTAATTCAAGCAAGCATCAGCGGAGGGGAGAAAACAAGTTAGGAGTAAAGAAATACCAATCTTATTCTAAGAACATGAATGGCTTTGTGGCAAGGCACAGAAACCACCTTCAGGTTATAGAAATACATCTCCATTCACAGCAGGTACTTGGCCAATAAATCCCCTAAAATTCTTTTTATTTTTCAAGATTAGTTAGAAATAGGCAATAGTTAGAAATAGTTAGAAATAGGCAAAAACATATTCCACCTGCTCTCTTTGTGCCTGATTTCCTCCCCTTCAATCCCACCCGTCCTCCCCCTTCCCTTTCCTGGTTTTATATAGATCAAAAAGTCATGTTGCAAACCAGCACATTTGTGTTAGTGTAAGAGGCATGGAAAGCGCTACCACAAAGTCTTTAACTAAATTATAGTCATGTGTTTCAAATAACAAGGAACGAGAGCAAAATACATGGTTAAGCCCCAAGTCTCTTTCCATAAACATGAGTGGAGCTGAAGGAGGGCTTATATGTTTCTCTAAAACCCTACACAAGCTTTTGGGATGAGAGGTACGGACAAGCAATTCAGTAGCTGTGTGTGCGTGGACCTGGCACTAGTGGGAATCTCCTGGTAGACCCACTTTGTTACTCCAATTAACAACATAAGGGCCAGGCTAAAGGCTCCTTTACCAACCTCAGACAGACTCACAGAAAATCAACATTACTATTTGTCTTCCCAGTGAAAGCAAGATGTAAGAAATATAAAAGGATTTGTAGCAGATGGGAAGGACATTTTTGCAGGCCATTGGAAAGCCAGCTCCTTTAAGAGCACCTTGAATTTACAGAAAGTCTAAGGAAAGTTGGCTGATGTTCAGTAGTTAAAGACTTTTTCAAGAAATACAAAAAGGATCCTGGAAAAGAAATTCCATACAGAACAAATCTTGCAAAATTCACATGCTTCCCTAGGAAGGGCAGCTTCAAATGCATCTACAAGAAACGTGAGCTTTTCCAAAGGAAAGTCTTTAAAGTCTTGTTCATTAAATTATTCTCTTCACTTCAGTTTAGTGTCTAATCTATGTCAGCCCATGATTGTCAAAACACTTTTCATGGCAACAAGTCAGCCTGCCCAAAAAGCCCAGACCTGAGCTGTGCCACCCCACTTAAATACTGCCACACCAGCATTACATCATGAGTAACGGGGATGGGTGAAAGTCCAGCTTGTGTGCAGTATCTCTTTTCTTCTCCTTTGTAAGTATATGCCACGAGAAATAACAGGAAGAAGCACAAAATATTACTCAATTTCTTAAGTACACTGCAATAGATGCTAAACGTGGTCAAGAGCTCATTCTTTCTTTCTCGTACATACACCTGAGTTCCTCGTTAAAAATCTGTGGATGACTTAGTGCTTGTGTTTTGTCCTCTACTCGCCAGAAAGATGTTATAGCAGAGCTGCAGTTTGAAAAATGTAATTTCAGGAGTGGTTCATCCGTTATAGATTATAAATTCCAACTATGTGTCAGGTTCTTCAGAGGACAATTTTTTTTCTGATCAGTGCACCTTACGCAGTAGCAGATATAACAGAAGCAGGACTTCTCAGTACACCTTTCATTATAGTGAAAGAGAGGTGCAAACACTCATTAACCTCCTCGATATGCAGCCAGGTAGAGGGAAAAGGGCATCCCAGCAATGTTGCTGAATTCCTTTCCTAAACTTCCTCTCTTCTCTCTCCCTTCACGATATTTCTCATCAGCTATATGGCAGGTTAATCACATTACCCCATTTTATTCCTCTCCTTGCCAGGGAGGGAGAACAATAGTGCAGAGTTATGATGTGTCAGATCTTGGCACATAATATTTCATTTTCCAGAACTGCTTGAAATTGTAAAACACCCCTGTTGTCCCTATTGTTTTACCTTAGCTAGGATTTCCATCTTACTTTCTACATGACAAGCAAGTTTCTAAAGTCCAGTTGGATGAGTACACTTAAAATTTTTCCCACTGCTACACAGAATTACTTCAGGAAGGAAGATGACACGATCAGCTAACAAAGTGGGTATTCTCAGTTTCTGCACCACAGAAATAAATGGAGTAAAAGCTTCCAAGCTTTTTTAATTAAGTCATTGCATGTGAACAAACTGACTTGAGTTTTTATTACTAAAACATAAAACCTTTCCTCTCTTCAAAAATACACTTACTAAAAGTGAGAATACAAGTGGATAAAACCCCACTGGAGGCCAATGGGAGGTTCACTACAAATCACTGCAGGATCATTACTGCCTCTAACCACCAACAATATCTTTCCTAACATACGGGACCTCTTGATAAACAAGAGGTAGTAAAATGAGGGTACGATAAGAATAAAGAGGATAAAATGGAACAACTGAGAAGATATTTTTCCTCAGGAATCTGAAGTTTCAGTATTTTTCACATAATTTCTAGCAGCTAAGAACACATTCAAAAGAAAACACCAATTGGTCAAGGTTATTTCTCCTTCAACTAAAGCAGAACTAAAAAGAAGCAGTTCCTAATTATATTTGCAGAATTCTTCTTGTAAACCAGAGAATTAACTATTCCTGGTATTCACACTAAAAAAACCAAAAACCCTCAACCCCCCGCCAAATAAAATAAAAATAAAAATAGAATTAACTCTGAAAACAAATAAGCAAACAAAAGACTACCAAAATACTTTGCACAAATTAGCCTAAGTGCCACCTTTCAGAAGTCCTTTAAGCAGCCCTTTGCTATCTGTAAACAGACCAAGAAAAGAAATGGCCACTTAAATGTTCCCTGTGCAGATATATCTCACTGAAAGGTTACACAGGCCATTCAAAGTCTTGACAAGCACTTCCCCAACTTTTTGTTTATCCTGCAGATGGTGTAATTACACACACACACACACACAAACACAGAGGATGGCCTCACACACCCGCAAACAACACACTGCCAGCTTGCAGGACACTTTAAACTGCATTTTCAAGAAGTTTTAAGTGTTCATAGAATCACAGACTATCCTGAGTTGGAAGGGACCCACAAGGAACATCAGAGTCCAACTCCTGTTACAAGAACCACCTTACATTAACTGCAACATATAATGGTGTCTGAGAGGGACAAAAATCTTTATCCAGATTGTCACATTTTCTTAATGGATACTCAAAGTAGTTAGCACAACTTCTGATTCTTCATGTAAAATATTTTGAAATATGATTTCAGAATCTTTGAAAGGCATTTAGAGAATAATGCAATTATCAGGCACAGTCAACATGGGTTCAGAAAGGGCTAGTCTCTTCCAACTGAAATGTTATACTACATTATATTAAAATATTCCCATTGTTCTTAGCATTTTATGACCACAAAAAGGGGAGGAATCCCAATAAAAACCAATAGAAAATCAAACACCCATCACGGAGAGGGAGGTTTCTTATTCACAGTCTGGTTATGGCCTCAGCTCTCCAGGTGATCCAGTGGAGTCAGGCACAAGTATAAACGGGAAATGCGCAACAGATGCTCCCCGGAACAACACTGTGATTCTTGAATTAAAGAGTTAGACCTTTAAACCAACACCATGGTGAAGAAAAGATGAACAATATTCACCACTCAATGCAAAATCTCAATAATAATTTTCAGTTGGGAAATCACATGTGCCAGAGGATGCCATCACAATGTAGCTGTTCATCTGCTTCTTGCAAGTCAAGATAGTCTTCTGCTCATGAACTTCTCTTCATGGAAATTATTGGAGCGTTGCAGGAACTTACCTGTAGCATCATAATTAACACCTCTGGAGTATACTACAAGGACATCCTACTGATTAGGCTGGCTGGACTCTGACGGTCTGTAAACAACATGAATTTCAGAAGTTCTCTAACTAAATACTTTCTTCCTACTTAAATTTACCTTTCAAAATGTTAAAGGGATGAATACAGAGAAGGTTATCCTAGATGTGTAACCTTCAAAGCTAAGGAAAGTATAGATGAGCCATGCATTTATTAGAATGTAATAAACATATAACTGTGGGCCTCTGTCAGGGTCTGACTTCATCCAACACTAAGGAAAATGTGGAGAGGGATCTTTTCCAGTTTGTTTAAAAAGGCTCACCCTGTGTCAGACTGAGATTTTAAATATTAAGTTTCACCCTGGCAAGCCCTGTATATTGTGGCGGGCTTGAGCAATACACCTAGCACCAATGTTTACTGCTCATTAATACAGCAAAAATTTCCAAGTTTGGGTTGTATTTTTTTTATTGTTGTTGGATTTTTCTAAACAAATATGGGGCAAAAACGATAAGAGAAAGATAAAAAAAAGCAATTTTTTTTCATGAAGCATCCACATAACTTCAGAAGCTCTTTGCTTAAAACCACTTGCAAGACTAGAAGCTCTGAAGATACAGACTTGTATCTTGTTTTTCCATTTATGAAAGGAAAAACACAAAACAACCCAGAATACATAAACAGGCCTAAAATTACTTATTTCAATACCTTCCCCTTCCCTATGAACACAAACTACATCCTACATTTCATCGACCTTGTGTCTTCACTCACTGTAACCTTCTCTCACAAGCTCACGCTGAAATAAAAACACATAAACAGCATCTGCATTTCTCTAAGAAGAGTTTGTTACATGGAAACTTTGGTTAGTGATACATCCAAGTTCTTAATTAAAGAGAGACCAATCCTCTCAAAAGCGTGACCATTCCCACAGGAATGAGAAGAAATCCTTCCTATTGAAATAAGAGCAGAAAAATAAAATGGAATTCATTCTTGTTTCTGGCAAGAAAGGCATTTTCAAATCCCACTTGGTGTTGTAATTCTAATAGCTTCTTCTTTCAACGCCACGCTGAAGTACGTTTAATCTTTCCAAAACTCTGGCTTTTTCATTGTCTTTAACACACTTACACATGTATTTATCGCGAGTATATTCATCCTTACGAAACATCCCTCCCCTTTTTTTTTGTACATCCTATTTAATTTTGTCAAATAAAGGAATTGAACTAAATAACAGACTGATCTGGGAATTCAAGGAGCCCTTTAAGTGTGAAATCAAACCTGCTGCTACTTGATCAAATAATGCTCATGACCTAACATTTCAATCCCCACCCTTATCTGACTGATACTAATTTTACACTGGCATCCAAAAAGGTCATGATTTCTGCTGGAAATCACCTAAGGAGATTTTATTTTTTCTGGGAACTAAACACTTTTAACTCTTTCCTGACTAGTACGTACAACTCAAAATTTTCCTGCCTTTAGCGTCACCATGACTTGAGCTCCAGAGTCAACTTAAATGATCATTATTGGTGAGCACTCAAAAATGTTCATCACTAATAGTATTTTTCATCATTCCTGAACTTTTGGGAAAATGGGAGGATCTCTTTGAACTGAGGCTCAACAGAGAACTAGGAATTAAAAGCAGCAAGTAATATTCCAGGGCTGACATGTGCAAAGTGTTGCAATTTTATTTATGTTTTGTAATTACCAATTAATATTATAACAGAAATACAGTGAAATGTGTGATTTAATTTTCTTTAATTTCTCCCCTCTGAATGTACTATGGTGTCATGATACTTATCAATGGAATAAGACTTCTAAGGGAACAGATAGAATGTTTTTATTGAAAGCTGACTTCAACTGGTTACAACATGAGCTTACAGAACAGTTTCCAGACCATGTGTTTTTGTCATGTCAACGGTTTCCAAAGATAATAATGCTCTCCAGTATCATGCCTGGCATAACTAAGCCTGTGAGCAGGCTGCTAAAATTATATAGAGAATGTACAAGTGAACTCTTCAAGCAGTTCTCTAATGACTTCAACCTAAGAGCAGCACTCCAGTGAAATGGAGGGATTTGGGCAGGAATGCAGACTATACAATAGCCAGCCATAAATAGAAACCAAACTTCGTCACAGCAAGCATCTGAAGCACGTCTACACATTACGCTGCACAATGCTGGCTACACCTCACCCAGCTCTGGCCAGAGCTTGCCAGGGTGGGCACAGCTATTGTACACTGCTGTACTTACATCCTACTGCAAGGGCTTTGCGATATATATATGTGTATATATATAGGTTATTTAATATTTTCTACATTACACTAGCAATTTTCCAGCTTTGGGCCATGGACCATTTGAAAGGGGTGTCTAAACAACAGGTTAAGAAAAGCAAGGCTACTGACAAGCTTAAACTCATTGAGCAGATTGATGCTCTGGGCTCTGTGCACAGTTGTGCCATGGCCAATTCCTCATCAGCAATGACATAAAGTGCTTTGCAGGCATCCTACTAAGTTTAAATTGTACATATATACACTAATTAAGAAATAAAATAAACCTATGAATTTAACATAAAATGACATAGAGGCATAAACCAAATATGGAACCTAGGTTGACTACAAACAAAAATTTGGATAAACTTTTTTTTTCAAATGTATAAACTTTTACATACAAGTAAAGACAGCCTTAGGCAAGATGACAATGTAGCTAAAACTAAGAGCACAACATTACAACCCACTGAAACACAGTACTTCACTCTTGAGAGAATATTCTTTTCTTGAAGTTCCAGTTCCCGCAATCCAGAAACTGCATATGAATTTTGGCTTTTGTTTTTACAAGACAAATTTTAGCTTAATTGATTACTTAATTAATCAGATTAAAAAAAAAATGGAATCACCTCAATCCCTGAACCTCAGAGACTGAAGACATGTTATCTACTTCTGATTATGCACAAATACCAATCGTCTAGCTGCCGTGAAAAATTTACTGTGAAGCCTTAAACTGGGCATCCAAGGGGCACTCCAGACCCATGTAAGAACTCATCTCAGGGCTGAATTTGACCCACTGCTGACAAAGGGTTCAGAAATGGCTTTCTCCTCTGACAGCATGATCCCCTTGACAATTTCTTAAGGGAACTCAAAAATGCAACTTCTTGAATTTCAAAGCTTTCTCAGGCTTAGCCTTTCTGAAAGCTGATTTTGGAAAGTCTGATCCAATGCTTAGGGAAGCAAGTGGAAAAACCAACTAATTTCAGTAGCCTTTGGATTGGGTTTGCAGCTCAAGAGGTATTCTTCATTAGGTTTTACATTAAATACAACACATACCATAAGAAGCATTATAATTTTACTGATCAAAATGAAGCAAACTAAGAAGACCTTAAGACAAAACTGCTACTCAGTTACCTCCTTCCTCTGACATTTAAAGCTTTCAAAAATATAAAAGATATATATATATTTATATATACGTATATATATTCTTTTTTCCTTTACTCTTTTCCTTCTCTTCCTTGGTAAGCATCTGCTCTTACTACTACTTTTTAAAAAAATACCACCCACCTCTCTGCAAAAAAAGTACTAATCTAAATGAATTTGAGCATTATGAAGAAGTCAATACTGTACTTTCCAAAACTCATACTAATTGAAGGTAATGTAAGGTCTTAAAAAATAGAGAGGGCAATATTTGGAACCACTGACAAAGTTAAATTTCTTTCACCTTTTCCAGAGAATTACAAACTATGCTCTTAAGCATCAAATGGTCAAAAGTAACCTGTCAGAAGGTTACAATACAGAAGTAGTGCCAAAACCCAATTTAAGTTCCTACAGCCTACTGAAATATTCCTCTTAAGGGCTTTTCCACCTGCAGAATAAGAAAAAAATTCTGTTTAAAAAAGCATAGGCTAAACTGGTCGTTGCCTTCATCCAAAGAAATCAAGAGGTGCAACATTTAAACTTTATCCCACCACACACAGCTGTAAATATGACATCATTGATCCCCTCCCTTCACACAAAAATTGTATACAAAAATAATCAAACAGACCACTAGCAGGAACTGTAGTCCCAAGAAACACCTTCTTACTACATCTTTCATCAGTGTTATGAGTACTTCTTCCTCTTTATTCATGTTTCTTCAGCGCTAACCCCAAAGCAGTGAACCAGGAAACTTTACCAGACGATACACGCTTGACCATCAGCACAGGCAATACTGTATTCCTTAACCAACATAAACAAATGGTTTTCAAAATGGTTGACCAGAAGATAAAGCCTCTAAAAACAGGCACCAAAGCAGCCAGCAAATACTGTTAAATAACTTGAATTCTACATGCAGCAACTCGGAGGACCCAAGCTCAAGAATTACGGTGCCTATTAATTTCTATTTTAGATAAAGGCATCTCCCAAAGTTTTACTTGTTAGAATTCAATGGAGATGCATCAGCCTGTCAAATGGCCAATGGCACAGTTTATGGGATTTTACTCCAGTTAAACTTGCCTAAATTAGTCTTAGGAAATACAAACTTTTTTTTCTCCTCACAGGACAGCACTTCATTAAAAAGCTGGAATACATGGCATAAATCTCAGAAATAAAATAAAAAAGGTGGAAAGCAACATTCTCCATGCTTTCATGACCAAAGGAAAATTCTTCACAAAGAACATCCCTAAAACACCTGAATTGATCTTAGGCTTGGATCCAGAAACTTTTTAATGGTATCTTAGAATACTCAAAAAGGTTTTGGCAGCTAAAAAAACCCCAAAACACCAAGTTCTGTGAGCTAATTGAAACTTTAGAAAAATTGTTTCCACTATGTAAGACAGAATGCCATCCTTAAGGAAGTCTAGACTACAAGCTCACTGCAGAAATGTTAGACTTGATAAACATGGACTATATTTTTTTTTCACAGGAACAGCTCCGGCTGCAAAATACAGCCAAGTCACGTTTCTTCAGCCTGACCACTAATTCCAGGTGAGCACAGGAACTCTTCTCTGGTAAACTAAGCAGCTCTTCAGACACAAACTTGCCTATGTCACAGATCGGCTATGAAATTTGATTAATACAGTACCTTATAAGAAGATACGAGGATTTTTAAGTATTTCAAAATACCCGTTTTCCTAATTTTTAAAGACTTATGAAATTGTGTTGTTTTCCTGTCTTGATTTCAAAATAACTGAAGTATTAATGGGCTCATCTCTACAACATCTAAGGTAAGCTTACAAATGAGCAGCAGTCCACTTCCAAACTAAAATTGTTTTTAAAATCACCATTAATAAATCATATGAACTTCAAACGAACATTCATAGTATCTACTTTCTACCAACTCTACATTCATTTGTTTTCAGTGATGGTGTAACTTCAGCATGAAGAAATACAGCCTGCACACTGATCTAAGTGCAGTATTTCTCAGGTTGCCACTTTTTGTCCCTGGTGCAGTTAGGTGACTGCTGATGGGGCTCAGGGTATAACAAAGCCAGCAGCACAAAGCCCCAACTGCTCTTGCTGCTTTCCCACAGCCCCCTGTGCCAGGGGTGGCAAAGGCCTTTCAGAGGGTGCTCTGGGACTCCCAGCTGCCGTTTGACATGCAAATGGCATCAAAGTTCTTTCAATCCCACCTCAAGGAGAGAAGATAAAGGCTGCAGTTCCCAGAGGAGCTCAGCTCCCAGGGCAGCATCCCTGCATCTCTTCAGGATGTTGGTACTACTGAGCACAAAGAAATCATCCTTGAGGTTATGTGAAAGACTTAAAGAAAACAACTGAGGGGAATTAGAAAAAGCACTTCAGGCTACAACAATTCTCCTCAAGCATAACAACAGAATATCTTAAAAACTTCACTTTTCTCTGCTTCTATATACACACACAGACTATAACTCCAACATTTCCATATTATTTAGAGACCCAACACAAATGGTAAAATTCACATTGAATTATGGGCTCCAATTGCTTCTTGTTTCAGTCCAGATTCATAGGTTAGTATTTTCCAACCAGTTTCAGTGGAAATCAAGCACTGTATATTACTTCACAGACCCCTAAGTCATCCCACAGGTAGCTTTCAAGGTTTTTAGAGTTTCTACTCTTATCTTCAACCCAAACAATTATTATATCACTTCTATTATAAACACACCCCAAATCAAAATCCAGGGGTTTTTCCCGTCCAGTTTAATACGACCATCTACAGCCAATGTTTTCAAACTGCAGACTTAAAATTTAATCATTACTGAAATAGAAGTTGTGTGATTTTCAGAGACCTCAAAATACAGATGTGTTCCCAAGATTTTAACCGGAAGAGTACCAGTTGATCCTTGTTTTTAAATTAAAGCTATTCTGCTCAGGTTGCTAAATAATTACATCAATATGTTAAATAATTATGTTCTGAAGCCTAACTTCAGAAATACAGGAATACATAGGAGAGAATCGAGGTCAACTGAACTCTGCAAGTTGGAAAAACCCATGGAAAATAAGTGAGTGTGAAAGAGAGAATGGCGAGAGCAAAAATAGAGTGCATGAACAGATCCTACCCAGCATAATATCTATTGGAAAAAGAACTTTCAACTATTCTCATTTTCCACACTTTAAAGCGAATCTATTAAAAAAAAATGCTTCTTATTTGTAAATTGATTTATTACTTTCACATCCTGTTCATTGTTTTTCAGTCACTGAACTGAACATGACATGCCACTCGGTAACATTAATGTCAAAATCAGATGGCAAAACAAAATCTGACACTAAACAGCATCCAAAGAGCACAAATCTTCCTTACTCACGATGAGATAGATGAGATATAAAATTAAATTATATATGTGTAAAAGTCTACATCTAGCAAAAATCCGCATTTATCACACAGAATCAACCAGGTTGGAAAAGACCTCTGAGATCATCAAGTCCAACCCTTGATCCAACACTGCCGTGGTTACTAGACCATGGCACTAAGTGCCACATCCAGTCTCATCTTAAAAACCTCCAGGGACAGAGAATCCACCACCTCCCTGGGCAGCCCATTCCAATGTCTATTTACTCTCTCCGTAAAAAATTTCTTCCTAATATCCAACCTAAACCTCCCCTGGCAGAGCTTAAGATCGTGCCCTCTTGTCCTACTGCTGGTTGCCTGGGAGAAGAGACCGACACCCACCTGGCTACAACCTCCTTTCAGGGAGTTGTAGAGAGTGATGAGGTCTCCCCTGAGCCTCCTCTTCTGCAGGCTGAACAGCCCCAGCTGCCTCACCCTCTCCTTATAGGACTTGTGCTCCAGTCCCTTCACCAGCCTTGCTGCTCTTCTCTGGATCTGCTCCAGCACCTCAATATCCTTCCTGAACTGAGGGGCCCAGAACTGGACACAGCACTCCAGGTGTGGCCTCATCAGCACTGAGTACAGGGGAAGAACGACTTTCCTGGTCCTGTTGTCCACACTGTTCCTGATCCAGGCCAGGATGCCATTGGCCTTCTTGGCTACCTGGGCACACTGCTGGCTCATGTTCAGCTTCCTGTCAATCTTCCAGCTACACAGATAATCCACACAATGCTGAATATGTAACATAGCCTTTCCATAACACACTGATTTTTCTTTTAATTAAGCTTCATTTCAGTTAGGAAGGAAGTGTGAAATTGGACGGACAGCCAGAGGTTGCACTTTCGTCCACAGAAGCATCAAACTATCAAGTTCTTCTTCAGAACCTGTGCTCATATACAAAGCAAATCAAAGTCAACTTACACACTATATTGGTCAGAAAGAAATAAAATAGATAAGCAGTTTCCTTAGTAGCCAGGACCACTGACAAATGTTTACTAGATCGCAACAAAAAACTTAGCCTGACTCACCATCTCCTTACAAGTATATACTTTTCTCTGCTTGTGACCTGCTGCTTAAGGTAAAACATAAAATACAATGATGACAAACTAAGGAGAGAAAAACAAATAACAACAGGCCTATACACAGACACTGTATGAAGTGTCAAGCAATTATGCTGAAAGTTAAATGTACTATAGTGATTTTGATACACCAGATTAATCTTTCCAAATACCATAAAAAGCACAGCGTAAAAGGAAAATCTTTATAGCAACTTCTTAATTCAATCATGAAAGATTTCCCATTATTTGCATGCAGGCAAGCATGAATATTTGATGTTTTGCAGATGGATTTGAAAGTCTAACATTCACAGACAAAAAGGAAAATTTAAAATTAAACCACACCGAGGAACTAATCACAGTAGTCTACTCTAGAAATTGATCCCGTGAAGAGTGAGCATTGATAACTAAACATGAGAATTTCTAGTGCCTCCTTGTTCAACACATGTCCTCTTATTTTCAAGTGACTTAAAACTGTTCTTTGCATAATCCGACAACTCTTCTCTTTCCTTTCTGACATGAGCAATTAGCCTACAGACAAGAAAGACTCCTCTAATTCTAACAGAAACATCAACTCTGAAGTTGATTATAACTTGATCATTGACTTGACTGACCAGGATCAATATTTTGTTCTAAGGAGTCTCCTGAATTGCTGGGCATATGGGCTTACCATGTGACAAACATTTATAGCAAGACTTTCCTCCAAAAGGCACAGTGCTGAGAGTGCAAATGCCTATGGTTCAGAAACTAAAACCTAACTAACCTAAAACCGCTAATTTTGCATTTAAAAAGTACACAGCAGACTACATATCTTTCTCACAGAAAATGACAACACTTTGGATACACACATCAAATACAATATTGCTAAGCAACTTCCATGATCACAAGAACAGGCAAGTGCACTTGGATGTCACTATGCAAGCCAAGTGTGTCATCTTTCCAGGGCAATGCTTTTCATCTGCACTCCAGTCAGTAAGAAAGCTACCCCATTTTTGCCTTTGAAAGGCAGTACCTCCATATTTGCTAATAAAATAAATTCTATTGATCAAGTTCATTTAGAAGAAATTTTTCCCTTTTTTTCTCCGCTTAAGTTCAACTCTTTTGCCATTCCACTCATTGAAACTGACAGCTTGTTTTCACCAAAAAATACTACTAAAATGCTGAAACACCCCTGCAAATTACAGAAAGCCTCTAAATTTTCTTCTGATTTCTATGCTGAGCGTGCACACCCTCGTTTGAGCCACAATGGCACAGCTGGAAGACGCTCCTTCCAGGAAAGTTTCTTTCTATACAGGTCCTTCAGACTGAACAAGAGGGATAAAGGACTCTGGGAGCAAGGAGAAACCGCAACAAAATACTTCACTAGAAAAGCATCAGGTAGGGGCACAGGAAGGAGTCAAACACAGGACGGTTGACTCAATTCAGGCTCCGGCCTTTCCACAAGCTTCGAGATTGCTGGACTTGGACATCATATTAGCACTGTCAAGGCAATGCATAAAAATAGTATTTTAAACCTAGAATTAAACTTCCTAAAAATGAGAAATTCAAAGACCTTGGCATTCTGCCTGGGCATCATGGTTCATGTATATTTTTGAAAGGAAACAAATCTGAGTCTGCATTCACTCTATATCTACAGTCACCAAAAAAACCAACCAACTAACAAAACCTAACACAATCCAAAAAAAAAAACCCAAGTCACCCACCTCTCCCTAATAAAATGAAAATTGCAGTGTGCAAGAACAAAGCAGATCCAGAATTTAGGGGTGTAGTCCTTTTAGTTACAACTTCTACATCTTTTCAATACAATACAATTTGCACATTTATAGACAGTGCAAACCACACAACCTAAAAATTAAGACACTGGAGGGATGCAATAGCAGTATTTTTTCAGAATAAAAAACGCAGTAGTTGTGAAATATCTGGCACATATTTTTCTCATATGACAGACTCCCACTCCACATTATACATATTTATTTGAAATTACGGAAGTGCTTAATTCAATAAAGCCCCAAACCTCTGTTTGTACTCTCGCACAGCATGCAAAGAGAAATTCTGTGGAGCCAAGTACAAATTCTTTATTCTCTCATGTTTCTGAAGACGAAAATCCACCACATAATTAAGACTTCAGTGCTATATAGAGGGTAATACAGTAAGCATGCCAATGCATATATTGGAAATATTTTTTTAATAAATACACACAAATTACTGTCAAGGAAGAAAATTTAAAAGTATGAAGACTGCATTCTTCATTATGAAGAAGTATGCTACACACCATTCAGGTTGAGGCATTTGTGAATGCTATAAAGCAATACTTCTCTCCTGGGAAGTGACAAATTATTGGAGTTTGGTGGCATGTTAACTCCACCGAGATCCTGGTCCAAACAACAGCAATTTCAGCATAGGAGCGCACTGAGTATAACTGCTGAAATCAGTTCATATGCTTAGGGTTATTTATATGCACCAACACCCTGGGGATTAGACTCACAACATAGATCACTTGCAATCTCTCTGAGTAATTATATAGTGAAATGATGACAACTGCTTCACTTGAAACAGAGAAACTTTTGAGCATGTTCACTATAATTAACCAACATCAACTTCTGTCTTTTGACTTGAAATTGAAAGCAAGTATCTCACATCTTGTTCCAATTTTTTAATCCTTTAATAATGAAGTTGATGTGAAAATTGAAACATATAAATTTAGTGTGCTATTTCGAGAGATTTTTGCTGCAACTCTCATGTTAATACAGAAAAACATGTATAGTTATAGATTTGCTCTCTTGGATACATGAAGATTTAACAAAAACATGAAGAGGAAAACCTGCTTGTAGAGGGTGGGTGCTGATACGCACCCAGGCTGCTTTTACATAGTGCATTAAGCATACGGGAAACACCAGTTCTGAAATAACACTCCAGTTCATGTACTTGCATTTCCAGTCATGTTGCCTAACCAGCAAACACAACCCACTGCCACAATCAGTAGAAATAATAGCCTGGCACAGGAAGGTGCAGGATCTCCCTTTGGCCTGGAGCCTTATGAGAGCTGCAGCCAGAAACGTAAATTAGCAGCACTTCTCTATTTCACTCAACTAATGGTACTACCTTGAAAATGGTGATATAAAATTTTCTAGCTGATGGCAAATCATTACTATACCCCCAGAAGGAAAGACATCAATGGCAGTACTTCGTTGAACAGCATTTATTTTTAATTTGTTGCACAAGCAACACTGCTAGATGTGACAAGCTAGATGGAAAACTACAGCAAAGCATTTCCATCAGTTGAATTTCTGGAACCTCTCTTGACAACTAAATTTGCCTTTGATAGCAGCTGCAATTGTTTTGAAAAGAAAAAAATCCCTTGCTTGCTCCCACTAGTCATTCATTGGTTTGGTTTACAGAGCAGTTTTGGTGCACAGTAATGTATTCCTCCTTTTGAAGAGATATTAAACCAGAAGTCATGATCCAGTCACACAATATATATGTTCTAACTCCTAAGGGCAAAATGTAAGTCCAAATCAATGAATGGTCTTTTATACAGCAGGGAGTGACATACACATTAGGGTGAAACAATCCAGGGAACCAACTAAATACAATTTGAAGACTCCAAGATGCATATAGTACAGGATTAGAGGCCTGTAATAGGTTTGTGTAGTCAAATAGAACTTCCTTTTCCTGGGAGGAACAGGATATTCCATGCCATGTTACGTCAGCCCGGCTATATAAGGGGAGGGAAAGTTAACTCAGCCTTCTTCTTCCTTCCGGGAATGGCTGGATAGACAGCTGTGCCTGTCTGAAACGCCCTTCAGTGAGGGAGGTAGAATTTTTTTTTACTGTTGGTTTCCTTTCCCTATGTATCTGTAACGTTATTAGTTTCTTCCTTTCTTTTTCTCCATGTAAATATAAACTTTTGTTCTTGGTAAAACCAAGATTTTTTCACATTTTTTTTTCCCCCGTCTTCCCTTGGGGGGGGGGGAATCTGCGCAGGTTCGGCAGACACCTGGTGTTCAGCCAAAGTAAATCACTACAAGGCCTCAACACCAACCATATCAGTGTACAGATTTGATCGTATCTCACTTCACCCCCACAGACAGATTTCGGCCTGTGCATCACCCACACATTGCCCAAGCCATAGGATAGACTGAGATTTAGGGTTGCAGCCTGTCCCCACAACTTCCAATAGCCTATGCACAGTCTCGGCCACCACACAGTCTGTTTTTGACTGTCGTTGGCAACACTTGAAGATCTCTTTGCCCCAAAGGAAGACCTGACATTCAAAACTGAAATTTGGGCAGAGCTCTGCTCCTTAAAATGAAGCACTAGGACACCACAGGGCTGTGCTGACCTCAGCTCAGGAAGGCATGTACAGATGCTGTTGCTGGGTTTTAAAATCTTTTTCTACCTTTACCCAATTCTTTTAGATACATTGCTAAGTACAAGCTCTCTTACTGCTTCCATATCCTGTTTAGAGCAGTTGTACCTGCCATTTCAGTGACTCTTGGTATCAAGGAAGAAAACAACTCCCTTTTGTATGCAGACCACCTGTACAACATGTCAACCCTTATGGCAGCATTTCTATGTATAAGCTTGTGAGTGGTCACAAAGAACAAACCTATTATAAAAGAAGATCTAAGACAACATCAGAGCTGCATCCAACTTTAACTGTAATTGAGCTTTCCTCCATTTTCACTTTTTTTTCTATTTACACAAGAGAGGAGATCTGATTTCTTTTGACAGACAGATCAGCCCATAGTACCTAGCTAATGGCTTCAGCAAGGAACCAAATCCGATTACCTACATTCACTATCCAAACCCTAAGAAACTAAAGGGAGTTCAAAGGAAAAAAAAAATCATAATAATTTAACTATTTATTTCTGCTCACTCTAATCCAGGATGTATTTCACTAGTCTGAAAAGCTAGTACAGGAGGAAACAATTTAGCAGTAACAGGACTCTCTTGAACTTCAGTAATGTAATTAGCAGATAACTAGGATGCCTGATGTGTGGATCGACAAAAAGAAATATTTCCACAAAGCTTTAGACAATTTACCTATTGAATATTTACAGGGCTGTTGCATTACTGTGGTACACAGCATATAGCCAGTCCAAACTCAAAAGCTCATTGATTTTGAAGGAGCAACAAGCTCTTTGATCTCCTTAAAAAAGAACAAGCTATTTCAGAAAATGGAGACAAATCTTCACCAACCATAAAGTTTATTAAAATTATGACAGAAATAAATCAACACATTTTACAAAATATAAGGTACAAGATAATCAGAATTGATAAGTACTGACATAAATTTTAGAACATACAAATTACTTTTTCCTTACTTTTAGCTATCAGGCTCTCTTACGGTAAAAAATGCTTTTTTAAATTTATATGCATTAAGATTTAAAAAAAAACCCAAACAACCAAAACAAACAGAACAATAAAAACAAACAGCAATGTTGCTGCCTCACTGTTTCTTCTGGAAGAACCTGTCAAAGAGCTGAACCTGACTTTGGTTGCTCAGCTCAAGAGCAACAGTTCAAGTGTCCCATGCTTTTAGACAATGACAACCAAAATGGAGGCAAGGACCATTTCTCCTTCAGATACTGATATTTAGTTGATGTCCTCACTTATTGATTTCTTTCATTGTTGTCCCCTTCTGCAAACAGGAGTACAGTATTTCCCATAAGGCTGAATATGGATGTATACACAACTGTGTGTACTATGCCTGTACACAGACCCACGTAAACAGGTGATCTCTTTTTAAATGTCACAATCACTTTGTATTTTCTATCTGATTCCCAAAAAGTGATCTACGACACCATTGTATCCTACAGCCAAAGGAACTGAAATTATAATACTGTAGTTGAAGTGTGCTTAGTGTAAGAGCTTCACCATGCAGTTGCCTCAGCATAATGACAAGTTGAGTAAGCAGCTTTTATAAATAGAGCTTGGGGATCCCCTGTCCTGTGGAGCTTGATTTTTATTTGTTTTTCTTTAAGTTATTAAGAGAGAAATAACATGGGCAGGGAAACATAACTGCTTGGAGAGAACAGCTGAAACTTGCGTGCCAGCCTGACTGACTGCACTTGTGCTGTCAAGGTGGTCCAAGATGACACTTAATAACATGAATTTAACACACTCTGGGTATGTACTCATCGGAAGAGGAGTAAGTTGTAGCTCAGCACAGAGGAGCACACACACTGTGTGTCACACACAAATACCATTCAGTAACCTCCAACAGGTTGCCAGTCTGGTCCCAGAAATGTTTCAATACTCCAGTCCAGCTCTTTAAAAATCTTCACTTGCCCGAGCCCCTGGAAGATGATTGCTCTTCCAAAGTGTTTTCCACAGAAACACAGCCTATGGCAGAAACGAGGAAGGAGCCAGCCCAAAGGGGGCTGCAGAACACAGGAATGGCACGACAGCCATAACAAGTTGGCCTTAACAGTGAAAATTTAGCTTTGGAGAAGTAAATGGGCCTCGCAATGCCTGTAACCATCAGATTGCTATACAACATTTTGCATTTCTCCCAGCTTCTTATTTAATACTTCCACAGAAACCAGTTCTTTGAAATGTTCCATAAAGCATTTCAATTGAATTAGAAGTAAAAATGGAATGGATATACACACGCTGTGTACATCTCCTGAAAAGGGGAGAAAGCTGAATAGATACAATGAGATACCTAAACAATTAGTGAGCTACTAAAACCTGAATACATAAAGTCATCATACGACAAAAAAAAGTTAAAGTAATATAACTTCGTCAAATTTAGATGGTAAAATCTTTAGCAATAATATATATTTACATTTAACTCTAGGATTTCATACACAATTGCATTAATTTTATTTCAAATAACAATAAAGCATCTCACCTTCCCAATGCTGTAGCCATGTCTAGAAAAGTACATAAAGAAACTAACAAATTATATTTTAAATATACTATATCTCTACTCCTGGCTGATTTGCTATACAGGAGATAATGTACTTATTTACTTTAATTGAACTGTAGAGTATTTTGACTGCCATTTTTTGTATATCAATACAGAGAAGCAGCAAACTTGTATACTCCTTTAGATTGCAAAGTGATGGGGAATGAAGGAAGTGAAGTAATAAATGAGGTTATCCTGAATTGGACCTCTGAGATAGCATACAACCTATGGCCACCTAGAACTGCAAATAGGAATAATAAAGTCCACGATCCAACGTTTGGCAACTAAGATACACATGTTTTTACGTGGCACTCTTCCTGCAATAAATTGCCTGCTGGAGGTACTGGCAGTCACATATGGTATATCTCCACAAGAAGTCCTTGGCAATAACCACCTTTTGGAAAGATATTCAAACAGTTGAATATGGTCTTGAAAGTTGATACAGAAAAAACTCAAATGTGTATGCTATTGCGAAAGCTTTTTTGTATAGTCTTTATAATCAGTGGGATAATTTACATCTTTTGGGAACTACTGTTCTAAAAATAAAGGAGAGAAGGGGAAGAGTTCAACGGTGTACAGTACCAACCATCTTCTTTTCAGTAACAGAAATGTAAGAAAGTTAAAATTACATTTCTTTAATTGTTAGTTAAGGAGAATTTTCTCCCTAGATCTACACGTTGATGGAAGAAGCACCACTTGTATTCATCATCCTTAGCAACCTCAGAGTGACATTTCTGTTCCAGAATATCATCAGCAGGTTAGCTAAAACTCAGTCTGGTAGCTTTGCCTCTTGTTGATGTCACCTAATGCTTGTTATTTTAAGACCCTACTCTTCACTGTTTATTTTTTTACCCAAACTTTAGCCTTCTGGTCTGCTGTCTCTCACTTTTTCTCTCCCTCCTGGGAGGCAAAGAGGCAGTCAGGGTAAGAAAAGAAGGGGAAAAATGGTTCTGTCATGGAAGAGAGAAACATTGCTTTGTCCCTTTTCTCCTCTACCAGTAGCTAGAAGTTATAGATATCAAAACAGAAAAACTTGTGGTTTCTAACACACATTCCCTCCAACACCTGAAGATAAATCTGAGTTTGTCGATTTCAACATACTTTTGATGCCAGCAAATAACTGAGAAAACCACAGGCAAAATATGAGTTCCCATTGAAGACCTCAACTTTTCCCTGCCATCCTTCAGGGCAGCACTGGCAGTGCCAAGAAGTTCACGACATAGGTTCACCAGTCTCCTCAGAAGCCCTGCACCCAGCCCTGGATGACACACCACAGAATTCAACAGAGTCCTTTTCAGAAAGCTTTGAAAGCTGAACACAACTCTTAGACTTCTATGCCGTGCTTAATTAAGACACATGTAACGGTGCATCTGGGAATTGCACTGCCCACCATCACTTCTAGGCTGTGATTACATCTTTCAATACTTCACTCTGGCCTTTAATTTCATGCAGGATGGTGAGAAGCATCCCGTGGCCCATGGTATGTACTTTGCAGGTCCTTCTCACCCAGCATCTAATCCACATAGGGGCCTGAAGTAGCAGAAGCTAAACTCCGTAGGCAGTTATTCCCATTTGGCCTCTTCTTCTACAGTACGCATGGCCAAGAACAGACACACAAATAGAAAGCTCTGAAATATACCATAATAAAAGATTTGAAGTCTACTATAATTCCATTGTTCCTAACTTTTGAAAGTTTAACTCTTAACCTCAACTGTTTCAAAGATTTTCTGGATGTGTAATTAGGCATTTAAGCTACATATACTTTCCTTATGTAGTTCCCCTCCTCCTAACTTCTTTCTACATTTGTGTAGTCAAAAAATGAGTGCTTTGAAGCAGAGATTATCCTTTTCAAGTATTTGGAAAGTACCTTGCATGTAAGCATATAAAATTATAATAGAAATAATGCTTTGTTTCCACTTTTATACTCCCTCCTTTTGGTGTTACAGCCAAAGACCTCCAGGAAGGTAACCGTTGATTCTAGCCCTATTCATGTATGTAGTGTCATGCAATATGTTTGTCTCCTGCCCTAATTACCTTACTCTATTTCAATCTCTTTCCCAGGCAGTTGTCCATCTGTTGCAGAAGTATTTTGCCTCTGCTCAGTTGACGCGTCCTCTAGGAGTGAGCCTGTATTGAATTAACTCAGCTTCATTTCAACCCAGGTATCTCTTTACAGCAGCACTGAAGGCTTCCCCAATAACATCATCATTTTTTTCCTAAAGCAACGAGAAAATCCAAGTGTTCATTTTGGTGACCAAGACCACTCTAATTTATACATACACCCACTTACAAATTCCTCACCATCAGAAGCAGGCATTCCCTCAGAGAAGGATAGGAGGGAAGGGTGAGTTGGCTGGTTTTTTTCCCCCTTAAGTTAGCTTAGTAGCCTTGAAAGTATTTCTATATCCTCACATTTCATTTTTGGTGCCAAATACCCTACTGTAATACCAGGGAAAGTCTTCAGCAAATTTAACAGCCTTCACAGCTGCTCCTTTGGAAATCTGCAGGGTATGAAACACGGCAGCATCCAGCAGCAATCCGTATCACAATTTGCTCAAGATGAATTGCTCAGATTCAGAAATTCAAGACTCAGCTACAAACTTGTAGCCTCTTGCTTCTCACCACTCTAGACCTTGGTCTATGTGCTTCTAAAGTTTTCAATATTCAATGAACACATGCCACATACAGCACTCTGCTGATTAAAACCAATGCAATGAGAATATGCTCAACATGAAACAAGTTTTGCAGAATCCCTTGAGAACTGCTACTGAACAGAAATGTTCCATTTGAAATTTGAGCAATTTCCATTTGAAATTAATCACTCCTCAACTGTTGATCTCTACCCCAACTGTGTTTGCATTAATTTTATTCCACTCTGTGATTCTACCTTGGAGGCTTCTTGCTGTATTGAACCCAAAATCTAAGCAACAACAAGGGTCAGCATAAGTGTTCCACATCTATACATGATAGAAATGACATATAGGCTGCACCAGCTTCTCAACTGACTTACAGGAGAATTAGTTTGCACAGGTTGAAGATCTGATTCAGCGCATACAGCTGTTCCCAAACTTTGGATGCCAAGTCAGGTAAGCAGTAATTAAATATCAAGCTGCAGGGATAGCAGGAGTTCAATTTTATCCACAGAGTGAATGTAGCAATTCGTAAACGCAACTGAAAGCCAAAAGTGTGGTCATTGCAAAGTTGATGTATATTAAGCAGGAATTTTATAGGGAAGATTATGTAATGCAGGATAGCAGAGGACTACTCTCACAGAATGCCCTTTCCAATCTTAAATCCCTTCATGGCGATTAGTCGAAAATAAATACCTGTCTAAAGTGATTTTTATTAGATGTGATGTATTAAACTAACTTTAATACAGAACAGTACAAAAAAGCACTGATTTCCCAGAGCGCATTCTTTACAGCACACAGTTCTGAAAGCATGCACAAACTTTCAAATTAACATCCATAAACACTCTTGTGCATAAAAACTAATGCTGCAGAGGATTTTTTTTTTCTTGTGGAAAGCAATGCTTATACCTCCTGAGCAGCTTTATATTTCTGATATATGTAGCAGATTTGCACAGACTTTCTGTGAGTTTCCATGGTAAACTGATTTCCTCTGTATACAAGGGTGTATCACCCGCCCTCACCACTCACCGGTAATTGCCCTCAGCACCCTCATACTTTTCTGTGCCATTGTGGGACAGATTTACACATGAAAACAAACTGTGCAGCTTTCAGATTTTCAACCCATTTCAAATGGGAACTCACAATTACTGAGCAACCTAAGTCATAAACCTGAAGTCATCAGCACATTGCCTGCTGGTGAACAAGTAGTAGTGACTGAAGTACATAGCTCTAAGACACTGCAAAGTAGAAGGGGGAAAAAAACCAGCAAATCTTAAAATATGAATATTTGAAAATAAAGGGACTGATTTTCAGAGAAGCTAAGCTCCCAAAGCTTCAGCAGAAATTAATGCAAGTTTCTGGCTGGAAATGGGAAAAATCTGTTTAGAGAGTGCAAAGAACGGGAGGACAAAGAGATCAGGAGATTTAAAACATGTTAGATAAAGCAGGACAAGGAAAAAATTCTCTCAGCAGAACATTTTTACCAGTTTGCATGACACAGTTTGCACAGGTGAATGCAGATTGCTTTTTTAAAATCCTCATCAGTTTAGCATACCTGATAAATACTATATTTTTAATTTTTTTTTAAAAAAACAGGATGCTCACCTTTTGTGGTTAAAATTGAGGAGTGTATAAGACAACTTTTACCACCCTGTGCTTGGAGTCCATCTCCCTCCTAAGCCAGGACATAGATTGTGATAACTTCTAGGATTCTGGTGATTCAGCAAGAAGCACAGTCTAGCAGGGGCACCCACATGACTGAGAGAATGGAAAAACATGGTGGAGGGGCAGAAGCGTGCACTCAGCAAGTTCCCCTTGGAAACCATAACCTGAACTGAGCTAAACCTCAACACACACTGGGTCCTCCAGCTCCTCCAAATCATGAGATAGAAAGCTATTGCTATAATTTATTTTGCTCCCCATATGTACATAAGGCATGACACCAGTGGCTGTGACACCACACTGGTCCTTCCTACACCCTAATTATTAAAATACACGCTCAGAGAACTGCTGGACCTTTCCAAAGATAAAAACCTCCTCAGCAAATGTCTGCAGAAAACTCTTGCATTCAGTCCTTGTGAATGTACTACTATAAGGAAGAAGAGAAAATCACCCCTGCAAACACTACATCTTCAGCAGCTCAACAACAGGAGAGGAAAGCACAGTAAAAGAGGCATGGTGTTATTTCTGATAAAGTAAAGAGCTCATATAGCAAAGACCTGTTTTCAATCAAATTATACTTATTATTCTTATTAAATAACAATAACTAAAATTTACTGGTCATATTCAAGCAATTTTACCCAAATTATCTCAAATTTCAGCCAAACATAGCAAACTTTTTTCTTGAGTCTGTTATGGATTCATGCACAATCACTGATGAGCAAGCAAAAAGAAGTATTAGTTACATTTTGATTAGAATGAAAAACACATGTGTGGTGATTAATCACATTCAAGTTAAGACAAGCCCACCCTGGCACAATGAACACAAGGGTTAGTTCTGGCTCCTTCAGTACACCTGAACATGCATCAGGTTACACCTTTGTTTTCACATCAGAAGAGATGTATGAGGGCAAACTCAGACCTTCATTAATCCTTCAGAAAGTCCAGAGCTAAAATTATATCCAATTTATACTTATAAAATTTTAATTCAGGGTCTAGCTGATCTGATGCACGGGCTCTGAGCTGATCACTACAATCATAAAGAATGTGGAAAAATAAGCAGGTAATAATTGAGTGGTAAATAACTCCAGCATCCTCAGGAAGCAGTTGTTCGTAGTGAAGTTGTGTATACATGGCCTTGCTATTGTGCTTTGATGAAATAAACTTGCAAGCACATCTGGTGTACAGCTATAGTGCAAGTAAGTGCAGAACTAATTTATGTTATCCTGCACGATCAGAAGAAACTATGAAGGTGATTGCTTTACTTTCTAGAGAATTATTTCACAGAAATTAATTAGGTTATTCCCAATGGATAACTTCTGATAGATTTTTTATCTTCCCTTTCAAAATGAGTGGGCAAGCATGAAGTTAATCACAAATGGGCTATATAACAAAATAGCCTTGCTGGATCAGAAAAAAGTTTCATCTAGGCCAGTTCCCCGGTCCTCCTGCTTCTTTCTGCAACTGTTACCTGCTTATTTTTCCAAACCTGCACACCCATGCTGGAAGGGTTGGGTAGTGTATTATTCTTTCTACTTGGTTGCTAGGGGTTAAAAAGCAGTCTTCTTTTAGAAAAAAGAATAAATTTTTATGCTCTTATCTCGCTTGCTACCAAAGAATGCTCCCATAGATCCTGCTTGTAAGAGTCCCTGCTTTCTACCTGCACAGTAGTCCCCAGGCAAGAGACTGCAACATTTTTCCTACTGCATATGTGATTCAGCTGCAAAAAGAAAAAGTATAACAGATTTCATACGATAGAGAGGAAGTATCCTTAAAGAAAGGGGGCATTTAAAAAAAAAATAGAAATCCAGACTGGAATTTTTCAGAGCTGAAAGCAGATAACCAAGTATCTCTAACTAGCCAGCATTTGTTTTGCAGCTGTCCAAAGGAGTTCATTCATTTTCTGCAAACATAAGCAGCACAAAATGGCCTTCCCAACTATGGAGCACCCGAAGTACTAGGCAGCTACCCAAACCAAGAGGACATGGAACAATAAACATAAGATTGAGATAACTGGGCTATTCACTAACAGGTCTTTAATGGAAGTCTTCCAAATCAAAATGGAAAAGAAATACCCATTCTCAGGAGAACCTGTTTTTCCAAGAAATTTATTCTCCTTATATTTGACCAAGACTGTCAAGGAAGTGAGCCTGAGAAACATAATCCTAATTACCTCAAAAGGGTAGAACTGACCAGGTAACTTGTGGCACATTTGCAGAATCCACAGAACAGGAACATCACCTTGTTCCCCAGCATGTGTTTTGTTCAGTCTTATTAAAACCCCTGAAAGCCACAAGCAAGCTGCTGCTTTAGCAGCCATGAGGCAGTGGCTCAGGAGTCTCAGGTCCAGAGGAAGAAGCCAAGCGCTCCCTCTGCCCCATGAGCACCACAGGATTACTGAAAAAGCACTAGACCAACAGAGAGAAATGGACACAGCTGCTCAGACCAGTGCTGAACAGACCAAGGCAGGGGTGAATGCTGAAGGGGTGATCCACATTGGTTTGAATTAGCCAAGAAACTATCTTGTAGCACTAAAAGACTCAATGGCTGAATCAGATATGTTACTCCAAAATGACAAACACATATCTGCAAGCAAATACTCCATCCGCAACAGCTACTTCTGCTCAAAAATTAGAGGTTGACAAAAATAAACATAGGAGTTTCCCTGCATAATTCTGATGTTACTCAACCCCAAGGAATTAATGAAAAGAAAGAGTGGTCAGATAGGATTTTGGGCTCTTCGTTCAAACTGTGCTACTGTTTTTCTTCCTAAAGAAAACAAGCTAACCCTGAGTACTAAGGTTGTAATACACTTCATGTACTATCAATTAGGTAACAAAAAAAGAAAAATTAAAAGCAATGTTGTCATGGATGTGCAAGCACATAAACAGCTGTTCAGAACCCAAGAGATGCAACGAGGTCACTGAGGTGTAGTTAAGCTGCTGTAATGCTGACTGTGATATTACATAATGAAGGCAGCATTGACAGATGTAAGTCACAAATTCACTATCTAACAAGAAGATAGGGTGAAAGGGGTGAATACTGACATGTGCCACAGCCACCTCCGATAAGGTATCTCATTTAGATGCCCAGGACATGCAGCTGTCCTGAAAACAGACCCCTTGTTTTGCTGGTGAGGAGAGGGCAGGTACAGCTACAGCCCACTAAATGACTCTCTCCTTCATCCTTTTCCTTGTTATTCACAGCAAACACAGAAAAGATCTTTCCAGCTGAGAGCTTAATGCCCAAGTACAGCTGACCCTCAAAGGGAGAGACTGTGTACGATGCCTGGGCTGCCTAACCAGCTGACACCGACCCATCCATCAACAGGTGGCACAGGCAGGCAGCAGCCACCTCCAGAAGCTGCCAGCTGTGTGGCATCAGGCTCAGAAGATGACCAGGCAATACAAAAAAGTAACAGCAGCAATGGGAGAGACACAAAAAGAAAAGAAACCCTTCAGTGTTCACAGCTTGGCACATAACATGGCAGGCTCTGCAATGTGGGAAGCTGCTTGCCTCCTCTGAGGGTAGTCTTGTCAGAAAGACCAAAATAAAACTTTTTCTTCCCCTGGGAAGGGAGGCACCTGCACATCTGATCACTAGGAAACTGGGTGGTACCAATTATCAAAAAACACCATCTGATTTGAGTGCAAAACTGGTGTTCCATAAGGATAGAATGGACCAATGTTCATCCCAAACCATCTTACGGGAGGTGAGGATTTGCACAGAAAGAGTCTTGTGCTCCAATGTTGATAATTTCTGCCTCAGTCCTAGAAAAGCACTTGGGTACAAGTGCAGAGCAGACACGTTCTCCATTTGCTTCTGCCTATATGATGGGCCTTAGAGCCAGTGGAGCCTGAATTCCTAAATCTTTCTTGCTCTTACCAAACTTCTTTCCAGCATAACTTCAGAGGAGTTATTCCAATAAGTAAATTTACATATACAAATTACATATTGGATCCTGATAGAAACTAGGGAAAATAAATCAATGCAACCATATTCAGAGCTTGGCAAGGAACCAAATTTCAATAAAAACTGCTGTCATTCAAGAATGACTATCCTGACTTGGAAGACAGAAACCAGAAAATGACAAAGGAGTCTCAGCCAGGCAGACCCTCTCCTTGATCTGTTCCCTTTATGGTCAATGGAACAAGAGCAGTTCAGGGCAGGAACATAACTGAGGTGCTCTGATGCGGCCTTTAGGCAGGCTGTGCTCCCTGATGACAGAGGGAGACCAGTGGCTAATGCAGCATGCCTGGCATGACTGGGAGGCTGACAACAAGAGGACTCCTGGCAGTGGTACAACAGTAAAGCTTCACCTAGAAACAGTTTTTACCTACATAGTTAAGAGCAACTCCAGCAAAATGAGGAAGAAGAACTACACCCTGTGCCTTGAAGCAACCTGTCAGCTGAATTAGGTTTGTAAGGGTCCTATAAATGGCCAGTCTTCGCAAGCGAAGATTTGGGAAAGGTCATTAACCCTTCGAGCCTGCGCAGTGGATTTTTTAGGTGAGACACAGCGTGCGCTGAACTGAGCCCACCCTTTAATCCTGAGGTTCATCTGCCGGGGCCGAGCACGCTTGGACAGTGGCAGTGAGGTCCCCAGGACGTAGGTTTGTTTAGAGTGACCTTCTCTTAGATGGATGGCCTTACAGGGCTGACGAGCTCCATCTGCCCGGGGGGCTGGGAATCGAACCCGGGTCGCAGCGGTGAGAGTCCTGCACCCTAACCACTAGACCACCCTACCCACAAAGAAACAAGGGGAGACCTAAGTCCATGCTGTTTTCTTGTTGTTTGGTTTGGGTTTTTTGCCTTGGGATATTCTTTTGAGGTATAGGTGTTTAGGATTTTTGTGGGCTTTTCTGTTTTGGGTTTCTTTTTTGTTTTGCTTTGGGGTTTTTTGGGGAGTATTTTGTTTGTTTTAAGAATAAGAATAGGGGTTCCCAGTCTTCATAAAACAGTTACATAAATACTTGTTCTGTGTAGCACATCCTGCTTTTCTTGCATTTTGTTTTGTCTTTTCCTACAGAGAAATTCAGGAACTGTTTGGGCATTCCTGTGTCTTGCCTTCCTGACAAGCATTCCCAGGGGCCAGCTGGAAATAGTATGCAGCATCCCAAGGTAACAGGTAGCTAGTCAAACAGGTACTGCCAGCTCTCAGATGGTCCTTTGGGTCCTGTTACATGTTACAGTGGTTCTAAAATTATACATATTTTACTGGCTTTAAAACAAAAAGATTCAATCTCATAGCTGTTAGGTTAGAAAAACTCCTCATGAAGTCCTAGTAAAGATCTGTAAATGACTGGATGTGAGCCTGAAACATGCAACTTACAGAACAGAAAACCACACACAACACCTGCAGTACACAATACAAAACAGAAAGACCATGGTGACAGCAACGTGCAGACCACTCACCTCAGAGTGGGAATACGGGAGACCCAGTCACTGCTACTGGAGTGCCCCACAGCGTAGGGTAACTATCAGTGCTTGTATACTCATCACTTGTACTAACCTTTGGTCAAAGTCACAGTGTGTGTTCACACCCAGGGTGTTAAAGGGCTGTTCAGGGGATCCCTATGGCTCCCCTTTCCCAGGGTACACCATCCCTGAGAATAATCCAGTAGTACCTCACTATTCCAGCAAGATATAGAGAGGATTTTATTTCATCATCCACTCGTTTTGGATCTCAACTATTTTTTAATGTACTGGGAATTTTAACATACTGTTATTAATAAATAAAATCAATATTTTTTAATATACTGTTGTTGAAATTAATAACATAGCAGAAGTCCCTTATGAGGCTTTTTTTAAAGGTTTTCTGGTTAGTTACATATTATGCTGGACCTTTCATGCAAACATACCTATGTTTTTTCTACAGCAAGTTTTTTCCTCAGTGCAACACTAAGCATATCAGTATAACAGCATAAAGGAAAAAAAAAAAAAAGGGTAGGGAAGCCTCCCGATGTGTTTCTGATGGAGTAACAGGGAACCACTCATGCATGCTCTGAGCAGCAAGAGGCAGAAAGGCAGTGACAGCTGGCTACCGTCTTGCCAGCATCATCACCATCCTCCCCTGCCCAGAACAGCTCATGTGGTCCCCATACCCTGCAGAATAAGCTGTACTGCTAAAAGGTCTGAGGAAAACTCCAGCCCTCAGGCACGGGTGAGATCAATTCCAGGCCTCCTCCTGTGCCCAACCTGCCGAGAAGCTTTCTACACTCTCAGCTGTCCCTATTTCACACGAAGTCAAGAAGTAAGCAAATCTCTCCAGTGGCATTTGATGCTGAACAGGCTTTTAAGTGTCCATTGAACCTAAATTTAGGATTGTGGGAAGAAGTAAGGAACACATCCAACATTTATATTTCACTTCTCAGCACAGGAACAAGTTAACTTGACACACCAGTTTTAGACATTCTGAAGTTATAACTGGCCCTTAAAGCTGAAGTGTAAACCTTCTTGACAGCTACAGGGAGAAATAAACCTGCAGAAACAGGGGCTTTTTTTAAGCACAGAGTTTACCAACACACTCCATGTTTTAATAGCAAGACCAGAGCTAAATATTTAATGTCTGAAAGGTTAAAAGAAACCTGATATATAACTTCATACATACCAGACCCATCTCAAACTGCTAAATATGAATTGACATGGCTTATGACATCCTACATCTTAAAACAGCGTGCTGCTCAGCCACAATAACTGCTGGGGTTCTAAATTAAGAGGTTTTAACTTTACCTCTTTGGAGCCTAAATTTTTATGTGCCGTATTCAGTCTTGAGCAGGAAAAGAAAACCTTAAAGGAGTTGTTATCATTATTAAAATACAGATGCTGTACATTAAAAAAAAACCAAACAAACCAACAAAACAAAAAACAAAACCGCCACACCCAGAAAAGGGCAACTTATGATTAAAAACACTTGAAGACATGAAAAGCTATGAAACAAAGCAAGTATTTTGCATTACATACTACTGCCAATGAAACATTGCCATCCATCTCTCTCTCTCTCCCCCTTTCCCAGACAGAGATACCATGATTTCCTCAATTTCATCAAGCTCATACAAGTACAAAACCATAATGACAATGAGTGGTGGTTCTTCCACCACTGATGATCACATCTGACCATGGCATGTTCTGAGCTCAACATGAGAATTTCATCTAAATGCTTCCACAGGTACTGTCACAATATTTTGCATGATAGTAAACACTTTATTCTTGACACTGGATAGATTTGGTGGATATCTCACTTGAAAGTCTTGGAGAAACCAACATACATTACATCAGGGTACTCTGCCACCTGTTTCAATAATGCTCCTCAGTCTTTGAAGTATTTCCTTCAAAAAAGAAAGAAATTGAGAGGCACAGAATTTACAAATTAAACCATCTTAATTTCTACAGAAATAAAAGCAGCTGCACATGAAAAAGATGAAAAGAATATAAATGAAAGAGGAATAGAATAGCTGAAGGCAAGGAAAGAACAGTACACATTATTTGAATGCCACAATGAAAATCAACAACAGAGAGCAACTATTTCTTGACTGTTGAATTATGAGATACTGCATTTACCATTACATATCATTGTGGAAAGGAAGTTAATAAACCTCATGAAAAATCAGTCCAACAGCATTCTGAAACCCCATGTATTTTATGTCATCTTCCACTATATGTATAGGTCCATGCATCTTAGAACACCTCAGAGAGGCAGGGACTATATTTACCCTAATTCCACTTAAGCAAAATCAGCATCCATCTGCCTTCCTTACAAATAAGGAAGTTTCTAATTTCTCTTCTATAGGTTAGGTGCTTAATTTTGTTTTACTGCTATAAGTTCTGCAGAGTAAAGCTTAAACCAAGATAGAGTGTTGCAAAGTTTCAAGAGAACTAATCTGAATTCAATTCATTTGGTTTATATTTTCTGTATAGAACAAGTTTACAAGAAGGCAGAAAACAAATCATTCTGTTCTTTTCCAAGTGTAATGCTAATTTATTTGTAGATATTTAATATGAACTTTTTTCCTTAATTAAAGGCTTGAACAGGCTGTACTTCAGTCTATAGCAAAATGAGTTCAACAGTCGGAACACCAACCATAAGCAAAAGGATAACATTGTCTGTCAACACAAATATCTATAAAGTAAGTGGGAAGTGCAAATAGCTAAAAATGGAAACTACATGAAAACTAACAACAGGTATTGATTTAAGAGGTGGCATAAAATTTGTTATTTTATTTTCCTTTTAAGGAAACTATACAAACTCCTACACTTACAGAGATTTAGGATACCCCTTTGATACACCATACTAATTCACTACTTCTTAGGATACTTCATACTAATTTTCCTTCTTTGCTTTATGAGGAAATGGTTTCTTTTAAGGTACCATTGAAGATGATTGAGGAATTTTTATTGTTGTTGTTTTGTTTAGAAACAAGACTTATTTTAATTCTCACTATGTTTTCAGTGTCAAAAGTAGATTCCTTCTCCATTGCAGATCTTTACACATTGCAAAAAAAAGGGCAAAGTTGTCAGGAAAAAAAAACAACATGTCAGAAAGAGGATATCCCAATTCAGACATTTCACTCGATTTCTGCAATACTTCCCAGTGTGAGTCGAGTCAGATAAGCTTTCAAATTTTAACACAAAGCTTCCCAAGACAAGAAAAGCATCCCACTAGCACGCTCCACAGCAGCCCTTTCAAAGCTGGAACAAGCCCATCTAAAGCAGGAATCTACTACTTTTAATGTGACAATCACTGCTAACGGAGGCTTTATCTGCTCTACAGCTTCTTGGTTCTTCTTGCTACAAAGTCTATTTTAAGTATTATAATTTAAATTAAATATGCAGAGACTAATCTTGAACATTTACCTGCTTTGTCTCAAAGCAGGATTCTGAGATCCTACAGGACTGGTACAGAACTGGGATAACAGAAGGCAAATTACAAGTTATGGTGAAGTACAACGGTTCATCCCCACAAAGGAGGCTGACTAAACACACGCATGAGAAGTAGAACAGAAGTCTAATATTTCAGTTTAAAGAGTTGTACATTTTTAAAGCAAACCCACAAGTTATTTATATGGATAGATTTTTCACAAAGTAATCTGATCTGGGAATCGGGGGATTTTACTTAAAGCATCTGTGTTCCACATTCTCAGGAAAGAAAATTTAAATAATCCTAAAAAGCTGAAAAAGGTATTTTATCATAGCTTTTGCAGCTATTCCACATTTCACTCAAACTGAAAGCTTGAGAGCTGAACCAGATATCTCCAATCCCATCTGGAAGGAGGGCCCAGTAAGTACTATGTGCACTGTCTTAACTAGAACTCAAATTATTCTATTAAAAAAGCCTAACCCTTAAAAAAAATTCTCCCAAGCTCTGGTATTCCTTTTCACGTTTTTTCAATTTGTGTGATGTCAGTTTACATCTAATAAACATGTTGTTTATTATCTTCATTTAAGTCAGGACTTTTACCAAGTTACAGCAAGAGTCACAGGAAGCATATCATGATTACAAATCCATAATGCATACAAGATCCCTGTGTAGCACCACTGAATTCATTAATCACAGTCTTTTTGGTCCCAATTATGCTAAGAAGATATTCGATAAAGCAATTTCACCTCACCTCTCTCTCTCCTGTTACCATCAGTGCAAAGAAGGCAAAACCACAGCGCTTCCGACAAATTCTCAAGGCACCTCTTTTGTTCCCTTTAAATTAAATCCGAATTGGTTGCACGTTTTACTGAACTGCTAATGCTCTCCACATGTTCCCTCTCTCAAACTGAAAATGTTTTCTATTAGGAATGCCTAACACTGAACATAAAACTGTAAAATGTCCTTCAAACAACCCAAAGTTCCTCTCTTTCGCTGGAACATATCAGTACTCGCCCAGATGAAGACCCCACAGTCCCACAATTAAGCTTCCTTTAGGAAAGCTTTTTAACAAGACTCCTTTTCTTAGTGTGTTCAGAAAAACCCTTACCAAAAGAAAGCTGTTTATTTTAAAATCCATAAGTTATTCCTTTGAAAAATAAAATCAAACTTTTAAAGCATGAACTACAGAAAGTTCACATTGTCCATGGCCGTGAAAAACCTACTGTGGTACTCAGCACACAACAAACACACACATGCCAGACAGATGAAACAGAATAAGGATATCTGCAGGTAGGAGTATCTCATGTGAGACAGTACCAATAACATGGGCTCTAGGCACAAGCTTAACTGCTCTCAGAGAATGAAATGCAACATGGTTTCACGTTTCCTTAGCATAGCAGCACTGGCTTTTCTATGCTTCCATGCTATACTCCTAAGGGGACAAACAATGCTTTTTCCCCCTTCAGTCCACGTATCAACTTCTCTGCAACAAAGGGCCAGGTACGGATACAGACTCAAGACAGCTTTTTTCTTCCTGAAAGCACTGTGGTTCCACTGGGTAGGAACTTGTTCCTTCACATGCCCGAGGTGCAGGTCCTACCACAAGGTTCAACAGATGCATAAATAGTTGCAGGCCGTAATCGTATCTTCTGTAGCATACGCAACAAGTCCACATAATGGATAACAGAAGGGAAAACTGTACAAGGAAAAAAGGACTAGCTGCATAGTTCAGCTATTACAGGACAAATAAAAACAGCTGGCTTCTACTAGCCCCCTAGTTGCAACTAGCTTACAGCTTTTCCCTCAGGTATCCCAGAACAATGCAGGCTTGAGAAGGTATTTATGGCTACATTTCATAACTGATATCAAGAGTGAAAGGATATCAAGAAGATAATCCCAAGAGCTTTGTGGAAAGGCTGGGTTATTGGTGCTAACACTGCTAGTTAATGCAGATGCCCTAATAATAGGGGCTAGAAACAGCCACTGTGCAGCATGGCAGACTTTGTGTCACAGACTTGGGAATAACCTGCCTCTGAGCACCTGTGGATGGAAGGGGAAGGATGGGCCTGCTGCAGATCACTTAAGCACCGTGCTCTGGTAGCTCTGCAAATGCTCATGTGCAAAAGCCAATAGAACAAGATTATAAAATGGTTGGAACAACTAACACTGAAGCTATATTATACATTTAGCGTGACTCTTGCCATAATATACTTGCACACTATTTAGGGCCCTCTCTGGATCAAGCTATGTAATGTAACATATACAAATATCTATGCAAATTATTTTTAATCTATTGACAGATGAAGGACTTTGCATAAGTATAGGAAGGAGTTATAACAATAGAAAAAAATGTAATTTTATAATGCAAAAACATTTAAAATAACTGACTGGGGGTTACTCTGTGTGTGTGTGTGTGTTGGTTAGGGTTTTTTTATTTGTTTGATTTGGTTTTGGTTTGGTTTTTTGTTTTTTTTTTAAATAACAAACTGACATGAAGAGGTAGTAAAATTTAAAATACTGCTTGCAACATTTGCTGACCTTCCAAGATACAGTACTCTAAGTAATCCCAGGTCAATATGTGTACTCAGAATCACATCAACTTTTGTTATTTGCATTCTTCTTGTATTACATTGTATTAACAATTCAAGCTTATGTCAAACTGCTTTTGGCAGAATTATTCTAAGTCACTGTCATGGATCCCTGTTCAAACATCCTTTTCAGTATTGATTGCAACTCTTCTGATTCAACATCACAGACGTAAGCATCTTAGAAGAGGACATGGGTGTCTCTTGAGCTAAATACTGCATCCATATATGTAAGAGCAAATGGTGCCTTTTCTCTCAGAAGTCACTTCAGATTTTGAGAAAAAAACTACCAAGAAGCAATGAACAGCAAGAGCTACAAATAGAGTTGTCCCAGCAAGTACGTAATGGCTACACCAAGTCATTCTGCAGGAAAAGTGAAGCTTGTAAAGATCTTTAAAGCTTCACTGTCAAAATGTTGCTCTGACTAAAACCCTCCATTTAGTTTCAGGGGCTAAACCTTTTTACACTGTTGGTGTTCACTCTGTATAGCTACTTCCTCATTTACATTAGACTTTATTAAGGCTTCAGCTGAGCCCTGTAATTGTTAAAATATATACAAACTAAAATTATGTTAAGACAAAACCAAATACAAACAAAGTCATACAGCTGCCAAAAGTACTAAAAAGACTTTTCCCACAAGGGTATTAACTCGTAATAAATGTGATTTGAATACAAGGTCAAATTTGAAAGCCTGTGGGGAAAAAAATCCCTGAGTTGACACTATCTGATTTAAGGATCTGCTCACAGCCCAGAAGGCCAACTGCATCCTAGGCTGCATCGAGAAAGGAGTGGCCAGCCAGTCAAGGGATATAATTTTCCCGTTCTACTCCGCCCTTGTAAGACCCCACCTGGAGTACTGCATCCAGTTTTGGGGTCCTCAGCACAAGAAAGAAGTGGACTTGTTAGAGCAGGTCTGGAGGGCAACAAAGATGCTCTGATCACCTCTCCTATGAAGACAGTTTGAGAGCTGGGGCTGTTCACCCAGAAGAAAAGGCTTCGGGGACACCTCAAAGTAGCCTTCCAGTACTTAAAGGGGCTTACCAAAAAAAAAAAAAAAAAAAGAGGGAGAACAATTTTTATATAAACAGACTGATAGGACAAGAGGCAATGGTTTTAAAAATGAAAGAAGTTAGGTTTAGATTAGATATTAGGAAGAAATTCTTTACTATGAGGGTGGTAAGGCACTGAAGCAGGTTGCCCAGAGAGCCTGTAGATGCCTCATCCCTAGACATGTTCAGGACCAGGTTGGATGGGGCCCTGAGCAACCTGATCTAGTGGATGGTATTGCTGTTGGCAATGGCAGGGGGGTGGAACTACATGATTTTTAAGGTCCCTTCCAACCCTACCCATTCTATGATTCTATGATTCCTCTGCTAAGGTCTTTGGTACAAAGGTCTAAGGTACAAAAATACATCTAAAATTTTCAATTAATTATGTTCTCTGAATAAAACTGGTTTCAGCAATACTCTTTTGATATTAAAAAAATTCTAAATATTGAAGTGTGTATTGAACCCTTTTAAAATTACTGCCTTGATTAGTCCTCATAATTCAATCACGATGAAGCCAAAATGGGAAAAGAAACAGAGAGGTATTTAAAAGAAATTTTTTTCCTCCATGATGAAAGTCCTTAGTGTGAACATAAGACAAGAACTCAAATTAAGAGAAAAAAAATAAAGTACTAATTCATTAAAATGAGTGAGATGTTTAAGAATGACTGGTATGCAACAGGGTAGAAACTACACCAACTTTTGCACTCAAGTTACTAAGTATTATCCTTTCACTGTCCTGCTTAAAACAAACAAACAAACCAACCACCAAAAAAACCCAGCCAAAAACCCCAAACATCAAAAAACAAAAAACCACCCCACTTGACATGGGACTTGCTAAGTCTTCACAAGTCTTAGAAAATATTGGCCTGTAGTCAATACATCCTCTGACACTAAAGCCCAGAAAATTCCTTGAGATCTGAAGTCACTAATGATGGAAAACTTTATCTGGACCTCTGAATACAAACACTTTTGTATTTCTCACAATTTAAAAGTACAGTGAGTTAGGAAGAAGGAAAAAGATATTGATCCAACTGCCAAATGGGAAAGTTTATGGCAGGAAAGCTACTACTTTACACCTCTTAGCTCTTAAGAGCAAAGTAAAACCCTGAACGCAAAGACGACAGGAGGCTGTGCAGAAAGGTGGCTACATAACAAACCCCATCTTCTAAGAAAGCAGCCCTAGCTATCTGTTGGGGACTTTGCAGAGTCAGTAACATTGCTAACCACAATGCTTTCCAAGCATACTGTAAAGACTGCAAGAAATTAGCCAAAGCAAGACAACTTTAGTCCACATAACACCATCTCAGATTCCTCTAGCTCCTGGCTTCTACCCCAAATATGTAACACATCTTTTAACCTCTAAACCTAATGCTTACAGTTCAAAAGATATGTTAATAGGCAGTGGATGTGTACACACATGCAAAATGAAGAGAAGTAGTACCTACTGTGCCAGTGAAACAATCGTACTATTTTGTGACACGTTTAACCGCCAAGTACAGCTCACCAAACAAGGCCAGTACTAAGAAACACAGGTTGTCCCCTGACTCTTTCAGACTATCCCATACCAAAAAATAAGGCATGTTTGATATGCAAAAATGGAAAAGAAAATAAGAGAGAAGAAACTACACTACATCAATCTATGGGCTGAAACAAAAACTTACCCCAAAAATCTAAACTTCAGCAGGGGGGATGGAAATTAGAACCAGAACTTGCATTTGGCTCTTCTGCCTATAATGAAGCAAGCCAAAAACCCATATCCAAACACACCTCTTCTCTAGAAGTTTGAAATCTGGACTCAAATTTTGCAGCCTGGTTTCCTCCGAATTCACCACTGAATGTATCACTGCTGACAGAGAGTAACAGCACCTGACAAGGGAATGCACTTTCATACAGGAACAATTAAGATACGTGTACAGTAATATGCCTAATTGCCCACACTGAACTTGAATGAAAATATTAGGACAGTGCAATCACACGTGGAAGCTCAGAACCTGATGTGCTCTAATTCCTCAATGGCTGCACTCTGGAGAAAAAAATTTACATGAAAATTCTTTTTATAAAACCTCAATCCAGGAAACATATCAAGTCTTGTCTTGCAGCACTGGTCTGTTTTGCCAAATATACTTCCAGACCTAATAAGAACAATCTTCTTCAAGCTGTTCTTAATTTCACTCACATTTATAAAATCAGCTTAGACTTTGCAGCATCTCTGTTCCTCTTCTAACACTTAACACGTAGGCTTGCTCTACTGTACTTCCTCAAGTCAATGGTAGTAGAGGAGAAAAATGTTCCTGTATGAAGCAGCCTAGAGATCGTTCTCAATGGGAGGTATTTGAGGAATTCTGTAGGTTGCTTATGCTCAGTTCAGATTTTCAGAAATGCCATTTCATAACACGTCCTGGGGGCAGGGGAAAAAAGTTTAACTGTATTTAAAGCCTCCAACAGCAGTGTCACTGCAGAAATGACACAAAACTTTGACTTTCCCCTCTTCCTTTTAAGGAAAATACCTATATTTCAAGGTTTCAGCTATCATCTCTTGAAGCAAGAGCAACAACAAGTTAAATGTATTAGAATGCTGAATACACTGTTGTTGAAAACAAAACAGGTGACTGTGGCACAGACATACAGGAATTTTTTTTTTTTTAAACCAGCCTCCCATAATATATATCATAGTATCATCAGAACATGAACATTAGCTTTGCCACTAACACTCACTGAAACACTCTGCTCCACAGAACGCTGGAGAACATACTAACCCCATCACAGTACATCAACCTCTGTTCACGCAACCCTAAACCCTTTTGACACACCCTTTATGACTTTCATCACACTCTTCCTCGTGACAGCATTGTTTTAATCAGGGTTTTTAAGACACTGACACTGTGATAATGACAAATATGCAGCCAAAATCTGCAAGATGTGAAGTAATAAATTTTACATGCTATTAAAATGCATTAGTTAGCTATCAGCCAACAAGTCTTCAAAACCCCTTCCCAATCCAGAATACAATCTTCTTTGGACACACATAAAGACTGTGACAAGACAGATAATCAAAGATTCTCCAAAGCACCTCCCAGCCATCACACTTCACTGTCAAACACTATACTTCACTGTCAAACACTATATTTCCCTGGGATGTTTAACATGCTTTAAGGACAGTGTAACTAATGCAATCTAATTTCAGCACACAACAAGCAGAACAAAAAGAAAAAATCAATTTATTTGCCATTATTCTCAACTTGGAACACAGCAACTCTGACTGATACTCCCCAGATTTGCTTCTTGGAAATCGATTCTGTTTATTTCTTCTCTTTCGGACATGTGGACCTTAACTTACCAATGCAGGCATGGACTCTCACCGACAGCTGGGTCCTCAGAATTATACTGTGCTTCTTGCCTCTCCTAAAAACAGAAGAGAAGAAAAATATATAAAGGTGTAGGGAGGAAGCAGAGGAGTTGGGAATGAAGCAATGAAGCTGAGCCTAGGAAAAAAAGTTTGGGAGGTAAGGGAAGGTATTACAAATTATATATTTGTTTCTCATAATCCACTGCTATTTTAATTTGGAATAAATTAATTTCCTCAAGTCGAGTCTGTTTTGTCTGTGAAAGCAATTGGTAAGCAGTCTCCCCATCTTTATCTCACTCAGTGAGGTTTTTCATCTTCTATTCCCTCCCTGCTGTTGAGGATGGGGAGTGAGAGAGCAGCTGGGTGGGCATCTGGAAGCTTGCCAAGGTCAACCCACCACAACCCCTCTCTAGAAATCTGTATTAGACAAGTACCAAGTGATGACTGCACATTTTAATTTTCACAGAAATATTTTAATGCTAGCTTTAGTCAAGCATTAAAAGAAAATGCAAGTTCAAACAAGAGGTTAACAACACTTTCACAGATCTGCTCATGCAGCCTAATCAGTCTTTAAAGCACAAAGATAGCTGTGTTTTCCATGCAAAGAGGCAAAACTGAGTCCTCCTTCACTCTGGCTTTCAGTTCTATACTGAGATTCCATTAAATGGAATGAGTATTTTAATTAGCTGCTACATACCTCCTTTGTTTTTCAGACAAATTAGTATTAGCTGCACTTCTTCAATCTGGACAAGAACACTGTTCTTGATTTCTAGGTGCTACACCTGCAAACTGGCATGAAGACACGGACAGCACTTTGTCTCCATGGCAAAACCTGCTCACCTGAGGGAAGGTGGGAGGGTAAAAAAAGCCAAATGTCTTTTCTGTTTGCACAGCAGCATATTCTTCCATTACAATTTCATACAGTCTTTCCCTCTTTTCTAAAGATGTTTCATGATGTTTCTCAATATAAACAATATCTTTTTTTTTTGGTAGCTCTCCAAGCTTTAGCAGTGGTGCTACTTCTCCCTCTGCCTCACCTCCCTACAAAGACCCCTGAAACTTAAAGCAAAACTTTGAGCAAGCTCTCTTCTACAAGTTCTGTTCTACACTATCGTCCCAACTGTTGTGCCTCATAAGACAGAAAATTCTCACAAACATTTATTTCTGTCCTTATCTCACACTGGTCACACTGGCGATCTTTCCAGTCTACCAAAATCAATATGATTCAAACCCCAGAAATTACTAAGATGAAGACTCCCTTGTAGTGGTGCATTTCCCCACTCCTTCCCAGGCTGCACTATGATCATCACTACAGAGGCATTTCAGGGGTTTAAGACATACTACGTATGCCACACAGAAGCTAATTATAATAAGACCAGTGACATGCAAAACACCAAAAATTATGCAATTGCCTGCTGAATGCTTCTGACTATCACATCGCATGAATAACACTTCTGCAAAATGAAGATCACTGAAAATTATTACATCCATGATTATACACACACCAATTCATGGCAAGCATCTTACAATAATAAATGCCAAAAAAGGGGGTACCTTGAAATCCATCCATGATTTCACAGATTCATGAAGTACTGGCTAAATAGCATTAAAATACCATCAAAAAGTATGTCTGTAGGCAAGTTTGTCCCGATACCAGGGTGGGACAGACAGATAATTTGCATTAAAAAAAATAGGTTCAAAAATACACTGCAGAAAAGAATTTTCAACAAAAAAGCTTCATTTATTAAAAACATTTTAGACATGTAAGAAAGCTTGCAATCTATTCTTGACTAAGGCTTGTAGTTTTAATGACATGACTTCTTAAAAAACGAATAGGTTTTAGTGAGTGCAACTATTTATTAAAAAATGCCAAGAAGTAACAGAGTTAACAGCTATACAATTTAGCAGCAGTAGAGTAGGTAAATTTCACATATTGTGCTGACATAGCATTCTGTTAATCTACATTGAGATTAGAATTGTTATCACAAGAAGATTAACTGCTAGTCCTGGGAGTCACCAAGATACAAAACGTTTTCTATATTCAACTTCTCTAATAAATTAATGTAAATAAACACAAGCCAACAGCTCACTGAGTGCCTGTCTTATGCAATATAATGCTTTATTTTGTAATTATTTAAGTACCACATTACAAATAGTTTCAGTCAATTATACATGTCCAATATGTGATTTAAATGACATTTTAAAAATAATACCTTGATTGGCTGTCTTAAACAGTTATTTGTTTTGAAGTAAAGCTTATGTCTGAGCCAAGCAATTCCTCAAACAGAACAGAAATACCGAGAATGGTGTTGAGGGAGAAAGGGGGGAAAAATATAATTAAATAAAATGATAATAATTTAAAAATCAAAACAAACAAACCAACCACACATCAAAAGAAACCAACACCAACACAGTTTTCCTCTTAATGTTTCAAGGAAACTTTGTAAGGAATTTTTAAGAGAGCCTATTTTATTAGGACACTGACATCCCTTCTCCTCAGTTCTACACTAAAATTTAGTTACCGGTATAAAAAACTGGATTTTTATGTAATTGTACAATTAAGATCCATTGGCATTATTAGCAAGGCAGAACAGAATTACTTCCCTGTCAAAGCTCATCTTTGCAAAATAGGAGAATGCATCAATTAACATACATTTTCTATTTCAATGTTTTCTTTCTTTCAGGGCAGGCAACCATTCAGACTTCCTAATATTTTTCCGAAGACTTAGATATTTCAATTCAATAAATGTAGTCTCTTTTAAAACAATCTCCTCCTTCTGGAAACACATTATTTTACCATTTAAAACCAAAGGAGAAAAATATTTTTCAAATATTCTTCATGATTACTTAATCACTCAATAAAAAAATTCACTAGATCAAGGGTGTTAATTCTACAGAAGGCTGTGCTACATCCTTCTGGGTTCCTCTTATTGCTTTCTACGCAGTACTTGACAGCCATGGAAAAAGCCACAGTTTGATTGCACACCAGCAGATAAATTGCAATGGGTTTAATAACAATCTCTAGTAATATAGTTGACTGTCAAGCAAATTTACTATTCTTCATTGTATTTGCTCAAAAAAAACTGTAGCAAACATCTGATTTATCAAAAGGCTATCACAAGCAGAAGCAAAGTCTGGTACTGTTAGAAGCCACAATTTTAGCTCATGAACAACTTGGAGCTTTTCAGTTAATGTAGATAAGAGAGTGTCTAAGGTCTATTTGGGGGTTTGTTAGGGTCTGTACATTCTTCTATTCCTGAAAAATTTAAAGAATATTAAAAAAAAACCCTAACCCCCTAAAGGCAAACATGGATCTGAATCTTTCATGAAGTGCTACACACATTCATATGGCAACACAGCAACTAAGAGTGATGCATCTTTTTGGGATGCTTCTAGTTTTTTGGGTTTTTTTAAATAACTAGATTACAATAAGCAATCATATCCTACCCTCAGAGCAGTTTTAAACTAGCATATTCCCACGACTCTCATTTTACTCTGTTCCAAGCAGGGATTTCATCCATTCAGATTAGTGTTATCAGTCAGCTGTAGATAGGGATAATTCTCGAGGATAACTCGGAGAGAAAAATCATTAGTTATGCTAGCAAGGACAATTACATAAAACCTCTTGAAAATTGTAGTAGTTTCTTTGTGCACTTATGTGTTTTGGTACTTAAACTAATAAAAGCATGCTTTCCCTCAGATCCCACCCAAGTTTCTGGCAAGACAGCCTAGATGTGGTGGAAAATGGATTCTAGAAGTTTCAATTCAAACTGGTAATAGCAGCAAAGGAATTGTAAGTCTTGAGGTCCAGAGCATGGACCTTATCATTCCCATTGCATTGGGTTAACAGCACAGCTTCCCTCCTTCCTTATCCTACTTTGGTGGAGCACTGTAAAGAGCAACTGGTTCACAGTTGCAGCCAGCATGTAACTCATGAAACTCCACATAAAAAACCACAGGTTAGATAAGGTTTACCCTCTTAAGTTTCACCAAATCTGGGAAAATGAAGGTGAAATCATATGCTGGCAAACAGTATAGGTACCTTGTATATTCAAGGGTTATTAGATGGGAAGGTTTCCTGCTCCCCCAGCCTCCAACTTCCCCCATATTTAGTTTTTTACACTGCTATTAGGTGCAATATCAGTCAATCGCTCACAGCGAAGCAAACTCTGAACCAGGTGGTGTCAGATCAGCCAAGCATACATTAACCTGGTCCCAAGCGCCTCTTGAAATAATCAGATGACTTTTTCATCATCCTTTGCAACCACTACCAAAGCAAACACAACAGATTACTGTACCAAGCTAAACTAACACCATGGGCTGTTGCCTCTTCACTGCAAAGAGAGAAGAGGCTGGATGAAAACTTACCTTAACTTAGGAATGCTGAAAATATTTCCAGACCTGGACAGCATTTAACACCAGCCTAACCTGATGACTTACCCTATAACAATTCTGCACCTAATTCTGCCTGATGTAACAATCTAACCATTATGAAAACCTATCTAACATAGATGCTACTTTGAAAGTACACACGCTTAACACATGCTTCACATTTTGTTACAGCCTGTCATAGCACTCAGGTTTCTTCATGGACCATTAACCATCTCCAATAATCACATTCACATTTTCCAAGAGGAGTAGCTTAATGAGAACAGCATCCAACAAAAATTCCTACACTTAAGAAGGAATCACTGACTCCCACAAAAGAAACCTGGACAATACTATGCTACCAGAAGCAAGTGTGTGGCAATAGACATACTCTAGTCTAGAGTGCATTATTCTTGCAAAGGTCTTTCACATTTTTATTTCAGAACCCATGCATTTTCATCTTCACTTGCACACATCTTTCAGGGAGTGGAAAACGCTTCTGTATTGGGGTATTGCTTCACAGTCAGTTGCTTCACAGTTTAAGGTACTCCACATCAGCAGTGGAAAACAAACTGTTCCTTGTTGAATGCATAAAGGATGAAATTTTTGCCAGAGTTCAAGCACTTGAATCTATCAGGTTTTCCCTGAAAAAGATCTTCAAGCCAGCACACACACAATAAGGAAAGTGTTTCTTAAACTGCTATTAATCAGACAGCATAAATTCTAGGCTTTGATTTCAAAGCTGTTAAGATATGGTTTGACTGCAGTTTCACTATGATATGCTTCTCCATTCAACTGCAGATTCAAGAGGTGGAAAAAAAAATTCTGACACTTAAAAAAAAAAGTTGTATAAAAGCCAAGTCTTTTGAAAGTGAGAGAGTGCACACATGTGCATGCAGAGAGGAATTAAGAATCTCTCTGAAACTCATCCGCAAATCTTACCCAAACAAATAACCTTTTTGAAGTTTTTGGTGATTATTATCCAAAGATCTGTCATGTTCAAGCTCATGTTATTCCCATTGAATGATGGAAACAAAGGAGCTCAGGAAAAAAAGTCAATAATTAAAAAGAAGTCTTTTAAATGCTAAGATTCACTTCCAATATGCTTCAAATGAATGACAGCACTAGTAATCTATTCTGGTACATGACAGGCAGCTGAAGGCAAACACATACACTCCTCCTCATAAGAAGTCAGTGGACTTTTGTCTCTTACCTAAGTTTTTCCATCTAAAAACAGTGTGAAGTCAGAATGTGTCTGCATCCTGTTCTTGCAATACACTTGCAAGTCATCTAATTATTTAGCATAGTGGTTTTATTCAGAGTATTCATGGATCGTGACACATTTACTAAAGTAACAATCGTGTGACAAGAGTGGACAAAAATAGGTAAACAGCGACTGTTCAGATGTCTGTTCATTCTTCATTAAAAAAAACAAAACATGAAAGTTTAACTTAAAACTTTACTAATCCACATAGAAACAATCTCAACAGCATATTCCCTAAACAAAAACTGGGCAGCCAAAGATAGGAAATAAGGACTACCTAAAGGCTACTTTGGTCACTACAAGGTGCTGGGGTTTTATGTTCCCCTAGGCAGGGTTGCCATTTTTCTTATTTTTACCTCTTTTTAAACAGAAACAAAATAGGATAGAAGGAGAAGGGGGAAGAAAATGAGAAACTCAAAAGCATCAACGGAAACATTCAAGAGATTCACCAAGTATGCATTATAAGTGACATGAATAGCACCAAATTATTTATTACTAATGTACTTTGAATATGTGTCAGTAAAGGTCTGGGTGGAGTCTTCTGCATACCTCACCACAAGGCAATAATTTTTGCCAAAAGACAATGAATCAGTTTTACATACTGTGAAACGTAGGAAGTTCAGAATGGGGGAACATTTGTTCCATTTGTCCTTTTTAGTAGTTTATGTGCAAGCAAACCTCAGAAGCTGGAAAGTGAGAATCCCCTCCCCACTTTCTCTTCCTACTTTCTGAATCATCATGCTGATTATTTCTCAGTTGTTAATGGCTCTATTTCTACATATTAAAACAAAAACCTTCTAACAGACTCTCAAATATCTGAGGGCTGACTACTGCCTTCGCAGTCAGAAAATTGACCATTTTTCAAGAGCTGTCCTTATTCATGAACAAATCTATGTCCTATCACCCCCAAAGCTCAACCCATATATAACTGTTTTCAGTGTTATTTAGTGAAACACTCATAGCATGAGCAGTTAGAGCTGTATCTTATATTTTTGTATTAAGAAAACACAAAATTTATGAATTGGCAAGTGTTGCTCTTTCAACAATAATATTGCTTCTGGTTAAAACAAAACCAAAAACATTGTTTCTACACTTCTTGTCAACCTTGCATCATATTCTTGCACAGAGACATATCACTTAATCAATGTTTTTCAGTTCTTAGGTTATATATTTCCCACTGCTGTCAGTGGCTCTCAAGCTCTGGCTGCACATTCCTCCTGGGAATCTTTACACCAGGTAATTTCTGGTCATATGGTTTTGCTACCACCTGTACTTTGAAGTTCATGCTACATCAGAAATTTAATTTAAAACCTTTTCACACTTGGCAAAACAGATGCCTTTCAAAAATCAGGATTTTTGAAAAAAAAATATATTAGAAGAGCTGAGAACCTACAGGACAAGGAGGAAAGTAAAATAACTTAACCTCCCCGCAACTGAGTCACTTGATGCTTCCACCTCTTTCAGGCAAAAAGGGTCCCTCTAGTGCTCCCAGCCACACTGTCAGACTCACAGCTTTGGTTCCAGGAGAAAAAAGTCCCAGACCACTTTGGGTGATCTGGGTGCATTAGGAAGAGCACTGCCAGCAGGTCGAGGGAGGCGATCCTGCCCCTCTACTCAGCCCTAGTGAGGCCATGTCTGGAGCGCTGTGTCCAGTGCTGGGCTCCTCAGTACAAGAGAGACAGGGAGCTCCTGGAGCAAGTCCACTGGAGACCTATAAAGATGATTAACGAATTGAAGCATCTCTCATGAGGTAAGGCTGAGGGAGGTGGGCCTGTTCAGCCTTGAGAAGAGATAACTGAAAGGGAACTTCATCAATGTCTATAAGTATCTGAAGGAAGGGTGTCCAGAGGCTGGATTGAGGCTCTTCTCGGTGGTGACAGCCAATAGGACAAGAGGCAAAGGGCAAAAACTGACGCAGAGGAAGTTTCACCTAAACATGAGGAAGAACTTCCTTCCTGTGTGGGTGACCAAGAACTGGAATAGGTTGCCCAGTGAGGTTGTGGAGTCTCCCTCACTGGAGATACTCAAAAAACAACTGGACACAATCCTGTGCAATGTGCTCTAGGATGACCCTGCTTGAGCAGGGAGGTTGGACCAGATGATCCACTGTGGTCCCTTCCAACCTGACCCATTCTGTGATTCTGTGACCAACTGCATTAGCAGTTCCATAGTTGCAGAGCAGAGGCAAACAGCACCTGCATAATAATTTTCATTCTCACAAACGCCCCTGCTACCTGACCTAATGTTGACTTGCAGAAGCAAGGGAGAGATCTAATTTTTTTTTCAAAATTAAAATGAGCAAAAAACTGACTTAGTTTGTAAAAAATAGTTTTAATAAATTTTCGTCAACATTTCCCTTCTACTAGAAATTGTTCTCTACTACCTTAAGGAAAAACCCCCTATTTTTATGATTTTCCAGTGTAATTGATGATTAGATAACAAACTGAAGAAAATATTGTCCAAAGTGACCCAACACATTTCAAAGCAATGTCCTACTGGCTTAAATGGCCATTTACACTTTCTCAGAATGTAATTAATTTAACCAGACTCAGCAAGAACTATTTTAAAGCTGTCCTACTTTGCAGTAGAACATGCATATGTGTATGTAAGCACATAAAGTCTACTTTGCACTGATTAACATACTACTTTGTGTTTCTTTCTGCTTTTTGGAAGTTTTCCAATAGCATCATATTTGGCAAGGGCTTCTTTGTAACTTGACATACAAATTCTTAAATATAAAACACTGCCCTCAGGCCACTTACTTCTCCATATTAATTCCACTCCGGAAATGGGCTTTACGTTTATTGCTGGGCCATCAAGGCTTTTGCTAGTGAGCACAATTACAGAGCAGTAAATGTGAAATAAATTTCTATTTTGCTGTGGTCTTAACCCTGGCAGTAGTCACCACTTTTCACAGCTTCATTACCGGAGATCCTGGGCTAGTCACAGATTTGCAGTGGTTTAAGCTGTTAGCTCACAACCGGAGGTTATATTGGAGACAATTTTATCAGAAGCGGATTACCACCTTAGTTTAGTTGTTGGTAAAACAAACACGCCGCACACACCAAGCACATAGACAAATGAATTCCCATGGGGTAAAACAGAGTGTGAGTTACACAAATCTCCCCCACGATTACCACAGGGCAGGAGCAGGCACAGGAATAGTTGCCATGGAATAGGAAGTGTAGCTAATTCACAGCTTTTACTAATTACCCAGCACAAACTCACCCAGCTGCCCACATGCTCCAGGCTATTGCACTGCTACTATAACAGTTTGCACCAGCAGACAGTGAGAGCACAGGATTCTGTTGCTGTCCCACGTTTGGATTCTCAAATCAATGGTTTTACTTGCCACTGGACTTAAGTTCGGAGTAGTCCTATAGTGCTTTCTGGCAGCCCTACCTGAAGCCCTGCAGACGATCTGTTTATGGAGAGAGAAAGGGATTTCCTCCTCACAAATTGAAGAGAAACACATTTCCAAGCCTCGAGAGCTGCTCACTTAGCTTATAGCCTCGTCATCGAGGAGGAGGGCAGAGGGCAAACATAGCTATTAAGGAGCTTCAATGTTAATAAAATTAAATGGTTTTAAATAGAACATCTGGCATCAGCTGTTTCCATAAGCTGTTTTTATTTAAGTTTCCACCATAAAATACTGGACTTCTCAGCTATTTTCACATGTAAACCTGAATGCCAAATTAGGCTATCTTTAAAAAAAGTTGTCCAAGGAAAAACTGTAAGAATTATTCACACGCTTTTTGGTTTGGCACTTTATTTGGTATGTAACAGCCTGGGAGAGAGCTAAGCACAACAGTATTTTTGCAATACAGTTTGCAATGGAAATGATTTTTGAAGAAAAGCACTCTTATTGCATTCATTTGCCAGCAGTAATCACTAAAATTCAAAAATAGCAGATCTTCAAACGTTTCCACAGGAACCTTGGTACAGAGGTAGATTTTTCCCTCAACAACAGAGATGTCTGAGTAAACTCTGGGGCAAAGTGGGAGCAAAATAGACACAGCTGTTACAGCATTGGCAAACAAAAGCTGTAAAATCATGAGTCAAGTTCTCAAAAAAAAACTCAACAGGAAAACATGCTCACAAAAAAGAAAACAACCCACAAAAAAACCGAACCCATAGGACAAAACCAGACCACAGGAACAATTCAGCACATGGGTTAAGAGGACTGTGTCCCTTCACATTTCACAAGTGTCAACTCCAAGAGCTGCCCATGACCTGCCCCAGTCAGGTCTACCAATTCCAGGCTGCTGCTCCCCTCAAACCAAAACCACGCAGAGCAGAAAGAACTCGTGAAGCCTCCTTGCCCAAGCCAAGGAAGGCGCTACTACGGATGCTGGCTCCTCAGTTGGATGGAGTGTGGTACAGTTTTGAAGACTGCAGCACTTGGAGAAAGGCAAAACCAACTCTGCTTCCCTTTGAAGGACATGTTCAGCATATCAAAGTTAAGACTATGCAGTATTACCACTTTTTTTTTGTATGCTATTTGCCTGAAGGTTATCCATCTAGACCGGATTGAATTTGTAAGGTGTACAGACTGCATCCCCATTTTACACTCCCAGATTTCAACTACACACCAGAGATAGTTGTGATGGCTGTAATTTCTGCTCTTACTGTCACACTCCAGCTCCCTGCTGGACAGTCAACCAAAACAGGGGATCACAGGTTCTTTTCACAAGCCCATGGATCTTACATCTTGTGTCTTTTCATGTGAGAAAAGAGGCTTGCAGTCTCCAACCTAAATATATGCAGAAGAGATTTACTTCTACACCAGCAAGGCAGCTTTAAAGCTCAAACTACGTGAGAAAACAAGCCATGGTCTGCAGTAGAATTTATTGAAGTTTGCTACTATATATGCAGATGCTTGTTTTCTAAATACATTTTACATTCACACATCAGTATTCATTCTTTAACTACAAAAGAAGAAGCATTTAATGACAAGCAAGAAACCTTAATTCAACAACTATTTCTGCACAAGATATTGTGCCAAGCAGATCCACTGACAAGAAATCCTTATCTCATAACTGATCAATAATTTCCAGGGTAGAACTTTAAACTGTTAATTGCCTCCATCTTACTTTCAGAGCACATCCTTCAAAGCCACATGTCTCATTTGTCAGGCCTACAAAATATATGCGCATTTGCGTAATTATTTTGATTACATGCTCTGGAAGTGTGAATGCTCAGAGACAATGCTTGTCTATTGTTCTCTAGAAGGGAAACTTTGTCTTGGGTTAAAGACAATATAACAGACCTGTAATTTTATTTCATTTTGCTGTCAAGGGTTACTGCAAAATAACTACGAAAACAAATTTCTACAGTTCCACCTAAAGATTAGTTTGAACATTCTATCTAATTTTTTTCTTTTATAAAGAAAGACATTTTATTAGGATTAAAAATTAAGAAGTTAAAAAGCTGCATAAAGTTTTGAAAACATAGGTAGTAATAGCTATTTTCCACCAACTTTGTGAGGGTACTAAAAAAGCATCAACTTAGTCATGCAGAAAAACAATGTATTTCATTAGGAATGTGAAATCTTAATCTTTACAGCCATTTATTCTGTAACAGTAAAGTTTTAGCTACCTTAACTTCAAAATGTGGTTCAACAGTGTAATCTGATACATGATAGACTGAAATACTGCTACCTTGTAGAAAGTCTTATACCCTCCAAAAATTACCATAACCTCTCCGCTCAGGTTTTTGGTTTGAGGGTTGGTTTGGTTGTGGGATTTTTTCCTGGCTTTGTTGCATGCTTTTTATTGTGACCAGCCATTTTTCAGCTTGAGTATTTGGTCAAACTAAGAACTAAATATGACACAAATCAAAATATTTGGGTGGACTAATACATTCTTCACAACATGAGTAAATAATTTCAATAAGCAGTGGCAGTCTCTACTGTTTGTAGCAATACAATGACAGTCTTCCACAGGCACTCCCTTATTTTTCTTCCTGTTGGAACTGAGAAACATTATGGAAATGACATCTAGAAAAAACATGAAGAGAAATCTATCATAAATTGAGAGCGTTTTCCAACAGTGAACAAACACAAATACGCTCTGTTCAAACTGATACAAAATCAGCATAGAATCTATGCTAGTTTGCAGTACTGCTTCAAGAAATGAGCCATACCATTTTTGTTAGAAAAAAAAAACAAATTAACCTTCAAATGCATCCCCAGTTTCCTTATATAAACAAATGACAAAAAGTTTTCATGTTCACAACTGTGCTATTTGCAAAGTCTAAGCGGCCAAAAAAACCCACAGTACATAAGCAGGAAACGAATATCAGAGATCAATGCCAGACTCCATTGCCTTCGACATTCTGAATCGAACTCAGAATGAACAGCAGCAACAAGAGAGAAAAAGTCTGTCATCCAACTTAAATGCGGCTCACCAGTCAAAATGGCTTGAGATAGGGCATCTAGAAGGAATGCAAAACCATTAGTGCTGAAGTGATTTGTGAAAATTATTTTAAAACTATCTTTCTGCTGAACATAAGTCTTGAAAACATATTCCCTGAGGAAATCTCCATTGCTCACAGCACACTGTCTGAAGAAACTTGTGTTCTGCAGTTTAGGACCGTGTTACCTTTTGGGCTACTTTTAGAGCCTGTTAAGGCACGTCCATAAAAAGAACTTAAGCAATTCCATGGTAATTTAAATGCATCAACCTCTTTACAATTCTTGCTTGCAGTGTACAATCACAAGGAAACACAAAGGAAAGGACCTACTTGTCATGGACACCTTAGCAAACACCTTGAAAGCCAGCCCATCTAAACTACCTCCACAATTAAGCATCCACAGAGTAACTTGTGTTGGAAGGAAGTGGATAAAAAAACACAACTAGCCAACCCAACAAGCAAACTAACCATTCCTTGAACAGAAAGCCAGTTTTCCTACATCCTCTTACTGACCCTTTCTCTGATTGCAATATCTTCTGCAGGACCAGCCTCATTATTTGGCCACCTCCTGACTACCCCAAAAACAACCTTCATACAAAAATGATCTGATTCTCCTGAATCCCACAGCTATTCTCAAGTGTGCAAATGGCAGCACTAAAGTTGTGGAATCACGAAAGCAGTCCTATCCCCATCCATTTTACTCTCAGAGTTAGCCCTACAGGCTGTGGGAGCATGTGTGTTGGGTTTTCTCCTTCCCTAAACAGAAGTTTAGATTCAGCTGGAGTGGATGGCAACTACCAAATGCCTCTTTTCACTATATTCAGTAACAGAAGGTAATTCATTTGAAATTGCATGAGCGCATGTGTTTCTTATACCGGTTATTTACAGATACACATTATAAACCTCCAGTCTAATTGCCACCATCCTTTTCTTTCCTTTTGAAGAAAAATCCATGTTTTTCACTATGCTCATCCAATCCTTCACAGAGAAAATAAATACCTGCAGCCTCTCAAATCAATACAATTTTTTAAGAATGTGTTTTCTGCTTGTTTTGTTTTACTCATAAGTCTCCTTTCAACAGTGTTTAAAAAATAAATAAATATCTTAATAATTTTTCCCTGGGCAAACAGGAACTTTTGGCAAAAAAGATGCTGAAAACAGCCAGATTACAGGACATTCCGGTCACTCTGAATAGGAGTTTCCACAGCTGAGGTTCTAAAATTTTAAAAATGCCATGAATATCCAGCTACTAAAGCCTTCACTCAGAATTCAGCAAGCTTCAGTGATCCTGATGAACACAGCAGCTTCAGTATGGCAGAAAGGCAGGTCCTGAGGTAGCCTAATCTCAGAAAATTAAAAGCTTTGAAGATTAAGAGCAGGACCTTGAAATGACCCAGACAGAAAAAGAGAGAGACTAAGTGGTTTCTGCAGCCAGTCCCTCCCAGACAGCATGTTGCTGCTAAGCTCCCAAGGTCTGCAGCCAGAAGCTCCAGTCCAGGAACCCTCCAGCTCAGTGCTTTAGTCTCAGAACTGCAAGGCCCAGAAATGGAGTTTATGGAGTTTAGGTTGCTAGAAACATAGGATAGAGAAAGACATTACTGACTGCATTTGTTACCCTACGTCTAGAATATTCAATTTTTCTGAATAACATCACATGAGTTGCATTTACCCTGAAGTAACGATGTTACTAAGTCACAAATAAAGTTCAGATGGTTGTTGTTTCTTTTTTCTTCTCTCAAAAAAATGTGGGCAAAAATGGGATGCAGAAATCCAGTTGAATCTTCACCAGTACTGACAACACCAAGTTCATTGCACTTCCCGCTTTACACCCTAGGATGATCCCATACCTTTTCCACAGCATCATAATCACTGATTTGTTTTGAGCTCACAGTTCCCAAAAATGTCTGATCCTTTCCTCCATGCTGCTGACAAGTCAGGTGCCATCCTTTCTTCATTTTCTGCCTGACTAGTACTTGCTTGTCCTTAGCCAATTACTCCTAAATGCAAGGTTTTGTACTTCACTGACCTGCGTCCCACAGTAGCAGAGCAAAGCCCTAGGATTGCAAGGCTCCAACATGCAAGTTACCAGGTGTGTGCATGTCAGGGAGATAGAACCAAACACTCTCAACCTCAAGTTAACCTCACAACCATGAAGTTAAAGCTTAACCCCTGTACTGCTGGGTTAGCACAAGCTGGAATTATTCATGGCAAATATACCACTTGTACCTACAAGCACCTCAGGAAAGGTGCTGAAGGTAGCATCTCCCCTGGGCAATCTTCCCCTCTTCCCTCTGCAGCAGGACACGTCTTTTTGTGCTCCTATGTGTTTCACTTGCTGATTTACTTCCCAACACCCCTTTCAATCTTCCTTCCTTCCATTTTCACCACTTCAACCTTTGCAACTCCCCCCGCCTATGTAATTTATTACAAAGGTAAGAAAGTAGGGTCTGAAGGAGGACTGTAGTGGGAAGACACCACAGAAAGATGGTTCACAACCGCTGTAATGGCAGCATCTAACACACCCTGTCCTGGTGTTGCATCTAAAGCAGGCAGCTGAAACACAGCACATCCTATTGACCCACAATTACGAAGGAGAGGGACAACTTCAGAGAGCAGGGTAAAGACCAGTGAAGATGAGGGCTACATACATGACAACAACAGACACAAAAGTTGTTCTCTTTCATCTCAAAAAACTAATTTCAAAAGATAATTAAAATATTAATTTGTAGCCCATGCTTTTGTTATGCACCTTTGTGGCACACAGTTTCATATCTCCTTATTCACTCCTGCATAGGAATAAAGGATCTCATGGCAGACTTCACATTACTCAGCAGGACAAGCCATCGGAAGAAGCGATTACTCCAATGACAACAGATTGTACAATTAAGAGGAGGCTTGTGCACACATGTACATAAAAGTATATCCTGATTTTTGAGCTCAAAACAACACAGTAGACATGCAACTCCAAGCAGCACAGTTAGTTTCACGTTTTGTTTCTTTTTTTCCTAGGATAGCCACCACAGAGAAAATTAAAGTCACGTTTCAGGAACAATTCCTATCATTGACTTTATATGCCCAACAGAAGCATAAAAATAAAACAAGGTGAATGGTAGCTTGCCATTTCAGGTGCAAAGTCTAGCAGGAAAAGCACCAAGTGGTCTCTCGCTTGCCAAATTGCTTGGTGGTGCCAAATTGCTACTGTGGGGTGTCAAAAGTAATGAAGTTAAAAATTACTAGAATTATCACAGAGACACCAACAGAAGGAAAAGAAATATGCTTTAAACTCAAACATATTGCTACAAAAAAAAAAATCCCATCAAAATTCTTCCTTCATCTGATTTGCTTTGAACTCATTATAAAGTTAGCTGGAAATAAGAACTTGCTGTTCTTTGCAGTGATTTTTACCGCCTCTGCATAAAACTGGGGACTAGATCAACTTCTACACTCAACACTCCTATTGCATGGGAAAGGAGGCTCAGTTCAGTTTGTATTGCCTACCTTTCTATTGAAGAACTCTCTTCTAACTGGTTTCTAACAGAACAGTTTTCCTCTTCCAATGGTTATAAAAACATGCCTCAAACTGGTATGTGTGAATAAGACATGAACAAATGCACACACATGAATATTTGTAACATATTATTTAAAATTCTTCTCCACATAAAACAATCTTCCAAGACACAGTTTAAATTTGTATGAATTATTCATCAAAGGCAAGACAGCTATCAGAAAAAGTAGATAAACCAGTATAAGCAAAAGAACTGCATGTCTTACTATGAACAAGCCCTGACAATTCAAAATGCAGTTAATTATGAAGAAAAAGTTTTTCACCCAGAGGGTGTTTGGACACTGGAACAGGCTCCCCAGGGAAGTGGTCACAGCATCAAGCCTGTCTGAGTTCAAGAAGCATTTAGATAACACTCTCAGACACATGGTGTGATTCTGGGGTTGTTCTGTGCAAGGCCAGAAGTTGGACTCAATGATTCTGATAGGTCCCTTCCAATTCAGCATATTCTGTGATTCTATGATTTTATGAATTTCCTTCTGGAACAGCTACATTACTCACATGTGTGAAGTCTATGCCAAACACACCTATAAAATAATTCCAACTATCCAGTCCAATATAGTAACCAGCAAGACAAAAATAGATCCAGACTGTCTGTTCATTTTATATCTTAACCAAGACTACCACCAGACAGGTCAAGAAAAAGTAAATTCTTCAAAAAAGCAAATTGTATATATATGCATTCATAAAAACACACACTGAAGCTAACTTTTGCTTTCACTTTCAGTTCTCAGATTATTATGGAAAGCTGTGTCATAGCAATCCATGTGGGCGAGCAATCATTAAATAAAAAAAAGCAAGAGAGGAGAATATTCAAAAACAACACGCGCCCCCATTCCCTGGGCTGGATAAATCAATTCCAGGAATAAAAAAAAGAAATCAATACAGGTCTTTTCTTCAAAAATATAAATGGAGGACTTAAATATCAAGGCACAAAGAAATTGACTTTATGACTATTGAAGACATGCATATTATAGATTTCTCTACAGTATGCTATCTTCTTTTGGAGAAACTGTAAGAGTGAACATAGACAGAGTAGTATAAAATTATTATTCATACATATGGGCAGACATATGGGCATATAAAGATCTTTATCGTTTTATTTTTTCTGTTCCTATGCTGATCTGAACACACTCTCCTGAAACCTCAGTGCTTATTTATCTAAATTTAGTAAATATTTACTTACCCAGCATCCTCCTGGAAGCCTTCTAATTCATCTCTTTGTTCTGCTAGGGTGGATTCTAGATCCAGATAGGTACCATTGTGAGACAATTGCAGGGTGCAGTCATCAAGCTGTAGAATAAAATTCAGACCATTAGATTACAGCAATCATTCTCTAACATCACCTTTCCATTTTCCAAGTCCCCAGAAAAATCTCCCTAAAACAAACCATGTGTCACGAGCAGATAAGAAAAATGGGTGTTGTTTGGCAATTTATGTAATCCCAAGTCCATGTTCACTAGACCATGCTTGGTCACAGCAATATCAAACCAACTAACAAACACAGAGAAATTTATTTCAACATACAGGAGGGGACTAGAGAGGGTTTTGCACAGTGCCTTTAAAATATAATACAGTAAGAGAAATTAATTTAAATGTATATCTAGGATATGAATGACTGTTCTCTGTTCTTACAGTACATTTATAAGTACAGTTTCAGAGCCTCCAGATGAAGGTAGAAGGAACAAGGAGCTTTTTTTGTGAGCTACTGAATTTGCCCTATGAGGAAGGATACAGCCAAGGGACAGTGCAAAATATGGCAGGCAAAAGTTGGGGTCCTGCAGCAAGGGGGGAGTACAGTCAACCAAGACAAAAATATTTCTGGCATTCTGCTTTTAGGACCAGGCACTAACTGGCCTCAGAGGTTGAATGGAAGACCTTCCTAGGCACTGGGGGGGGAGGACTGGAAACCTGTGCCAACTTCCTACAAAGGTACTGAGAGAACCAAGGACCAGAACTGAAAGCAGGAACCTACCTGCAGTGATGCTTAAGAAGAAGGGAGCAATTAATAAACCCTCTTTATTTCTACCTTGTCTTCCCTCATCTTCCAGTTTTACATTAATTTTCCCAGCTGTTGTTAAAAAGAGCCAGATTTGACCAAAGTTAGTAAAGAAATTTTCTGGGTTTTTTTTGCAGGGAGTTCATCACACAAGGGGCCCCTGGTGGTCTAGTGGTTAGGGTGCAGGACTCTCACCGCTGCGACCCGGGTTTGATTCCCAGCCCCCCGGGCAGATGGAGCTCGTCAGCCCTGTGAGGCAATCCATCTAAGAGAAGGTCACTCTAAACAAACCTACGTCCTGAGACCCTCACTGCCACTGTCCAAGCTTGCTCGGCCCCGGCAGATGAACCTCAGGATTAAAGGGTGGGCTCAGTTCAGCGCACGCTGTGTCTCACCTAAAAAATCCACTGCGCAGGCTCGAAGGGTTAATGACCTTTCCCAAATCTTCGCTCGCGAAGACTGGCCATCACACAAGAATCAGGGCCAGCGATCATGCGACTACTCCCAGTTGCTTATAGAATATTTAGTCTGCCTCTTCATCCTGGTTGGGTGGTCTATAACAGACTCCTACCAGGATATCTGCCCTGTTGGCCTTCCCACTGATTCTTATGCATAAACACTGAACATTACCATTAGGATCAAGACACTTGCTAAGACACAGAGCAACCCCATTGCCCCTCCTTCTGAAGAGTTTATAGCCATCCATTGTAGCACTCTTGTTGCGTGACTCGTCCCACCACGTCTCTGTGGTGGCAACTGTCATAGTTTTCCTGCTGTACAATGGCTTCCAGTTACTTCTGTTTGTTGCCCATGCTGTGGGCATTGGTGTAGATGCACTTCAGCTGGGTAATCAATCCTGCTGCCTTTTCGGGGGAGAAGCTCCAGTTCCTGCATGACCACTCTCAGGCACTTCTGCAGTTTCTAGTACATCAATAACCTTGCAAATCCTTGCTGCCACGTGATCTCCATCCCCTACCTCTAACGAGACAACAGACCAAAGGACCTCACTAGCACATTGTCTCTCAAACAGTGGCATGCCGCCTCCAGGCTTGTCTTCAGCGATCACGATTTTATCCCCTTCCCCCTGAGAATTTTGTTTAAAGCTCTCCCAGTGAGTGAGGCTTGCTAACTCATGTGCAAAGATTCTTTTTGCCCTTTGAGACAGGTGTACCCTGTCTGTTGCCAGCAGGCTCAGTGTCACGTAAATTGACCCATGATCAAAGAACACAGAATGAAGATATTTCATTCCTCTGGATTTAGCAAAAACAAACTGACAGGTTCTTTGCATGCCTCCATCTACCAAAAGGCAACCATGGCAACGCTGGTGTAACCACACATCTGTACTGCAAAGGCCACTTTGGGAAGAGGAGAATATTTAACACCATATTTTATGTGAAAATTCTGACACAGGTGGCTGCTGAGGACACTCTGAAGAGGTGAGCAAGGGTCTGAAACAGCCAATGACTCAAGGAAAGGAAATTACAAGCCTTTATCACATCCATGGATTTTTCTTTCTGCTCTTTTTAACACTTAGAAAGAAAATCAATTAAAATCTATCCTTGATGAATTACCTCTTTTAACTTCCCATCAAAGTTTTGATTCCCAGTAGCTGTCAGGAAAAGCATAGTAAGCAGCCACTATTCTTATCTGGCAGTCAATACTCAAACTTAGTCACTCAGTTTCCTGTCACTGATTTATATATGCAAGAAAAGAAGACAAATAGTGTATTCTGGATTAGTTACATTTGAAGTACTGTAGAAAAGCTCATTTATAATTAGTGATAGAGTGCAACTTTTGGATTAGTCCACACCACTATGCTTTGCATTGTTTGTAATCTGAAAGAAAAGTTCATCCTCTGAAAAAAGAGAGAGGAGGTCATTGTATTTCAAATTCTTTCCAATTTTTTTGCTTTCCTTTTTTTTTTTTTTTTGTTTGTTTGGTTTGGTTTGTTTTTTTTTCCCTGGGGAAGGAGTAATTCATTAAATAAGGTGACATAAGTTTTTACTCTGATTCCTGGGGATTAAAGAAAGCAAAATCCTGCAAGCACAAGCCCCTGATATTAAGAATAACAACAGTATTGCTACTCCATCTCTTTTCAGTTACAAAGGGTATTACTAACCTATACTAATTTAAAATACACTCTTTAGATAAGAAAAACTAAATACTACTCTGGGAAACCTTTTCCAAGTAGTTCAGGGTATATAATGAAATGCTAATTTATTCAAAGTAATGCCAAAAGGCAAACTACTAATTAGATAAATGTTCTGCTTTCACTATGGAGATTAGGAGATTTGCCCACAATTTCCATTTATACTGCACAGTTAGGGAAAAGAAACTCTGCCTCACTAATATCTTTTGACTTTAGTGTATAAAACCCACGATGAGAACAGGAAGCCCTTCATGTAGAAAATAAATAAGAATAGTACGTTCTATCTATGTTCATGTCATTTTCATAGTTTCACCTGAACATAGTACCCATTCAGGCTTTAAAGCACTTCACACTGCATGCTGTATTTGTTAATAGGAGTTAGAGTAATGGGAGAATTGGCAATATCTTCTATTTCCATTACTTAATGCTGAGTCTTGCCAAAAAGTTGGTTTGTTTCTTCTCTTGCATGTGTACACACAAAGATGGAAGGGAGCAAAACAATACTTTTAAAGTTAAGTATTAAGATAATAAACTCTAAAATCCTCTTTATATAGGATCACTTTGCTACTCTGCCTCCAAGCTTCACTTGTATATTTTACAGGCAGAATACAAAAAAAAAATCCACCTTATGAATTAACTTTAATTAGTAAATTGTCTGCCTTTTTCAACACAAAGGACGGCTGATGTTCACTCATTAGGGCTTATTAGTAACAATTCAGGATGTTGGACTCTTCCCTCTGCTCAATGTTAATCCCATGTTTATCTGCTACACATCACTTCTCCTGTCTCTGGAGACCCTCACAAATGGCCCCATCTAGTTCATTCATTACATGCTTTTCCCATTGATTATAACTCACATTAAAATCCTTATTAACAACTATCTTCTCTTAGGAAAATCAAAAGGCAGAATCCATAGAGACAGTGTTTCAAAGAACATTTAACTGAGCTGTTTTACACCATCATGAATGAGACCGCTATTCAGCTCTTTAGAAATTACTTTTATTTATTTCACTTTTTTCTTCACAAGTCTGTTTAACCCTTCGGTATTCCTTACTGGTCCCAAAATTCCGATCTGCATTTTGTTGTTATTAAACTGTATAACTCATTTATAGTACTGCCAAGAGGTGAGATTCTCCAAGATCTTTTCAAAACATTACAAAACAATTTGTTCTAAAAATCTCTTCCACTCCCTTCAAATCATTTATCATTTTTTTCATCACACTTTACTGTATTGCCCAGGTGAGCCAAAAGGTTCATACAAGTAATTTACATGCAATGTATCCTGTAGGCTTTACAGCAATTTTGCATACTTTCCTATAGTCACATTAAAAGAATATTACAGGTATCATGGAATCATGAACAGAAAGACACACCATCAGATGGGATGATTCTCTGAATCAAAGGCAGGGTTACTCCATCATCAGTCCTCTGCAAAATTTCAGGTTTTCTGATTTTAGCTTAAGCATCAAAACTGATATCACAAGCATCTCTAAAGATATTTTTTTAAAAGTGTGTTCAATTACATTCTTATCTTCTCAAATTAAGTTTCTTGAAAAAATATCCATGGCATATTTTTGAATCCCTATTGATATTTTCAAAATCTCTTGTCTCTACAAAGGGTAGGTCTACCTAGGAGTAGTCTCTGTCATAGGACTGAAGAAACAAAAACACATGTAATAGTCAATAAAACAAGTGTTTCAGTCAGAATCACCAGCTGTGGATAGTCAGAAGGAAGCAAGAAGACTAAGACTGCCTTTATGCAAGTCTTACTCGTTAAAAATGTAGCAGATGTGCTAATTATCATCTTTGGTTTCATACCGACATACTAAGATCTGTACTCTGTCATGACAAGATAGGTAGGTGCTTAGGTGTTGATTCACTGACTTATAGCTGTCTGTTTGGACAAGAGGAGAACCTGGAAAAGGCATCTTAGGTGGCACTGACCTCACTAGCTACTCACTGATTTTTCATAACTGACCAGAAACATAGAAACAGTGAGAGAACCAGATGTTTCTACAAAACAGCCTAAAATGCAGGTAGAGCTACTTAATTAAACCATTTTTTCTGTAATAAATATTCTAAAACAAAAACAGAGAGATATTTGAACTTTCTCCGACCACAGTTACAGTGGTAACTGGTCCACACTGCCCAAACACTATAGTACCTATGCTGCAACCAAAACAGATACAAATGGAAAACCATAAAAGCATCATGCACACGCAAATCTAAACACCACCATCCCAATAGTTCCATATATATATATTCTTTTTTTAACATATATGGATGTATATATATATATATGGATATATAGTATGCATGCATTTTAGATATTTTTACCTGCAGTTTTCAAAAAAGTAACAACTGCCTAAATTTGAGAAGCACATCCCTGAACCAAAAGTTGAGCCAGAAGGGAAGACACAGCTTTGTCGGAGAAACCAGAGTCAAAGAAGTGTACAAAAAGGCCAGAACTTCAGGACAGCATCATTCATTGACTGTAATCACAACATACTTTTCTCTCCTGCAGATTCCTGCTTCATCCACTTCCAAAACATTTCCAGAAAACAAGACAGGTCACATGCGCTACTGTGCAGGTGTTCTCAGAGCAGAACCATGGTGTGCTTTCAATAAGAATTAAAAATTAAGCAGTATATGAACATACCACTAGTGACTGAATCATAATGTATGTGTCCAAACGAAAAAAAAAGTTGCATGTACAGGTTTTTGTTTTATGTACAATAAATTTGTCTTAAGTGTTGTAATCATCTCCATGTCAGTATTTAAGACCAAGGCTATTTTAAAAAATGAAACAGAATGATAGCTACGGCACAATACATTTTATTGATGTCTATGTGTCATCACCACAGTCAGAAACTCTTTAAATAACACTGAAATAGAGTTTTCCCACAGAAAAATGGAAATGTAAGAAAAATTAAGAGGAAGTACATAAAAAGATCATAAGATTACAAATAATATTTAGGCTGTTACATTTATATTATACTTGTTTAAGTTTCCCTCGGAGAAGCTGAGCACAATTCGTTAAGCAAAAATCAAATATGTGAATTAATAGTTAAAATATGAGAACATTTAAAAGTAGAGCATCCAACTCCCTCATCCTTTGCCATTTAAGTCATTACAGAGCAAAAGTACACCACACAAGAGGAGAAGAGTGTCCTGTCTTCCATTATAAGCAGAGACAGGGATAGCAAGGTCAGAGCTGCAGAGCCTGATCCTTGCCTTATTTCAATGGTCATCTCCACCTCATCACCATAGAGAGTCCTCAGCAGCAACATGCCTATCTGCCAGAAAGCTAAAGCAACCCACTCATGCAAGTGTTCCTTACAGGCTGCCACTAAATCAAGACCATAGGGCAGAAGTTCAGTTTGTCATCTTCTGGCTCAGGTAATCAAATCTGGCTAGTAGTGGCTAGTCCCAAAATAATTCATACTACAAGACTATCAAGCTTAAGAAGACTCAGCAAGTTCAATAGTAGTACACCAATGATTAATTTTTTCTTATTTCAAGCACTGACCCACAGAAAGAGGTAACACTCATTTTTTCTTTATAAAGAAGCCCTTGTTGCTGTGCAACACGAAAGCTTATGATTTCTACTCATTTCAGAGCTGAAAGACATGACCAAAAGGAGCAAGGAACAGCAGGGGGGAAAAAAAAGAAGAACAGCAAGAGAAGATGATGATCAGCCACTTACGTGATGCCAATAAATGACCGCTGCCATTTTCAGAAACTAGCTGAATATAAATAAATAAACAAATAAACAAATAAATAATTCTGAGTTCAGTCCTTGTTTTCATCTACTGCCTTTAGCTTCTTACCAGTGAAGAGAAATACCTAGAAACAGGGTGGGGGGTACAAGGAGAGAAGAACAAAGCAACTCACACATCCATCCCCAGACTGAGTACAGCCAGCAGCTCTTCCTCACACCTCCTCCTCCCCACACACACTTGCACGTGCTCCATGTGCACAACAGTCTCCTCACTCAAGAAGCCCATGATTACATAATTCGACGCAGAGACAACATACACTTTGCTGTGCCAACAGAAATTCACACGAGTCTGTCTTCTCTTCCTCCAGAAGGCTTTGCTAGATCAGCAGACATCCAAAGTGGACTTTCCTTTGGTTTAATATCTCTGCCCCACAGCAGCAGAAGGTTGGCAGAGGTTAAGGAGGGGAAATGCCAGATGCAGTCTCTTGTCTTTTCAAAAAGCACAGCAGAGCCACAAGACATTCTCCTCTTCCCTGTTTGTTCAAAGACCAGAGAGTTGTATTTTTTCAACAAACTATCATGAGAAATGCTCTTCCCTTGCCTCCAACCCCCTACCCTAAGAATCTATTCAGAAGAACATATTTTGGACAAATCTCTCTAAATGGCGTGACCAGCAAAATGAGGGAGGTGATTCTCCTACTCTGCCTTTCTGAGACCCCATCTGGAGTACTGCATCCAGCTCCGGGGTACTCAGCAGAAGACGTATTTCTATTGGAGGGGTCCAGAGGAGGGCCATGAAGATGGAGAGAGCTCCAGAGAGCTGGAGCACCTCTTCTATGAAGACAAGCTGAGACAGTTGGAGTTGTTCAGCCTTGAAAAGAGAAGGCTTTGGGGAGACCTCACTGAGGCCTCCCAGTACTAAAGGGTGCTTAAAAAACAGAGGGAGAGCAGCTTTTTGCATGGGTAGATAGTGATAAGACAAGGGGGCACAGTTTTAAACTAAATGAGGAGAGATTTAAATTAGATATTGGGAAGAAATTCTTTACTCAGAGTAGAGAGGCACTTGAACACGTTTCCCAGAGAATCTGTAGATGTGCCATCCCTGGAAGTGTTCAAAGCCACGTTGGATGGGACCTTAAGCAACATGATCTAGTGGGCAGCACTGTTGCCCATAGCAGGGGATTGGAACTAGATGATCTTTAAAGTCCTTCTAACCCAAATTAATCTATGATCAATGCAAAGAAGGTGTTACCAAGTCAGCAACCAGTGTGTGCCAAGATATAGCCAAATGTCCTCTCTATATTAGCTTCTATTTAAATAAAAGTGGACACCCTTCAAAAATTCATCTTAGGCAGTGATCAAGGATCACACTCATAAGACAAAAGGTCCTACAGTATGAGAAGGGAGATACACTTGTTTGCTGGTGTTACTACAAATCACCAAAACCAACTGACTTCGCAGTCACTAGCTGAAAGCACAACCAACGCTCACCAGATTTCCAGTAATTTGAGCTAGAGCCACCAGACAGATTATTTTGTTCATTTGGTTGTTTCCAGAATTACAGAGAAAGGAAATGAGAGAGGTAGAGATTAGCGTAATCCAGTATCAAACTGCAGAAATGAAAATCCCTCTTCAATTCTAGCTTCTGGCATAGCCTTTGAAAATCCTTATCTTACTGAAATATTTTAGCTCATCTTTCATTTAAACATTATTGGGTTACAATTGTTCTTATTAGTGATGGTGTGCTCCTTTTTCATTCACAGCATGCTTTGCAGAGTAGGGTTGATGAAAAGCATAGTTTCTTTACACTCGGTTTTCCCTTTCTAAATCTAAGGCCTTGTTTCGCTTTACACATCACACGTCTGACACATTCATTCTCGAGCTATACAGTTCTTAAACACTCTCCCTTCTGGTTCAGCTGTTTCCAATACAGTGAGAATCCTGTTACCAAGGCCAGCAAGTCTCAGTTTTCCCTTTGCCGTATCCTCCCTTCTTTTCTAAAACTAATTACTCCACAGGAAAAATCAGAAAAAGCAGCTCTTCCTGTTCACGAGCCCAAAAATATTCCATATTACTTAGCAAACTGGTACAAACTGATCAGTGCAAATATTTAATACTGTTTCATTCAAGGCCAAGCTTCACACTGAGAATGAACATGCTATTTTCAGAATGCACCATATTTTAATGTTTTTCAAATTTTATTGCAGATCAGCAGATGCAGGTTTTCTCTACTGGCACGTGGCCTGTGGTCCTTTGGTGGTCCTTTAAAATGTAACAAGGTTGCTGTCACTGTTAGTTCTCACAGAGTAATGAAAAATGTGGATAGTCTTATTGCATCTCACAGATCATATCAAACCCAACATAATATTTATCTGGCTTCAGAGTCACAAGCAACTGCTCTCTTAATAAGCCCCTTGGTATTTCCCTTCTCATGTGAGTAGGTTCTATCCAATCTGTGCCATCTTATCATCATTTTGGGCAACACGAGGTAAAAGGAACAAAGTATCTAGCCCAGGACTGATGCCACTGACCCATCTTGGGAAAAAAGCTTGATATTAATGAGATAAAAGGAAAGAAGTAATCTGTATGTAAGTCACATGTTAGTGCCCAAAATTAGCAGTGTACACTAAAAACTGCTCTCATCTTCAAGTATGACAGCAACTCGACACACAAGCACTCTATTCATCTAAAAGTCCCTGTGTGCCAAGTAGTTCTATTGCAATTACTTGAAAGAAAACTAATACTCCTTCCCTCATATCTTTTTTTTAATAAAGATAATTTTGAAACTCAAAGTATTTTCTAAAAAAAAAAAAAAATCCTTTAAAAATGCAATTAAACCAGTACTTTTATGAGGTCAAAATATTAAAAGTAAGGTCAAGCACAGGCTCTGTATAGGAGGTCATTTGTGGTGATGGCAACTGTGTCACCTTCAGTCATCCACGCTCACAGGTCAGCAAGGTTTCTGAACTCTAGCAAACTCACTCTCCCATACTCATTTAGAGTGGGAAAAAAACCCCTAATTATTTCCTACATCTTAAACTTTACATTATAACAAGTAATGTAGCATGTAGACTATTCCCAAATTTTTCAGCCCTTGAGGAGTGGATAGCATATCTTGTAGGAGTAGTTATTAATGTAATGCACATCTGATTTATTTTTAGCACAGTAATTATCATTGTCAAATTAATTCATAAACTTTGTATGCTTTGCAGAGCTTATGGCAGTGGCACTGGCAGACCCAAGCCTACACACAAAGTATAATCCAAAGGTTTGCACAACAGGGCGTAGGGCAGTCAGAGCACAATTACTTTAAAAGGAACTGCTATTCTGATATGGAAATGCTGGTATTTTGAAAGTAGCCTGTACTCGTAGTCTGAAACAGCAGCTTTTATCTGTGGCCTAGTAGATACCACAAAATACTCCTAGGGTCAGGTAATACAGTGCATGAAGAGAAACATAAATGCCACATTAGATCCTCAAGAGCCACTGGAAAAATACACTGCCAATAAAAATATTCTGCTGAAATAACAAAGACATTGAAAACAAACACAGAAAGCTGTAATATTAATATTATGGGTTTGACTTAAGAATAATAAAAGGAAGTTCAGAGTTCAAAATTTTGAAACTGCTATTTTAGGGGTCTCTGAAATACAGGCAACACATTACAGAGAACATGTAACGTGTGGATGCCTACCTGTTGCTATTCTCAGACAGTTATGTCACTGACTCTCAGTCTTTTGCTTCATGATTCCCTTTAACACAGTGCTCCACAGGGAGCAATTTAAAATTTACTGGAGTATCTGCGTCCAAGTGTGACACCGTGGCTTTCAACAGCCACCACACAGGCATTGTTAGAAAGCAGATGAATACTCAAAATGTCAATAGCCGTGGAAAAGAAAGCCAAATTCATTTAGAGGAGGGTGTTACCGCAATGTTTAATATAAACTAAAAAAAAAGCTAAGTGAAAACATCAAAAATAATTGAATTTCTCCATGTTGGATGGGGAACTAACACAGATTCTTTCCCTCCCACCTAATTCAATAATTTTAAGTTACTTAAATTTGAGCTGACACGCAAACCAAACAGGCAACAGAACATAGCAAAGTCAAATTTAGAGCACAAAATGCTCCAGCTCTTTAACTAAAAAAAAAAACAAAACATTTTTCTCACAGTAAACATAACAAACCTATAGCATGAGAATAACCTAACCTCTGCATCCTCTCATAAACTTTTTGGCACCTAGATTCTCCAAATCCCTTTCTGCACCTGTGTCCAGCTTTTCCTAACTAAGAAGACCAAGAGCTAGCTCTCCTCACCTTCACAGTTAAGGACATCTTCAGCTGAACAGAAAGGAGAGCGACCATAAGAACAGGATCCTTTATTTGAATGTATATACAACTTTTTGGCTGATATGCAGCGGATGCCTACAGCTGATATGCTCTCATTACCATTTGGCTGGAATTACTGTGAAGGTATCCAAGGAAATGGAAATAATCTCAAAGAAGGAGATAGGTCAAGAAAAGTGAGAGGAGGAGGAGGAGGGAAAGGATTAGCATCAATGGAGTTTATCATCTGAGGAATCTTTTGTTCAGAGTGGGTGTATCTGTGTGTATGAAAAGCACTTGGTTAAAATCTCAGAAATCATTCTTTTAAAGGTAAGTAGTGGTCTAGGAAGGCAAAAATGGTAACTACTTCATGACAGTTCCATCTGGCTTGTTTTGTACACTTGTTATTAAATGGAAAACTGAAGTATTTCATATTTGGAAAAGGTTTTTTGAAGTCATGTAGCAGAATGAACCTATAACTTGCAGACTTTTATTCTTAGCGCATAACCCTGAGAAAAAGCTTTCTATTAATATCCTCCACTTTGCTTGAGCAGTTAAAAGACACAGGTTAATCTAAGGATTGCACCACTGCTACTCTAACTACATCTGGGACACTTGGGAACAAGTTGCTCACTATTCTATCACAAAACTAAAATACTGGACTACTTCAGAACTACTTGCACCATTTACAGATGTGCAGCAAAGCACACAGTAAGTAATAATGCAATCACTCATCTTCTGCAGTGGTGTTTTCATTGCCATAAGTGGCTAAACACCTACTAGACAATATACCACAAAAAGAAAGACACCAACAACTAACCTAATGTGCAGATTGCCTTTCCATCCATATGACCCACATCTGCACCCTTTTAAAAAGAGTGCAGCTGAAATGTCAGTCCTGAGATAAGGTGTACTTAAAATCAAGATTTGATAGAAGAAGTTATTTGCATCCATGAGCACTTCTCTATGAAAAATCAAAACTAAGGAAAAATGAGAAGGTAGGGACAAGATACCAAGCCATTTGAAAACCTAAAGCAGGGAGGTTTTGGGAAAAAGAAGACAGCTGCAGAGGGAGAGGAGTAGGTAGCAGTTCTGAAATAACAGCAATTCTAGTAAAATTCACAAACTTTTGAGGGCAGGGGAGATGTGGAGTTGATGAGAGTCAAAGACTGAGTCAGTAAAAGAAACAGCAAACCCAGGACAAAGTGTCCTATGTTAAACCAAAATTTGGCTCAGAGGCTTCCAATTAAGTGTCTAAAAAATAAAAAAAAAATAAAATTAAAAAAAAAAAAAAAAAAAAAAAAAAAAAAAAAAAAAAAAAAAAAAAAAACCAGCAACAACAGCAAATACCAAAACACTACTAGCACAAACCCATGGGTTATGATACAGGAAAACACATTAAACACATTCACACAAAGAATTTATGTGAAATATAAAAGAAAATAAAGTAAGGTAGGATTACCAAAGAGAATATCATACACTTGTCAACAGAATCATTTTTCAGACACAGTCTGAACCTTGGAGGTTTAAATGAAAACTTTGGTACAATATTCTAATGAGAACAGTCATCAACTCTTCCTAATAGTTAGACTGCCTCTTAAAGGCTTTGTGGTTTCTAAACCAAACATCAGTTGGGATGTCATTAAAAGAGCATGATTAAAGTTTATAAGAATGAAACTCAATATAAGAGCACTGAAAAAATGGTGAAAATATATGTACCCTGCAGACTCTCTTTTTAATGCTGAGATTTTATAAAAGCACAAAGGATCTCAAGTCACATTTTCTACCCCTGAGCAGAATTTATTTGGCACTTGTGTTTCATCATTTATTTTTTTTTTAATCATTCATTTCTTCCTTGTTTGATTAGCTGCCAAACAGTTTCAGCCCCCAGCTTCAAAACAGTTGTCTGGACTAGAAAAGGCAAACAAAAAAAACCCCTCTGTGTTCACTAGGATAACATCTGCATAACACTGAAACAAAAAAACCCCACGCTCTTAATGCAGTTACAAGTAAAATAATAAGTTTGTGGGGAAGGAATGAATACAACACTACCAGCCGTATCTCAACAATGCTCATTCCTAGGTTACACTCCGATCACTCTGTTTCAAAGGACATAGAGAAAATAAGGAGAAACAAATGGTTTTAGTAATAAACTCCTGATCTTTTTTCCTTGGTAGTGGACATGCTCTAATGGTACCAGAGAAAACTAGGTGATGCCCTAAGAGAACAAAAAGACTGAAAACGTTTGTGGAAATAGCAGGAGAGGATCACGGTACTCAAGAACAATGACACAAAAAAAGTTAATTATGCTTTTAGCCTGAAAGGAATGCAAAACTGTTTAAAAGGGAACATTCAATAAAGTACATAATGGGCCAATAAAGCTTATAATTAGAGTTCAAAGCTTAGAGATCACATACCATTAAGTATTTCTAGGAATAGGAAGACTAATTTTTTGTAACGAAGAGCAAATTAAACATGTACATTTCAAGACATAAGCCATCCAATATCTATTATTTAAATTGGTCCATTAGGGTGGTCCTCAGTATAGATCATAGAATCATAAAATAGTTTCTGTTGAAAGAGACTGTAAAGATGAACTTAGTTCCAACCCCCTTACCATGGACAGGGACACCTGCTGCACCAGGTTGCTCAAACCCCCATCCAGCCTAGCCTTAAACACTTCCAGGGCAGCGTATCCAAAACTTCTCTGGGCAACCAGTTCCACTGCCTTACCACCCTCACTGTAACGAATTTCTTCCTAATATCCAATATAAGCCTACTCTCTTTCAATTTAAAGCCATTCCTCGTTGTCCTATCACTACAGCACCTTGTAAAAAGTCCCTCTCCACCTTTCTTGTACTCCCTTTAGGTACTGGAAGGCTGCTATAAGGTCTCCCTGCAGGCCTCTCTTCCCCAGCCTGAACAACCCCCCCTCTCTCAGTCTGTCTTCATAGGAGAGGTGCTCCATCCCTCTGATCATCTTTGGGGTCCTCCTTTGGACTCTCTCCAACAGATCCACATCCTTCTTATGTTGGGGGTCCCAGGGCTGGGACCAGGTGGGGTGTCACGGGAGCAGAGCCTGTTGAGGTCCCTCTAAATGGCATCCCTTCCCCCCAGCATGTTGACCACACAACACACTGGGTGCCGTCGGCAAACTTGCCAACGATGCACTCAATCTGACTATCCATGTCACTGACAAAGATGTTAAAACAGTGCTGGTCCCATTACTGACATTTGAGGAACACCACTCGTCACTGGTCCCCTCTTGGGCACTGAACTGTTGACCACAACAACTGAGCACAACCATGTAGCCAACTCCTTATCCACTAAGTGGTTCATCCATCAAATCTATGTCTCTCCAGTTTAGAGAATAGGATATTGTACATGACTTTATTGAATGCTTTGCACAAGTATGGGCAGATGATGCTAGCTGCTCTTCCCTCATGCACTAATGCTGGAGTCAGATCACAGAAAGTCACTATATTTGTCAGGCATGATTTGCCCTTAGTGAAACCATGTTAGTTGTCACTAATCACCTCCTGATTTACCATGTGGCTTAGCATAATTTCCAGGGGGATCTGCTCCATGATCTTTTAGGGCACTGAGGTGAGACTGACTCATATGTAGTTCCCTGGGTGTTTCTTTTTTCCTTTTTTTAAAAATGGAGGCTATGTTTCCCCTTTTCAATTGGTGAAAACTTCACAAGACTGCCACAACTTCTCAGATGTGATGGGCAGTGGTTTAGCAACTTCATCACAAGTTCCCTCAGGACTCATGGACGGATCTCATCAGGTCCCATAGACTTGTGCACCATCAGGTTCCTTAGATGGTCTCAAACCTCATCTTCTACAGCAGGCAGTTCTTCATTCTGTCTGTACCTGCTTTTGCCTTCTGCACTGTGGGTGTTGTGGTTGGAGCACTTGCCAGTTAAGACCAAGGTAAAAAAGTCATCCCACCATGTCTCATGCAAGTGACTGGCTCCTGGCAGGTCTTGACGCTCCCCTGGGATTTCCCTGTCTCAGGAAAACTGCCCATGTATGCCATGATCCCCCACTCTGCTGTGGAATGTGCCTGCACTGGAACTGATCACCTCAGTGATCCCTCTAAACCACTCAGTATCACCTGCTGCAGATTGCTCACTTAGTTATCACTGTCTTCTAAGCACAAAAGAACTACAAAGTACCTGTATTTTGCTATAAGCATAGAAACCCATAAAACCCAATACACTTGGTGCCCTTGCTTTCAGTGTTTCCTCCCAACGCTTAAAAAAATCCCATCTGAAAGACCAAAATAAAGTATAAATAGCAGTTTGATAGGTAAAATGGGTCAAACTCACTAATACTAAACATGGTTTTCTGCAGTACTTGACTGAACTTACAAAAGTGTAGCTAATTGATTCCAAATGGATTTGCCTGCAAAAAAAGATGCTGGGAATGGTCACAGACAGCTACAAGATCTACATTTGTATATGGCACCTTTATGACATGTCATCGTCAGCCAAGTTGGCACTTGTCAGCTTCAGAGCAAACAGCCTCATGTGTGTACTCCAGCCCCCTGTCCAGAAGTTGCAACTTTTACCATAGATCACTTTGAGAATCTACCTCACAACAAATGGTTGGGTTTCCTCTCAATGCAATCAGGCATCAGGCTGTCAAAACAGACCAGGACAAGCTGTCTAGAAGTGCCAAAAACCCCTGTATTATGGAAGAACTAGCCTTTATATAGCTGAGAATTAGTGAGGAAGGGAACGAAACTATTTTGAAGACTAAGCTGTCAAAATTATTTTTGAGAAGCCTAGGGCTTCTGGGCGGATCTGGTCCTTAGGGGTACTCTCTCAGGTGCTGGCCTAGACTACACACATCTCTCCATACCCAATTTAATTATGTAATATTTTGTACCATAGATAAGTCATTTGGTCGAGTTCAGATGCTCCTCACAGCCGCATATGCCTGAAGCTGTATGGACTATCGGGTTTAGTATTTCTCGCAAGGTGCAGGAACACTATATTTGAATCTCACAAAACTAGGGACTTCCCAGTGCTGTGATGCAGGACTTCTCTGGGAGATTAAGAAAAAAAAAAAAGAAAAAAAAATCCTCACTAAACACACTGATTTATGGTTTGGAGTTGAATGAGAATTTAGAGGTGGTTTATGAAGGGAACGTGGCTGCATGTAGACACCTTTAATACTAAAAGTTCAAAAGAGTTTTAGGGTTTTCACATGGAGAAACATGGCCAATACTTGAAGTCTGGAACAAAGCTAGGAGCAAATTTAAAACAGTGGGAAGAATTACACTTCCCACAGCAGAATCAACTCTGAGGTGATTAACCCACAATCACACAGCAAGCTTCTGGCACATTCAGAAAGAGCAAATGTTCTCCCAACCCTTAGATCAAGGCATTCATCACAAGCTCATTCCCCCTTTCCAAACACAGCCTTTTGGTTCTTGCTTTGGTACTTGTTTTGAGACTTTTGAGTCTCAAAAAAAAAAAGTATATGCTTTCTTCTGACACAAGAACTAATTATATAGTACCTTATGCTAAAAAAAGGATAATGTTAACTAATAATGATGAATAAAACAGATTTCCCTTCAAAAAAGTCACTTAAATCTCATTATAAAGTATCTGACTCAAATAAAATGTAAAACTCACCCCTCTGATAAAAACAGTGTTCATTTTGAGCAACTAGTATGAAGGTGAGAGACAGGCATGTCTCTCACTTTACATATTCTCTCTATGATCACCATACTCTCTCTTCACTGACTTAAAAAGAACAGTAGCACAGCCCTAAAACACAGGAACAAGTAAACAACACATTCAAGAAAAAAAAATAGCCATTACTCTCTCACCTCAGTATTGCTTTTACTATGAAATACAGCAAGAACTAATTTATTTTCAGTGTGAGCTTAACCACTATTGTACCGCAATAACATAACAGAGCTTTACCTTGGAGCTGTTGCTATTCATCCCTCCAGTTTCATTCACTACGGGCAAATGTCTCACATTGCTCACGCTCTCCAGCAGGAGCTAGCTACAATCAAAACCTCTGAAATATGAAGCACAAAGCTCTGTTTTATTCATGGTGCTTTTGTTTGCCAATTAATTTGAAAGCAATTCTTACAGTGGGAAGAGTAGCGTGGCATGGTTAAGCTTCCATCTTACATTACACAGTAAAAAGACAGAGGCATAACCCTTATATAAGAAAAAAATAAGCATATAAACAACTGTACTTTGCAAAGCATCAACATCTTTGGTGCCATTCTGCACTCACAATGTATACACTGCTGTAACTTTATCAGCTCTGCAGGGATGATGTCATCTTCTCTAAGAGCTTGTAAAGCGAAATAAGACACTGGTTCTTTCAACATGCAAGAAGGCCCAATCTTTTTGTTTGGCTTTCATAGAATCACAGAATCATTTAGGTTGGAAAAGATCTTTAAGATAATCAAGTCTAATCATTAACCAAGCACTGCCAAGTCAATCCCTAAACAATGTCCCCAAGTGCCACATCTACACATCTTTTAAATACCTCCAGGGGATCATGACTCCACCACTTCCCTTGGCAGCCTGTTCCAGTGCCTGACCACCCTTTCCATGAAGAAATTTTTCCTAATAACCAATCTAAACCTTCCCTGATGCAACTTGTGGCCATTTCCTCTTGTCCTGTTGCCTGTTACTGGGAAAAGAGACTGACTCCCACCTCAGTACGACCTCCTCTCAGGGAGTTGTAGAGAGTGATAAGGTCTCCCCTGAGCTTCCTTTTCTCCAGGCTAAACAACCCCAGTTCCCTCAGCTGCTCCTCAGAAGACTTGTGCTCCAGACCCTTAAACCATCTTCATTACCCTTCTCTGGACTTGCTCCAGCACCTCAGTGTATTTCTTGAAGGGAATGGCTCAAAACTGGGCAAAGGACTCGAGGTGTGGCCTCACCAGTGCCCAGTAGAAGGGAAAAAAAAAAAATCACTGCCCCGGTCCTGCTGACCACACTATTTGTGATACAAGCCAGGATGCCACTGGCCTTCTTGGCCACCTGGGCACACTGCTGGCTATGTTCAGCTGCTGTCAACCAGCATCCCCAGGTCCCTTTTCCACCAGGCAGCTTTCCAGCCACTCTGCCCAAATCAGTAGAGCTGTGTGGGGTTGTTGTAACCCAAGTGTAGGACCTGGAACTTCACCTTGTTGAACTTCATACCATTGGTCTCGGCCCATTAATTCAGACTGTTCAGAACCCTCTGCAGGGCCCTACTGCCCTCCAGCAGATCTCCCAGCCAAGCTGGTGTTGTCTGCAAACTGACTGAGGGTACTCATGATCCCATCATCCAGATCACGGACAAAGATAATCAACAGGACTGGCCCCACTACTGAGCCCTGGGGAACTCCACTTGCGACCGGCGTCCTACTAGCTTGTAACTCCATTCACCACCACTCTCTGGACTCGACCACCCAGACAGCTTACCCTTTTTTCTTTTTTTAAAGTGTAAAAACCTTCCCCTGTTGAAACAGTAGCCCTTCTCTATTTATCAGGGGTAAAACAAGGACTGAGTATTGGGGATGCATTCAAAAGACAGCCCATGAAAAAGAAAATTGTTTTGAAATTCTCTACAGGTACTTTGCTGTTGTAGTTGGTTGGGGCATGGTCATGGCAACTCCTGGCACCTGAGGGCATTCCTGTGGCCATGGATACTCACACTTTTCCTGCTTGCAGTCCCTCTGGATGACCTTTCACTTCCCAGAGCAAAAAATAAATTAAAAAAAAAAAAAAAAAAGGCAAGAGGCAACATTCAAGCCCATCCTGGCAGTGGTCCAAGGGAAAAAAACCCAAACAAAACACAAGCCAACAAACAAAGATCCACAGATTGGAAAACTGCTGACAACCTAAGTAGCAGGAAGTTTTTGATGATCCAAAAGCCATTGTGAAGCCCAATTAAAAAGAAAACAACATGGTTGTTCAGCTTGGCCAGGCAAGAAATAGCTGACTCAATCATCCTAAAACAGGAGAGGAATGCACCTTTTTGTCATGCACGAAGAAGGTTCAAAGTAAGAAACGAAAAATAGTTTTCCCCTCCTTAAAAAAAAAAAGAAAAAGTTCAAAAAACATTTTCAGTAAGCGTCAGCAGTCCAAAAAGCAACTATGCACACAAGTAGACTTTCCTACTTATCCTTTATTTTGAAAATGATACTTAAATTTCTACAGCAGAGGTATTTCAGGTTGGGTTTTTGGTGTCTTTTTTTTTTCTGAAGCATCTCATTGCTCTTCACAAACATCCTGCTAGCTATTATGTTTAAATACATGCTTCAAACATTTTTCAGGTTATTTGGTTTTAGACAGAGAAATAAGCCCCAGATGTTTCAATGAGAAGGTTTTCCACCAGGAAATTCATGGCCCTTCCAGATGTCTGAGATATCTAATAGTCCAAACTTGTTTTTTCCTATGTGACAGGCATGAATATGTTCTTTCCAACAAGTTGCTTACAAGATTATTATAAATGTATCCATAGGTTATGAGTGCAGAATGCACCAGCCGGATTTAGGACCATTTGAAAGAGTGAGCAGCAATTAAGTCTTACTAGTTTTTGCCTCTTACAAGTATTTTGCATATTCTGTATCCTTGCTTGGCATTTTAAGGCAAGCAAAATTTGACAGAAAGAATATAATTTAAAAAAATACATCATCTTTATTTGCAATTACATGAAGTAGGTCAAAATGAGGGCTTGTTTTCATTTCTAAAAGCCTTGGATAGTCCTCTTGTAGCTTAAATGATGTGTAGACCCATAAGATATCTTTCAGGTAGTAAGATGCAGATATCTTTCAGGCAGTAAGATGCAGATATCTTTCAGGCAGTAAGATGCAGATATCTTTCAGGCAGTAAGATGCAGATATCTTTTAGGCAGTAAGATGCAGATATCTTTTAGGCAGTAAGATGCAGATATCTTTTAGGTAGTAAGATGCAGATATCTTTTAGGTAGTAAGATTCAGAACCACTGATGGTCATGTTATTTCAGTAGACAGAATTTCATGTGTCTTTTCGCTTTTCCTCATCAATAGGTAACTTTTGGATGTCTTGTAGGCAGTAGCTGCTGCCGCTTCTCCCCACCTTTGCTAACTTTGCCTCTGTACCCCAGTTATAAGTCATCTTCCCTCTCAAACTGTTTATCACGTTAACATGATCCAGTCAAGCTATGAGCAAGTGTTCCTGACATTCAGGCCTCAGAACTCCTACTTCTATTTCAGACCTGAGAAAAGGCTCACATACCGTCTAGGAAAAGAACACTACCTCTCTTTGCAGCTTTGTCTTCTTTTCCTCAGACAGTGGCACCAGAATTCTAAGCAAGCAGCACAGGGAATAAAAATCAATACCACATGCTGGTTTTTTAAACAGGAAATATGTCAGCTGCCATCTTGGGCAGCACTATACAAGACCAGGTACATAGGTTTATTTAACATACTCTTGTTGGATTATTCTGGCGGCAGCACCTCCTACTCCTCATAGATACACAGGCACAATTTCCAAAGAAAATACTGGGACTCTACATGGCCACCTGTAGGGACAGACAGATTTTGCACACACAGATTTCTAAGACTGCTACAAAAATACATTGACAAATATCAAGCAAGAAAATATGATAGTCCTGATTTTTAAGGTGCACATAAAAAAGTGTTCGCTTCAGTGGAACAAGAGGCGGATCTCTATTATACTCATGATTAGACACACCCTTCTCATTGTCATCATAAGCACAGCTCTTCCACAAATCTCCACACACAGTCATCTTCAGTATGTTCTGCATCTCAGAGCAAAGCTGAAAGCTCTGGCAACACAGCTTACAATGATTTACTTAGAATATCTTCAGAGCTCTGAAGGTAGTTTATTCTTGTCTCAATTAGCACACATTCAGAAAACATAATATTTAATTGATTGATATTTTTATAAGACTAAATGTACAAAGTTGTATCTTGAGCTGCACTAGCAAAAATTTTAAAATCGATTTTATGTTCATTGGGGAACACAATACTTTTAGTAAGAGAATGAAATCTATGATACTTCTCTTTTACTCTCTTCTTTTTTAATTAGACACAATGTTTATTATATGAAATTGCAGTGTTTATCACACTGATGAGTAACTGGATGTGTAACTGCAAGCCCTATGCACCAACAGAAAAGTTTGTAATAGACACAATTCATTTGTCCTTATAGAACCATATGAAAATATTGATTATTGGTGAATAAATAGTCCTTCTTTAGAAACAACTTATTAATGGGGGGGTGGCTGTAAACAGTCTAGCGTATAGATCTGCAGTCAATTTCTACTATACTTTGCAATTGTTATGTAAGTGGTAACTTTATCCTTGCACTGGAGGGGAACCACAACTCAAGTCCAGCATTGAATACAGAAGACAGAATGCTGCAAGTACATAATAGACAGAAATTCTGCGAGTGAAGCTTTGGAATTTAAGCTTATTTAGCATCTCTCAACCCCAGCATTAGGCTCCCGTCATTAGCTTTGCCAATGCTGATTTTCCTGCTATAATAGACCAGGGGAGCAAAAATCCTCTTAGAGACAGTACTTGCAATCTTGGACACCACAGACATTGGATTCTAAGTTTCAAGAACTTGCCTGGTCTCTGCCTGCCTTCCTCCCTCTACCACTTTGCTACACCCAACCTAGAAACATGGTCTGTGACCACAGGTCCCCAAAATGCCAGAAAAGTGGAGGTTAGCAAGTCCTGGCACAGACAGTCTCTATCCCAAAAACAACTTTCACATCTCCAGCCTCATCACAGGCTGTATGGGCAGAGGCCAGAGCAGCAACCCCCATCTCAACCTCTGTTAGGGGATGATCAAACTGCAGTTGAGAAACAGTGCCAGCCTATAAAGGCACAGCTGGACAATCCTCCAGAGAGCTGGCAGGAAGGGGAAAGAGACAGCCTACAAGGGTGAAAGGCCACATCAAACTAAGTAACCCCTAAGTACATTTTTGTTTGGGTGGCTTTTAATTCATTTGTATTTTAGCAGACTCACTTCATTAGCTTGAGTTGTGGTTTGAACACCTGATGTGGTTCCCAGTGATTCCTGTCAATTCTCACAGGAGAGGCTGTCAGAGGTCAGTCTATGCCTCAACCAGCCAGACCTACGGCTCCTGTAGAAATCTAAAGCATCAGTGGATTAAAGATTTCAGCCATTGGGTATATTTAGTAACTTTTTCATCCCACGAGTAGTGAGATGGTTTAGATTGCAAAGGTATTTGTGCACCTTAATGGTCTTGTGAGCTGTAGGGCAAGTAGGGTTCCCTGCTAAGCAAAGGCAACCATTCAAGCAAGGGTAACAGAAACAGCTCTCAGTCAGTTTGGTGAGACACCAAACCAAAAAACTGAATCCATAAAACAACAACAAAGATAAAATCCATAAAACAACAGCTTATGGACACAGAGGGTCACTTTGCAGAAAGGCAAATAAGAGCACCTCAGCATATAAATGTATAAGATGTCAAAGGCTAACCCAGGCATCCATGCCTCCCTCCCACTAGAGCCCTGGTTGGAATTTAACATCAGGTGACACACATCACACTTGAGAACAGTGGTATAAAATACTCAAGACATTCTTTTCCCTGGTCATAGGCCTTTTTGGTACACCATGATCATCCTTCAAAGAATATAACCAACTCATTCAGTAATTTCCAATCCAGAAAGGTCTAAACAACAGTGTCGTGATAACAAGCTGACCCTCCTATAGCTCAAACAGACATAGCAGTTGCTGAAATCTCAACAGGATGTGAAGAGAAAGGAATCTATATTCACTACTGTCTATGGTTGAACTTCTGCTGAGAGGGCTTTCGGTTGACAAACCACTCTGCTGAGTTACCCTGAGACATGTCCAGCTTCACATAGTTCTATAATCTTTGGTAGTATTTAATTTGTTTGCAGACCTAAAACAATATTAAAAAAAAAAGCAACAAATTCCATGTAAAGCCTATAGCAGCTGCTGGATGACTATTATTACAAGCCTAAATGATGGCTTGTGACAAAACAGCCATTTCAATACCAAAAAGGGTGTATTTACTTTTTCCAGGAAAAAGAAAAAGCAGAACTATCAAGTTCAATAGGCAAGTACAAACCAGAAGCTGTTCAGTCTTATATTATGAATACTGAAAAATTTGACAGCATGATCAAAAGCCACTAACAAAGGGGTAACAGACAACAGAAGTACATAATCACAAGGAAAAGCAAAATAAAGCATGCGCACCAGCTACACTCAAAAGGCACTAAATGTCCATCCAGTAACCAAATGGTATCTACAGTATATTTGAAAGAAGTAACGTGGGTTTGGATAATAAAACAATTACTGTAATTTACATAAGGATAATGTTACCACAGAAACTTACCACTTACTTCACTATAAAGAGCTCTTGCAAAATAACATTTGAGAGTGAGCTGCATATTAAGGCCATACTCATGGTCCACTATTCCACTGCATCCACTTCAGATGATTCAGACCTCCAAGAAAAACGTCTCCTCTAGAAAACCTCAGTGAAGATAGCTAAGCAAGTAGGAAAATCACTTCCAAGTACCAGTCATTCACTGTGCTATGGAGATATGCAGGAAAATACCAAAATTACTTATTATAAGGCCTGGAGTCAAAGCATTAGCCAGCACTGTGTCATCAAGAGCATGGAGAAAATATCCCCACCTCTGATAACCATCCCATTACAATCTGCTAAGTAAGACTAAAATTAACCAAAATATATTCATATTGAGAGGAGCTTACATCAAGAGAGTCTGTCACTACATATGCCAACATGGTGTTGTCCTTCAATAGTAAGTATTTTGGCAAACAAGTATCTTCCCATCATTCATTTTCTATAGTCTCTACTAAAAACTGAAGAGAGTTCAAAAAAATCTTGTTCTCAAATCAAAAGTTAAGATCAATATGATATTTTTATTTAGGTTCCCATTTGTATGTTCCTTCTTTACTTTCTTCCAATTTAAATTACTTAAATTGAATAGCAAAAATACATACCGTTTTTTAAACTGACTTCCTACTCATTAATATAAGTCCAAAAATCACTAACATTCTAATAGGAAACACAACAGTTAAAACACTCTTAAGCCTGTTAAAAAAAACACATCCCAAAGACAAGTCTCATTAACACCTTCCCCGTGTGAACAATAGAATTCAACATGCCAAAACTAGGGTGGTTGCAGCATGGGTCATACTGTCAAACATCACCACCGTCCTGTATGTTGAATTTCTATTTTTAATATAAATGTGGAATGGTCCACATTTAGCAGTGACATCCCTCTCCTGAGAGGTGAGGAGTGGAGAGAGAGATCTCTTCAGGCAAAGGAGACTGAACGTTGGTAAGAGCCCCACTCAAAAATCAACTGCGAAAGCAAGTATTGACATGACTGCCCTGACAAATTCTGTAAAACTTTTCATCCCCAAAACTTTTTCAACAAGCATTCAACTAACTACTTTCAAATACATGAGTTTTACACTTAGTCCATTTAGATGCAGTTTTGTCACCCTAACTGGTCATTTTTACTACACCGAACTAGTATATTAAAACCATAGGTTAAACACGTTTCACCTAAGATACAGCAAAAAGACAGTTTTCCTCACAGCAACTTTAGGCACTTGCTGCTCTGACACTGATGAGACCAAGACATATACATCGCTTTTCCTCCAGACCAATAAAACAGCTGGACACCAACTCATTTGTGAAATGAATTGTCAAAGTTTTCTCAGGAGTTGGTTTAAGTATAACACTTAGTTCAGGGAAGATAGATAAACTTCATATTTTTTGTTCCAGGCAATAGATATACTTCTTCAACCTTATTTTCACTTAAAAAATCTTGAAGAATTTAAAGACTACAAAATAATTCCTCTGCCTCCAAACCATAAAATAATAGATTAAGTACAAATCTGTTTTCACCAGAACAAAACAAGGTGTCAGTAAAAGACTTCTCATTCAGCTTAGTCCTTTGTTTTGTATGACTTTAGGAGACTATGCTAAGGGCATAGACTCAAGTACATACAAGACTCAAAGTAGAACTGCATAAACAAAACATTATAATCTGCCAGCAGCATTGTTGGTATTTAAACTTCATGCCAATTTTGCCATTAGGAGACATTCAGCTGAAACGCTTCTCCTGGAATCCCAGGTGCTGCTCTCCTCCACCCACCAACCCGCTCCCGCACCCAGAAAGCCAACGGTCCACGTTCCAAAACCTCTCATGTTTCTGGGAAGAAGGAATGGCTAGTTTCCAAGAGTTGACACAGGAAAGAATATTTGTTTTGCATTCTTCATTATGCATGAATACAAGAGTGCGGTAGACTTTGTATTACAAGGGTTTTGTTTGGCTTGTCCTTTTGCACTAGCATAGCAGCTCTATCAGCTCTGCCCTTCTATATATATGGGCTTCGAAGCTCTAACTCTCCTCTATTTCAAAGAGAAGTACTTCACTCAGTGACCTCAAAAAATTAACATCACCTTTATCCGACCCAGTACAAGCACCTCTGCAACTAACAGGGAGAGTTTCCCAACTGTAACTCAGGAACCTGGACATGAGTAGACAAGGCTTTCAATATGAGGTTGTACTGCAAAGCTTAAGTGTAAGTTCATTAATAGCTTATCTTTTTATGGCCACACCCTTTTCATAGACAGTCCTTGAGAAACTGCTTCTGAGAATCTAGAAATTACAATGCTACTATTTCTGGGTTTTAAATAAGCACTCTCCTTCAGAAAGTACAGACTTTCTCCAGGCTAGTTTTCTTCCACTGTTACCTGCAGTGCAAGAAAGGAGCAGACCCTATTTAAGACAGTTGTCCCATGAACAAAATACTCATCACCATGGTTTCACCCATCAAGAGTAACAAAATAGTTATCATTAATAGCCAAAATCCGTCTCTTTGAGGAGGCTGACTCACAGTGACCCACAAACCACCATCAGTTTTAAGTTGAGCCTGTGCCCAGCACAGCCTGCAATACTGAAGAACAGAAAGGGGATGAATAAGACCTGGCACAAATCATATAGCCTGCTCTGCTACACTGGCCTTTGTAATTGCTCAAACACCTCGATGTGTTTGTATAAACATTCTGTGGTTGTAGACTTGCACTCACCTCACTTCTCCACAAGAAAAACAAACTAAACACAGTAATTAGCTTCAATAGTATCTGATTAGGTAAATAGGGTTTTCCGTTTCCATTAGTAGCTCATAAAGGCGGACACTAATATGAGCACCACTCGGGTCATTGCCCAGTGGTGACAGCTTTACAATCAAGTCAAAACAGGTTCCCCTGCAAGAGCAAAAATGAGAGTCAAATTCCCTGGCAGGACAGGCGCAAGTTTACACAACTATGCTGCTACAGGGTACTGTAAGAACATTCATGCCAAATCACTCATACTTCCCCAAGCAGCCAATCACAACTTCTCACAACAAATCCCATCAACACTTAACAGAGATACCAAAAAATAAACAAAAGGTTTGGTTTGCAGTCTTCAAGAGATACTAAATTTGGCTAGCAACCTGCTCATGATTGTATTCTTGTTTCTGGGCCTGGAAAGGTTTATAGACCTTCCCTCTTTTCTTCCTTCTTGTGTACACCATCACCCAACTCCATCAGTCTTTGGTGCTTTCAGAAATCTGCCTTCAGAAATAACTCAAACCACAGAAATTCTTAGTAGCCACATGGAAATACAGCATTAAATCAGTCACTTCTATTTTAAACCATCAAACAGCCAGTGGGTTAAAAAGTAACACAGGGGCATGGCTTCAACATTAACCTTGTATGACTTACCTACAGAACACAACTGAGTCTTGACTTACTTTGAAAAAATGGACAAATAACTAACATGAGAAAACAAAGGAAGGATTAATATTACTTTGATTGCATCTACATATACACACAATCGGTCAAGAAAGTAAAATCTTTTTACAGTAATTATTTGTAGCCTATTTTCCCTTTCCCTGATTTTAGCAACTAAACATAGAGACTGAATACCTGCCAGCCTGCATCCCATGCTAGAAGAATTCACAAAGGAAAAAGGTTGTGTTTTTTTTCTTTTGAATATTTCTTCAAACCATATTTTACAAATTAGTGCCTAATTATCTCAGACATTTAAATTACTGTTTTCATTTCAAGAAATCTAATTTTGGGTGGATGAAGCACATGAGAGCATAATTTTAATCAATCTCCCTTTAAGCTTCTTAAAATAACACTAGCTGATGACTACTCACAAGATAGCAAGCTACTGTCCCCTCATCGGCTGCATATATCTTCCTGAAATATTTGTTGGAATATCAGTGACAAACTATAACAACATAAAGGAAGTAAATATAGCTCAACTTACACTGCACTGAAAAATATTTCTAATCTCCTTTTTGTCACTCAAATCACACCTAGCTGTAATAATTTCCAAATGCTATGGTTTATTACCAGTGGCTTTCCCACAAAAGAAACATCAATCTGAAGAATGGTTTTAAGGCAAGGGCATTCTTTCAACAGCCTACCAGAACGATCGAAGAACAGTACAGTAGGTCACTTATTTGAGTTGTAGCCATGTGAGCCAAATTCATCAAGTTAAGAAAATACCTTCTTCAAGCATGAAATCCTAGAAATCATTGGACAGCATTCTGCCTATTGCATTTGTCAACTTTTAATTGTCATGTTACCAACAGCCTGCCAAAGCAGAGTGCAACTGATAGCACACACCATGTCTGAGTACAGCCTATTTTTAGCCTGCAATTCAATCAGCACTCTTACAATGGCTAGGATTAAAGTCCAAGACAGCCACGTTGCTGTATATAGGCCAATGCAATTACATGTTGAAACATGTTGAGAGAACCTGATGGTAAACTGGAGTCAGTGTTGGGTGGAGCAGTTGCTCCGCAGTGGAGGATGTCTTCATGGGCAGAGCGTGCACACGCATCTTGCCCATCTTCACAAAGAGGCCACAAAGAAAAGCGTTAAAACAAATGACAGCTTCACTCCAATTCCTTTCAATATGATTTAGCACTTATGAAACAGACAACATTTTGGCAACCTTGAAAATCAATATCCTTTTACCTTCATTGGCAGCTCTTCAGATGCCTTAACACTAAAGAGTCCACTTCAATCCTGCTCTAAGAATACTGTCAACAAGGAGACAACTCTGTCCTCATCCTGCACTCTCCTGAACTTTTGTGATGAGGTAGCAGCTACAACGTTTGCAAGGATGCTTTTAAACACCTGTCTTCCATAACGCTGAAAAAAACCCCTTAAATCTTCAAGCCAATGAATTTTTACACATTCAAGTGCTAACTTTTAATTTAAAATGTTACACTCTTGCTGAGTTTTTAATCTTCAGGAATCATATTTTCAGGCTTTTCCCCTGCAACTATACAGAATTCTTTTTAAAAAATAAGAGAAAAAAAGTCTTGCTGCATCACATTTAGGACCTATAGGACCTAATACTCTGAGACTATTAAAACAAAAAAAATTGACACCACAATGCAATCACTTATCCTCTAGGACATAGCTAAATGATCCATCAAACAGTAATGACTTTCATACACTAAAACTAGAACTGAATACTAATCAATGATGTGAGGAAGCATAGGGCTGTGTTTCATTACCAGTTTCCCAGGGCCATTAATCTTTTTTGATACAGCTTCTGAAATCTAGCCTAAACAGTATTATCTTCATCTTTGTACAGATGAGCATCAGGAGATGCTTCCTTCAAACCTCTTGATGAGAGAGAGAAAAAGACTACAAGGAACACATACATATTCTGAAGATTTTCAAGCTCAACACACATATAAATTAAAGCACATGTAATTAGCAAAGAAAGGATTTCTATATCTTGAGATAATTCTCTCCATTATCACAAGCTTCCAGAATTCAAACTTCTTACAGGTGATCATTTCTCAGAGAGGCACTTTTTGAGCGCTGATCATTTCTCTTCAGCAAGTTGAAACAAAGACACCAAAAAAAAAAACCTCTGAGAATCTGAATAGTAAATTCAGAAACTCAAAGATATAAGCTTAACATAAATTCACATTTGTAACTGGTGGCTTTTTTCATCTGCATTTCAAAACCAAGCAAAAAAAAAAAAAATCCATCGAGAAGACAGGAAACCTAAACACTTAATTCATCAGCATCTGAACTGAGAAACACAGTTTAAGTCTCAGAAACCATACCTTAATTTCTAAAAGATCAAGATTTTCTTCTACCACTTCCCTCACAACTTTCAGCTTTGTCAGAAATGGCTCATTTTCCTTCCCAAGCCAAAATTCAGTCTAAAAGAAGCTTCTTAACTTCAGTAATACACACATAAAGCAGAATAACACCCAGTAAACCCATAATACAGTAGCTAAAACAATTCTGAAGACAAATTCAGTTTTTAATTAGGCTAAAAAAACAACAATTGAACTCAGCATCTAAACAAGAACACGTTACTATCTATAAGGCAAGTATAATAAATCTAAATGCATTACTTGCAGTCATTCATGCTCACTTCTGTGCAAAAATATATAAAGGGGACAAAACCAAGAAAAAATAATGAGGAATACTACATTGTAAAATGAGGGCTTATAAGACAGGTAAGGAATGCTTGAGTCACAGGCAAACAAAACAGTGGATACTAAACGCAGAAGAGTTGCATTTCTTTTTGCCTTGTACAGCCATAGGACAAAAACATCTCATATATCATAATCAAACCAGAACAAAAAAATTCACAGTAAAGTAAGAGTCCTTCAACTGTGACCAGCAGTGATCACTGCAATACATTAATCATTTAGAATGCTAATACAGACTGAATCAGTTATGAAATAAAATACCACTTTTTCCTTATACCCTGCTTTTCCACTTGTAAATGAAGCCTGCCTACCTTACTCATAGTCACTGGAGAGTTACAGGCCACCTGCTTTTACAAATGAAGCTCAAATCCATTAATAGCATGGTAGAGTAGTTGAAATTAAGAATGATGAAAACATGAAAAGAACACATGTAGAGACTGAAAAGCACAAATAGTGTAATTTACCCTAGCAGTACTTTTACTTCCTCAGGAAGTTTTTCAAAAAATACCCATTCTCAAATCACATTACAGTTCCCTATAAAGATGCCTACAGGAAGGAGTTTGACAAAGTGTGCCTCATGAGGGAGACGTCTAAAATTCAGAAAACACAGGACCAGCACAATATCACAACCAGATACACAAGAATCTGCAGCTCCTTGGCACTCACCACTATCAGGCTTCCTAGTTCTTGCACCTTCTGAAAGTGACCAACTTTTAAAAAATGAATAAATAAACCCACATCAAAACACAAAGAAAATTCTGCAAGTTCACTTGCTTTTGACAGACAATAGTTGGACATAGAGGTCCTCCCTGCCTGTGAGACAGGGCAGCACAGACGAATTTCAAGAATCTGAAATTAAGGTATCCTTAATTCTCTGCCTGGCAAACCTGGAAGGGTCTTCCCCAAGAGGGACACCAAGACCTCCTACAAAGAGGGCAGAGGACTCAAGATTTTCACGAGACATCTCCCTCAGAACGCTAGAGCTGAAGGGGAAAAAAACAACCCTTTGTGTGTGGAGTCAAAGGTCACACTCCAGGGCCAGCTGCTGCAGCATGGTAATAAACAGAGGGTAATATGTAGCTTTTTCGATTTCTTCACTTCCCATAAAATGCCAAGTGTTTCTGAGTACTAAAGTCTATTTATGTCTACCCCAGAGCTAGAAAAGGGTCATCACTGGTGCTTTGGAGAAAGTTCAGAACTTCTATTCCACTCTGACAAAAACCAGGCACAAGTCCCCATTTGGCATTTCACTAGCACAGATGAGATTCCTGTTGGTTTCCTGATTGCACACCCCACTACTATGCTCTTTCCTTTCAAGCCTTGCTGTAAAATAGCCTTGTAGTAATGAAGTAGGAAAACAGACACAATATGCTTTTTCAAGAAGCTTTACCTTGCATTATGACCCTTAGATAAGCAACCTAGGTGGCAGAGCTATGAGAGCTACAGATGCCCCCTTTGCCAGCCCCCAAATCATACCAGGTAGCTCATGTTGAACATGCTGAGAAATCCCACCAGAGAGAGTTCAGGAACTTCATCTTCTCCATGCTGATCACACAGCCATCAGAAAAAGCTTGATGCAAAAACCCCAGGCACCTCACCAGCAGTTGAAACAGCTACTTTACTTCTGAAGCTGCTATATGTAGCTGCAACAGCATATTTACAATTCTAAAGAAAATATTTTTTCTCTCAATTTCACTTACAAATGTTGAAGGGTTCATTAGTAAATCTCAAGCAACTAGCTTCAAAGAACAGCACTGAAATGTCTTGTATTTTTATTTTTTAATCAATATCAAGGTTATTTACAATTACCTTTTTAACTGGCATAGTCTAACTGGAGTAGTTTCTAAAAAAGAAGACAACACAGAAACCAAGGTGATGGCAAACTTTCTTTCTTTCCTAAACAGCGAAATACAAGCTATTTGCAAGTGCATTTTATTCCAATATAATCATGCATGCTGTGTACAAGAGGAAAAGTGTATTGCTTTACCTGTATCAATAGAGCTAAAGCAATATAACTGGTTTAGTTGCACAAGGTACAGCTTACTACTTTTGTGGCTGACGAACATAAAGCTTCAGACCATACATACCCCTCCACTACTGCATGTAATCACATGTACCTCACTTGACTTTGTATTGCAACTTGTTTATTTATATAGCTTTTTCTTATCAAGATCAGCTTTTTCTGATATCAAGAATTTAACTGTTAGTAAACACAAGACAACACTGTCCAAGTTTCATTTTTCAAGTATTAACACTTTGCCTTAAAAACCACTCTAGAACTACAACTAAAAGGAGATGAAGCTGCTTTTGCAGTCACCCCATTCTTTACTATTCAGCTTTCCGAGCACTACCATATTAAATGAGCAATATGATCAAAAAGATTAATAATAATGCAGTGCCCTTTTTTAACAATAGTAAATAGGAATGCAGGTACAAAAATAGCAATTTTCCAGGACTCTGTAATTCAATATTGTCTTCACAAAATAGAGGTTTAGTTGAGAAGTATGACTACTGAAGTCAAGTAGTCATACTGAAAATAAAGGAAAAGGTCTAAGCCTTTGTTTTTTGTGGGGTTTTTAAGCATTCTTAAAATGCTAGGAATGACAGAATTACTTCTTTTTAAGTGTCTGGAATTGGAAACTGCAATAAATTTTTTTCATATATATGTGTTAAGCTGATGACATGTGGAAAGTGAACTTCCAAGTCTCGCTTACCTTTGCTTCAACAGTTTCATACGCCAGATGGTTGCAGATGTTTCTTGGTAGCTGGGCCTACTAGAGAGCTCACTGCAACTATTGTCCCAACTTGTTTCTCTGCTAAAAATATGTAACAACATTCCTTGCTGTCTTATTAATAACTGTAATACAATATAAAGTTAATATTAATCTAATGCAATCCAGGTGGTGTGTAAAGTGATGACAGAGGTGTAAGCAGCTAGTACTCTTTTCTCTAGCTGGTAATGAAGTAGTATCTTAGCACATTGATACAGCCTACTGAAGCAACACTTACCAAAGGAGCTGTACAGCCCCAGCCCAGACCACCTGGGGTCACTGAGAAATACAAAACACCTTTTGAAAGAGGTACCCACCTGTCCTGGCTAAATTGCAGTCAGAGAAGTGAACTGTAAAACCAAGTAGGGTTGTCGTAAGTGATAATGTGATGGAGGGGCGACTTACAGCCCAGCTGCCTTGCATACATTTGCACAAGAGTTGTAACAGTCATCCTCACAACCCAGTGAGTGAAATCAGGCAGAAAGAAAAGGGACTTTCATTTACCCCCCTGTGCTGTCTACTCTCCTGTATGGTTCCGAATCATGGGTCATCTACAGCCACCACCTGTGTCTCCTAGAACGCTTCCATCAATGCTGCCTCTGTACAATCTTAAACATCCACTGGTCAGATTTTGTGACCAATATATCTGTTCTTGAGCAAGCAGCAGTCACAAGTATTGAGGCTGTGTTGATGAGAACACAGCTGTGATGGGCAAGGCACGTCTCCAGGATAAAGGACCACCGCCTCCCTAAGATCCTACTCTATGGTGAACTTGCCACTGGCTGCTGCATGAGAGGAGCCCCAAAGAAAAGATACAAGGACTCCCTGAAACAACATCTCAGCCTTGGCCATATTGATCACCATAACTGGTCTACTCTGGCCTCCAATCGGGAGGCCTGGAGACACACCATCTATAACGCAGCTGTCTCCTTCGAGAACACACGCAGGATCACCCTTGAGGAGAAAAGGCAACGCAGAAAGAACCGTGTCTTGCAGAATACACCATCTAAGGAGTCTTTCTGCTGTGCCTTTTGCAATCGGATATGTCTGTCACGTATTGGCCTCATAAGCCACCAGCGTGCCTGTAGCAAATGTGGATAGAGCCTTCCCAAATCTTTGTTCGCAAAGCCTAGCCATGATGATGATGATGACTGGCAAAGTAGGACAGCCGTGCAAGCACTGGGAAGCAAAAACTCCTCCTGAAGGTTTTTAGAACTTTTGTTCTTATTTAGAACAACAGAGGAAGAAAATGAGATTGCAACATGCCAGGTCACACGTCTCTGACCATTCCTCCACTAACACAGATAGGAACTGAAGTCATCTCAGTCTCTTGCTAAGTGAAGCCATTAATAATCTTCATACAAGAAGAATTTCGAAGAAATGAGGTATCAACAAATTGGTTTTGACAGAAAACAGCCAAATTTGTAACTGCAAGTACAAAACTTGAAGTATGGTAACATCAAGGTCGAACTTCTTCCTATTCATCTCCTTTCTTTGATTCCAAACCTCCAGGAAACACAGGGTGATGCAAGTTTCCAGAGGCTGCATCTGACCAATCTGTGATTTCAAACTTTATTGGAACCCTGAGAACTACCAGCACTTTCGCTCCCACCGTTCTTGACACTGAGTTCTATAAAGAGTCTTGAGCTGTGAGCAGCCAAACTGAGTGACTTGCAAGAAGGAAGTGTCAAAGTAAGGCAATTAACTTCTGGGATGGATCTGTGCCCCTACATTTACAATACAGCTTTTAAGCCTAGATCAAACAACTACAATGTGTCCGAATCATAACTTGTCAGAAGAACCTTGAAAGAACTTCAAAGTTATTTTAGGTTAAACTGCCGCAGATAAAGCCCAGTATTTGACTATTACTTTGTATCTGTTCTACGGGTATCTCTGCTCTTTTGAAAGCCCACACCACAGAACCTGCTGGGGACCAAGAAGTTTTCCACAGTTGTGGTTTTGGGTGGGTGTTTATATTCCCCCAGAAAAGTGTGTTTCACACAGGACTCAGATGCAGCTTGTGCTTGAAAGGCAGAAGACAGAGCAGTATCCTACCCCCTCTGCCCTCACAAATACTTTCCTATAAAATTCAAGCACATATGGCTACTACAGGGTCAATCTCTTTAAGCATGGGAATCTGCCAGCTCCAGAAATACTTGACTGGAGTCAGAATACTTTGGAAACCTGTTGGAAGTAACTGTTGTGTTAAATCCCCTCTTCTCTCAAAGGATGAAAAAAGGCTGATGTCCACCTGCTTCAGGAAGAATATGAAAGACCTATATGTTCTGACAGCCCTCAACTAAAATATTTCCCAGCACTCAGCAGCAACACTTGCAGAAGATATCAGCCAGTTTCCCCTACCTGTGTGTTCATTTTCCCTGGGACAATGACAATATTCCAGTTTTCATTTTCTATTCTTCAGCTCCCATGAAGATCATTATGACTAACCCAAAAAAGCTCTCTTCAGAGAACAGCTGCTCTAATTACCAGTGCCTCCATCAGGATTAGGCTCCAAACCATCCTTTCTTCTTCTGTTTCTGCCTAGCCTCTGTACACCAAGGCATTTCTTAATGTCACTTAATGTGCTTCAAGGAAACCCAGGGAAGAGGAGCCAGTGGGTAGGTTTACTGCTCTCAGAAAACCTGAGGTTGATGCCAGCATAGAACCTGGCACAGAATTCAATGCAAGAGCTGAGCTCCATGCCAGGACACAACCAGTGAAACAGCCCTTGCTATCAGTTTACATCACACCATGCCCCAGAGTCAACCCTGGCTTTCATCTAGGGCTAAATCACAACAGCTGAAGATGGAAATCTGGATGGTTGCTTTATGAATGAAACTCTCGAATCCCTCTAGTGCTCATTGGATTTATCTGCTTATAACCACTGTTTTCTGAATGATACTGTTCCTAATTACAAATTCTTGGATGGGATTTAAACACAGAAGTTGCCTCCAGTTTTCTCAGAGGGAACAGAAGGTCAAAGCAATTATCCTTATAGCACTATATCTCCCCTTTCCACCACCACCACCAGTACATCATATGCACTGTTTTTTTTTTTGTTTTCCCTTGTTACACAAAGTATTTCGATTATGTTTTCTTGATAAATTAGACAGCTTGATTTCCTATATTATTGTAAAGTTGTATTTCTTACAGAGCTGCCCCAACACTGAACAGTACTGTGGGATGTGAAAACAGACTATGGCAACATACTCAGCATGCTGTAATTATGCGAATAAGTTATAATGAAGAAGATCTCTAAAAAAAGTACACCACTTGACATCGGCCATGTATATATAGCCACTCTCCTGAACGACCCTGTGTCAGCAAGTCATAAGTATCAAGTAACTCAAAGCAATTCAAAACCAACAAACCCAATGTACTGAATTAGATTCAAAGTTCACTATTGGCACTGTGCCTGAGCCACCAATTCAGACCCAGTTCTGAATTTTCCCAAGGTTCACAGAAATGGGCAAAAGCCTGAATCTGAATTCAGAGTCCAGGCTAAATCCAGTTCTTCTTCATAGAAGAAACAGTAGGAGTGACTTAAAATCCTCAGAAACAATAACAGTCAAATTCAAAATGGCACCTTAGGCAGCCAAATCAATATAAGCAGCCCACAAAAGCTCTGCAATGTGGCTTAGTTACTCAGCAAGAATTTGTAGATGTGGCTAAAAATACCATAACAGAATTTTGGCACTTCATTGGATCGCCAACTAAGATGGTGTGTCAGCATCTAGGACCAAAGCACATGAAAACATGGAGGATACCTGAAACAAGCATTCCTGATGGCAGTGCCATGCCCTATGGGGCTCAGCGTGTATACCAGGCAGAACTGAACGCAACCCAGGGAACAGCAACCTGCTGTATCCAGAGATACGGATGTAGGGAAAGGTATGTGCACAGGGAGAAGTGGAGAAACAAGAGTGAGGTAGGAGGTTGCAATTAGGCACCAACTTCCAAGCCAAAGAAAGATTGCATCTTCTCAGTTTTCCCTATCAACCAGCTTAGGTGCTCCACTTTACTGAGGGTGGTAAAGCCCATCCCAGAGACTATTCATGGAACTCAGTTTCTTAACTTCACTGCACTCCTTCACAAGGATCAAAAAGCATTGCTGCTCAGAAGACAGCAATGAAATCTAGACTTTCATCCAGCCTCAAGTAAAATTGTAAGTTTAAAGAGAAGTAGTAAAACCAACATGTGAAATTAAGAGTTGTATTTCCAAAGAACCGGACTGAAGAAATCCTGCCCTTTGGAGTCAAACTGTAACATCTGTTGGTTACAAAAAAGCTACTAATGACATACTATGACAGGTCAGAATGTCAAAGCATTTTTCATCTACTTTTTAAATTGTTTACTTCATAATTGTTTATAATGTTTAACTTACAAGGACTTGTAATACACAAGTTGTTTTAGTAACTACAAAAATACTGTCGTCACTACTAATTTCAAGACAGGAATAGCGAAACCTGACAGTCACTGAAGTGAGCTGGATTCCAGCTACTGACTTCATCCTCTCAAGTACATCCACAGCAATACATTGTCTACAAGATGTACAAATTCCTCAGTGATTTGAAGGCAACAAGCTGGCACCTCTGTTCACAGAATAAGTGAATATTCATCCAAGTCAAGAGATGACAACTCAAAAACTCAAAAAACTAGCACTGATAAAGTCACTGGCAAAAACGCCAACAGTTTATAAGATTTCAGAAATTATTTAGACAGTGGTGTTACTATGCATTTCATTATCATCATAGAATGGCTTGGGTTGGAAGAGACCTTAAAGTTCCAACCCCCCTGCCATCGGCAGGGACACCATTTGAAATATAAACTCCTAAGTCTGTTTCAAGATATTTTGCGCTCATCACCATGAAAATACTAAATGGACCATCAATCCATTAGCTCACTAATTTTCAAAGTAATTAATCAATCAAACCTCAAATGTGTCAATGTGAACTGACACCTGAATTTCAACCCATGCTCTGCTTTGACAGCTGCATTCTTCTGGGATCACAGAGTTTGCCCTGATCTCTGGGTAAAATGGAGCAAAATTCTTCTCAGGCAACTAATGTTGTGATCTTCTATTGACCAGGTGAATACAGTCTTAAGGAAAAGATGTAGAAAGAATATCCCCACCTCCCAAATAGAAAATGGAAAGCCTGTCCTTAGAAAGCAACACAAATCAGAATCACAAAGATTGTAATGCCAAACACAGAAATGCTGCCCTAACTGCAAGTGCACACAAAGAACTGTGCTCTCACTATAAGGAATAAAAGTAAAGAAGTCTCATCAACACCTTTTTTTTTACTTTGTAGAAGCCAAGATAAAGCCAAGAGACATAATTAAGGCACTCTAGAGACAGGCAATGGCTCTGCAAACACAAAGTTAACTGCAACCATGTAAGCAGATTTCAATGAGCCTGCCCAAATTCTTACAACAGCAGAAACAAAATATTTGCAAGAGCCAGAAGCTCAGATTAACAAGTCACTGGACCAGGACTTGCCTCTAGCAGAGTACTATCTTTCAATAGCTGGGTTTGCAGCACCTCTGGGGACTTAGGCCATCTCTCATCCAAAGTCTGCAAGTCTGGTTTCCAAACATTAATTAAACTTGAGAAACATTGCATGTGGGAACACTGGGCAGGAGTTAAGTGTATAAAAGTGGTCAGGGATTTTGGATGGCTCCTAGGACATTAAACAGAGGTGGGGGTTGCTGGTGGTGTTAGTATAAGGTTATAAATAAATGCCAGGACAGTATTCAAAGCAAAGCAAATGCAAAATACAATACAGTGGAATATGCTTGAAAATGAGGTTGAATTAACTCTGAATCCAGATTTTAAACTATCTCTTTATTTACTTCATTAGGTGTCAGAATCCATCCTGCCCTTCTTTTAATTAGCTCTAACTCCAAAAAAAGGCCTCCCTTGAAAACAATGAGACCACTCTCTGAATTGGGGACGACTGGGCACATGAAAACAGAATTGACCCAGCACACCAAGAGCTTCCAAAGTTTTTGTGTGTTAGGCAGAGCTCTGTTCACTGGATGCTGTATCCTTGGCAACTATTATGCAAGAAATCGTTCTACAAATGCAAAACTTCTGTCTGCTCCAAGAGATTTTCTCTGAAATACTTTTATGGGGTTTTGGATATCCTTAAATCTAAGAGGACACACACCCTTTTGTCATCTTCCCGCATGTTCCCATGAGCATAAAACAAGAAGTGATGTTAAAAGAGTATTTTCCTCCCACTTCATCACAATGCAAATAAAAGTTTTACAACTTTTACTTTGTAGAAAAAAAAAGAAGTGGGCATTTTTCCTTTTTTCTTCAGTGCACTCTGCATAACTAATGTGCAGATACAAGATAATAATGAAACAACATTATTATTATGTCAATCAATGGCATTGCTTTGAAAACTAAAAATTCAAGGATCGTGCCCGGGTGCCTGACTTCAAGGGCTGACCTGCGGATGCCAGCATATGTACTAGAAGAAGCATGCAGAAGAGATAGGTAAGATTTGACAAGGGCCATGCTGCAGTTTTTCGCAAGAGGGACTAACAGTACCGATTGTTTCAAGGGCAGCAGACACGCTGCTATTTTTACCAAAGCCTTGGCTGGATCTGCCTAGCTCATTAAACCTCACCACGGCAAAGTCCTGGTCCTGCCGGCGCGACCCTGCTCCGCGCAGCCCGGCCGTCCTGAACCATCTCATTCCTCAGTATCCCCAGACACTCCGGCAACGCTAGCGAAGGACAGGCACGTAGTACTTGATACCCATCTGGGGCTTAGGTTTGATGAGGTTTTTCTTCTCCTGAGGAATGTTTGCAGCAGCTACAGCTACAACTGCAGCAGAGGTGGTATCTGCCCTTGAGGGCGTTTGGGAGCACAGGAGAGCAGCGGAGGGAGCCCCGGGCCTCCCCCCAGGACTTAAGGAAATACTGATAGTGCCGGGGCGAGGGATAGCGCCGGCAGGGGCACACGGGGAGCCGGCGGGGGCACACGGGGTCCAGTGGGGCAGCCCCGCCGCCGGGCGCTCTCCCCGCATAGAGCCCGGGCTGCCGCCCCGCAGGGTCGGGGGCCGCCCGCCGGCCTCTGTTCCCCGCCGCCGGGCTCATGCGGGGAGGCCGCTGCCCTTCGCCCGGTGCCCCCGCCACACACACGCACACGCCCCTGCCCTCCCACGGTACCTTCTGCGGGGCGCGGAGCAGGCGGTGCACCCCGGCCAGCTGGGTGGCGAGCGGGATGTCCTCTCGGAAGGTGTAGAGCGGCGGCCGGGTGGGCTCAGGGAAGTTGGTGCTGTTGAAGGGGTCGGTGTCATCCAGCAGCTGCACCCGGCACACCAGCGTGGCCATGGCGCATCCATGCACCGCCGCGGCCGGGCGCGGGCGGGCAGCGGCACCCCCAAGTCACCGGCACCGAGGTGCTGCCTGCGCGCCCGCCGCCGCCTGCGAGCGGCACTCCCCTCCCCGGCGCGGGCTGGCCGGCAGCCGGCAGCCTTCCCCCGGCTCCCCGAGCGAACGCCGGCCGCCTCACAGCCGCCGCGCCTCGGGGAGGCGGCCCATGGCCCCTTCCCCGCCGGGATCCACGAGTGCAGGAGCGCTTCAGGCCGAGAAAGCAGGAGGCGGCGCCGGAGCCGCGGGGCGCGGGCAGAGCAGCAGCAGCAGCTCCCCCATTCCCGGCCGCTGCGCGCCGAGCGAGCAGCGGGAATGCCGCGGCCGGCACGGGCAGCCCAGAGCAACGCCGGGCAACGGGGCGGCCGCCAGCGCCCCCGCGCGGCCAACGGCGGCGCCGCCCCCGACCCGAGGAGACCTCCCCGCCGGGCGGGAAGGAGAGTCCGCCCGGGATATCCCCCGCCTCCGCCGGCCCAGGCCCAGGGGGAACAGATAGAGAGACAGCGAGAGACAAAGGGGGAGCGGGGCCGCCAGACTTTCCAGCCGCATCAGAGGAGCGGGAGCGACTCACCCTTGACTCCCGGCAAGAATGCGCGTGTACTGAGCTCAGTCTTCCTGTCACGAACATCCCAAATGTCCCAAATCTTTAGTGTAATATTTACCCCTTTCTAAAGGGAAACCTTAAATAATACCCGCTTTAGAAAGAAAAAAAAAAAAAGTTTGAGATTAGCTCACTTGGTAGAGCCTGTTTCTAATAACACCAGGGTTGTGGGTTCAATCCCAAATCTTTGTTCGGGAAGCCTAGCCATGATGATGCTGATGTGGGTTCAATCCTGTTCAGGCCATTCACTTAATGATTATACTCAATGGTCCTTGTGGGTCCCTTCCAACTACAAATACTCTGTGAGTCTCTGATTCTGTGACCTGAAACCAGGGTATTCGATATAAGATTGTTGGGTACGTTTATCTGTATTTGTACAAAACCCTCTCTGCCATTAGGGTTGTATATACTCGAGATTCGTTTGGTTTCCCAGAGCATAGGGCCTGGGCAGACTCCCCACTCTGGACAGGAGACACGCCAGGTGCTGCCTGGCTTTGCGTGTGGGCTCTCCTCTTTCCTTAGGCCTTCTCCTTCCTTCCTCCTCCCAGGGGAATGTGGGGACAAAGTGCCAAACACCTGAGTAGGCACAGAGCAGAGCGTTGAGCTCTTCAAGGTGCATCTATACATGTTACCCAGACTGCAGCCTCATTGGTGGGAATCGAGGATACACACACTCGGGTCTTCACTCTTGGGGGTGTGGACCTCAGGAAAAGGGCCATGAAATAAGTTATGGGTGAAATACAGAGAACAAAGGGGCTCCCTGTCCTGGGGGAATGGCTGCACTTGCATAGGCTGAGCATCTATCCAAGAGGATGCACTGTACTTTAGAGACATGGCTCATAACAACCTATCCTTTCTTCCTTCATGGAGAGGGCTGTGGGGCAAGACCTGTAGCATGGTGAGAACTGCAGGATTTATCACAGAAATGTCTTAGGCAAGAAAGCATGACGTCTAGATCATAGTGTTTGCATGAAGTAACAATTTCCTCCCAGAATTATTACTGGTTTGGGAGTATTTGTCAGCACTGACACAAAAGGGGATTTCTGTCCACATGTGATCTGTCCTTCTGTTTCTGTTCTTCTTGGGACTAACTTGTCATGGTTCGGTTTTGCAAGCAGTTATGCGTATTTTCAGAAAAGAGAAGTTATATATGGTGAAGTCCTAGTTTTGATTTTTAAAATTCCTATTTTACAAAATTCCTATTTTACAAAGAAATATATTTTTGCATTTCCTTTAGTACCAACAATTTCGTTTCTAGAGAAAACAGTATTGCTTATTTATGTTGTGTGTTTATATCTGCTTATTTATGTTGTGTATTTTTGTCACAATGTGAAGTTAAAATTATAAAGGATATTTTGGGTTTATGAATCATGATTTACTGAATTATCATTTAAATTCCATTTTTGTAAAAAAAATTACATTTGCTGCTAATTAATTATTAATATGAGGTGGCATTTTCTGCTAATCAATGATTAATATGAGGTGGCATTTTCTGCTAATGAATTATTGACATGAAGTGGTATAAGATTGTTATTCTTGCTATTCATTAATAGTCAGGATTAATCCTGGCTTTTCCTAAATTAATATATGGCACTTGTCTCATTGCAGAGGCATTAATACTTGGAGGGCAGTTTTAAATGAATTATGAAAGCCAGGATTTTTTATGGGACAACATCACATTATCTTTCCTGCAATAATGGAAAATGAAAACGAAGGATCAGCCGATGGAGATCAGATAACCTAAGGCTCAACATCTAGCCACTGACTCTAAATCCCATAAGGAACCTTGTATGTTATGCTCTTCAACTGGATTTCCAAATACAAGGTGACTGATGGAGATACATTTTACGACCAGGAAGGAAGGAAAATAGAGTGATACAAGCATGAAAGGATTCTGAGTTAGCCAGAGCTTTGACGTTCATCCTTTTCTCATACTTTCCTATACTTCCCATACACACACACACACACACACACACACACACACACACACGCTTTCTTATAATTTTTCTTAATTGTAAACATCCCCAAAGCACTATAAACCAATGAATTTCAGAATCTGGATTTTATTTGAATTTGAATTCAATTAATACAGGTAGAAAGAGAAAACAGATCTGCTGGATAAAGCAGAATAACATTACAAAGTCTGTGAGTGTGAGTGTAGAGGGAGAGACACATGCCTAAATTCAGCATTTGAATGGTTTGCCGCTCTTCTACATACTCTTCAGAGGCCTTCTGAATCTGCAGTCTCTTTCCATCAGCCTGAGCCAGGGCAGTGTATAGCCTCCTCTTCCAGTCACCAGTTTATGCTTCTGCTGCAAAGCTGTACCTTGTCCTTTGAAAAGTCCTTCCCTCACGCTCTATCTGCTTTGCAGACTGAAGGATAGCGCTCTCCCCTCTCTCCGTTCTCCTCTGTCATCTCTCTTCTCTCCTATCTCCTCTCTCCTCTCACAAGGTTTTGCTTATTCAGTGCAGCAGCTAAATGAAGGTGAACAGGCAACTTTACTTCTCACTGTTCCACTACAACCTTTCAAAAGAGCATGAGATGGCTTTTAAATTACCTTAACACACAGTCAAATTCAAATGAACAGCCAGACACTTCCTGTCAGGAGTACAAGGCATGAAGCACCATGGGCATTGCATCTGGAAGGACAGAGGCACGACAAGAACAGCAGATGTGGTCGCCTCACCCCATTTCTCATTATGGAAGGTAAGGCCTTCTCAGAGAGTGAGAGCATTTTCCTCAGTCATGCTGAATGAAAACAGCATTCAGGAGCTCCGAAGAATCCTCGGCACAGTCCAGGCTGTGTTCCATCTGCCTTCAGTGGTATCATGGACTAGTGAGTCCCATTCCTGGAGGTGACAACTGAGATGGGCTGTGTTGCTTGCTGACCTTGGAGTCCCTGAGTCTATCTCACATGCCCTTTCCATGAAAACATAACCTGCATATTATCAAGTAAAGTCCAGTTTCAAGCTCCCAAGTTCCTTTCACAAAATCATAAGGGGAAAATGTGTGCACACATTTTTCAGGAATGAAACATAACTTAGGAGGTTTCATTTAGGGCTGATTTATTCATCTTAACTCATCCCATTATTGGCATTTCTTAGAAATACATTGTTGAATGAGTTAAGATGGTGTGTCAAGTTTAAATTTGAATTTCATTATTGTTGAAACCTCAATGTTAAAATAACATGGGGTTTTTTTGTCTTTAATTTCCTCTTTTTTATTAAAAATAAAAAATATATATTTGAGGGAAAGTTATTGAAAGCATATTTTTTAACCCAAGGACCACCCAGACACAACGTAAATGTGCATTTAAGCAGTTTTAAAAAATGATACTAGGTATCAGAGCAATTGGCATAGCTCCATAGGAGTATTATTTTTTCTGGTGTATCATCACGTCAATACAGATCTAGACACATGATTGTGAGATTACAGTATATGAAGTGGCCAGTCCTTTGGCTTTATCTCTCCCTGTCAGACAAATTGAATTGCTTTCCAAATTTCATTTTTTGAACTTGAAGCCAATTTTAGTTATGGGAGAACAAAAGCAATTTTAACTTCCATGATTTATTCACTTAACCTTAATAAAGCTGAAAAATAACAGTCTATTTGGTAATGGTAATCAAAATGGGCTTGCAAACCACTGGAATTAAAGTACAGTAATGAAAGTGCTGACAGATCCTTTACTGTAGTGATGGGAACAGTATTTCTGCCTTATCCACACTATAATCTGTAGATATAGCTTTGTTCTCTTAGTGAAGTGTGGAGAGCGATTTATTATCATTGTTAGCATGGACAGGCAAATAACCTAACACACTTCTCAAAATAATGGTGTGTAAGTGAAATCCAGTCTGTCACAAGACCAAAAATAATACTGTAGATTTTGGCCTCGTTCATCCAAGGATCTCAAAGTGCTCAGCTACCATTAAATGTTGCCTGCTTATTCCTGCCCTTCAGATGGGGAAACTGAGGAGCTGACAGATCAAGGATACAATTCTTATATGATTTTTTTTTATAGAAGTGTTTTTTTACTGATTGCAATAGAACCTGAACTGGGTGTCATATGACTGGATAACAGAAGACATCCACAGAAAAGCCCACCCTAACAAAAACTTCTTTTTTGTACCTAAGGACTTACAGTGGTCCCAAAGACTGTCAGTGTCTTCATCAAGCTTGAATTACATAATCACGCATTCCAATTCTGTTGAGTTGTACTGAAAATTATCTGTCTGTGGTTGCTGGCTAATACTTTATATGAAGTAATACTATATGCTATTAACACTGGCTAATACTGCAGTTTGGTGGTGAAGATGAGCTCAAGGTTCACGATTCCAAAATCACTCAACGTTCAAAGATGCTGCACAGATCTGTAAAAACCATGGATCATACCACCCTAGGATATAATGTTTGATGTTCTGATGGTGATCCTATAGATCACCTACTTCTCTGCAAGGTCTTCACCTAAGGTGGAAAGGTCTTAAAGATATAACTCCTGTTGAAAGGGCTGAAAAGTGAGATTTCTATGATGTGCGTGCTGCTCAATGCCATTTAATACAGTCTTTGGTTACACAAATACACTTGTGGTCTCTTACAAGACTCCTGTCTCTCAGCACACAGGCAAGGGGACTTAATTCATGCACACAGGTATTTTACTTCACCTTCACCATTTAATGCTCAAGACCTCCTGCCATATCCATTGCACGCTCCTTAAACCCTGTTCTGATGACAGAACTAATTTCCTCAAGAGATTTGCTCCAGTGCTCAGTACTATATCAGATGATTGCTTTGCAACTATCTATTAATTTATAATCACAACGTCCTCTGCAGGGAAGAGGTCATTTTGCCCCCATTTTATGGTTGGAATGTTACCAGACAAAATGGAGATGAAGTCAAAAGTAACCACCGCTGTTGGCTGTCTAATTCTGCCAATCTGCCTACAACCAGATTCCAAAACATCTAAGAACACTATGAGTTAGGAGTGCTGCTGAGAGTGACCTTAGCTTAGGCTGGTTGGGTGTTCTACAGCTAACACCAGGCTGCACAGAAGAGGAGGAAATGCATGCAATGAGACTCTGAAAAAGTCACTAGGAGTGACTTTAACTTTGTGCTGGAATTTTACCATGGCAGCATTTATGGGGCTTAAACATTAGATACTCTCACCTAAATCGTCAAGCCATTGGATTAATTCACTTTAAGTACCTCAACAAGTGAGGGGGAGAGCTTGCAGAAACCAACCCTCTCTGCTACTCAGCTCTGATTCTTTCTCAGAAATAAAAGACATATACCATATGAAGTTGTGAATTAAAATTTATTCTGAAAATATTTTATTCTGCATCTGTGTAAATGTTTATATACATATGCAGAGCCACCTTTTCAGACTCTAAAAAGAATGCTCCCTACTGTTAACTCTACACATCAAACCTCCAGCCAAGGACCATCCATGCTTTATCAAATTCCGGTTAACTGTAACTGCTCAAGCTCTCAAGCCCATGGACATCAATGAGACCACAAACATGTCTAAGGTATATAAGGACATAGGTGTAAGACAATGAGAACAAACAAGAATCACTTAGAAGCTATTTCTGCTCGTGGGATCTTTTACCATTTGTAATGTTACAGAGCTGTAACTACACATGATTTTTGAAATGGTGACTGATTCTCCAGAGCTGGCCATTAAATCAGGCAAAAACTCAGTCTTTAAATCAAAGTTCTTTTATCAGTGAGGTATGTCTTTTATAGATTTTCTGTCCATTTTTCATTATCCTCCTCTAAAAATATAAAGGTGTGGGAATGCCTCCAGATGATTTTAATATCGCTCCTTTCCTTGAAGCACCTGATTTGGACGATGGGGAGGAGGTTACACAGCTTGAAGAGTATGGGAAGGCAGAGAGTGAGGGTCCCAGGAGAGACCTCAGAGCCTGCAGATCATGCTCAGATGGAGAGGTTGCTGAACTGGGCCACAGAAACACTGGAAAGAAAACCTGCTAGGGAGCAGAGGGGAGGCTGCAGAGTTTGCTGGAACTTAAAAAAGTTAATGAACTGACTGCAAATAGAACTTGAAGTGAGCTCTGATTTTCGTCTTTTAGAGCATTGCAAGAGGAGTTGGCTACAAGCGTTTTCTATTTCTGTTATAGATTCCTTACTTTGAATTTACTGGAAATATACTAGCCTGTATCTGAACACAGTCTGACTTTTGACTTGAAAAACCTTTTGATCCGCTTTTGGAAGTTTGTTTGAGGGTAGAGAGAGCTTGCCTCTCTTCATTTCTCTCCTCATTCTCTGATGCTGTACACTAATGGAGAACAGGAGAGTGGTAACAGGGGTTTCCTGGACGATGTCTTCAGAGAGGACACGAGGCAAAGGTGATTTCCAGAAGCAAGGTGAACCATGTTGGACCAATTGTCTGTCCCAGTACAGCAAATTCTGCTAAGGACCCCCCAAAAATTTCAGTATTTTCCTGCCCGGCAGTCTCTGAAAGTGTAATGCAAACTAGTTTTTTGGTTCAGCAATAGAACTTGATAATTTCTTTTCAGTGGAATAAAGAATGAAGCACAGTCCTTCTTCTCCGTTATAAAAGCATGTGAGCTGAAAAAAGACCCATAAGCAGCAGTGAGAATGGTTGGTAAGTTGCTTCTTATTCTTTGATATATAAATTTTTATGTAAACTGACACTGGTTTTATCAAATATAATGGTATCTTACTAGTATGAGATCTTAGCATAAAACTCAACTAATGAGTCTTCCTTGGAAAATGGGAAGATGCTCCCATCCATAGATTACGTTACTTATCGAGCAAATTATATTTTCAGATGTAATTCATGGCACTGCTCTTGCTTTAATTTTGTTTTCTAAACATAAAAGCTTGTGTTTCACACACGTTTGTACAGAAAGTCTCTATCATTACAGGACTAAGAAGAAGAATAAAAAAGGGATAAAGCAACCTGCTTACAGACATGCTGTAGCTGTAATGACCTTTTCTGCATTTTCAACTCAATAGAAACAAATGCCAGACTGGACACAAGCCATACAGACATTTAATAGACAGCGGCCAGCAATGCGGTGGCCATTTGCTGGCACATGACAATAAATGAGAACATCTGAAAAAGTACCAAGACCCAGTTTATTTTTAAAGTAGTTTCTAAGATAAATAAAAATAACCTCTTCTAGAGGAAAACAGAACATCTTGGTTTGGAATCTGAACATATGAAATTTGCTTTATTTTTTTTGTTACTGACAGCATTAACCCACTGATTAATTATCACATCACTTTATATCTTATAAAGTAGTGCTGAGTGTTGCCTCGGTGACTTGTTTAAACTAAACTTTGGAGGAGAAAAAGTAGTTCATAATTTTTCATTTCAGGTATCCACTTTGCATTGTGGATGCTTATTTGATGCAAATTGATCTAGAAACTAGGAAAGTTAAAATAAAGAAGTTTCAAGGGGAAAAATATTTAGGGAAAAAGACCACAAATGCTTGGAAGTGTGCTTCACAGTTTATCAATCCTTTTGTCAACAAAATGAGCTTCTACAGCTTTAAAACTTGTCTTCATAGTCGGACTTTTGCACCTTAGGTTAGATAGCTGCTAATTAAGATATTACTTAAAATGTATTTTCCTCAGTCAGTGTACACACATCCAACAAGTGTATTCTAAGATTGAGCCAAGAATAAATATTTGTGGTTTGATGAAAACACAGGGGAGTGTTCATATCAACTTTTATAAACAATTGAAGTGACTGTAGATAATCCAGCATTATTTATTTTGATGTAAAAAGTCCTATGCTGATATAAACATCCTCAATGCAAAATTACTTGTTACTGCTTTTGTAAATGCAAGATCATAAACAAATTTCTGGGGACAGGTAAATTTGGAGAATATTAAGCTTAGTGACCAATATCACCTACCTCAGGGTGAAGAGCAAGAGACTTCATCATAAGAAATTGCAAGATAATTTGTACATACCTTTTTAATGATAAACACTGTTTAGCAGATGATTTTGTATATTCCACAACAGTTTTAGTTTGAAATATTCCTCTTTAATGTAGTTTTCTAAGTTCATATGGTCTTATCAGCATAAAAAATCCCTCCATTTTTGAATATGGGCATGTATTTTACCTCACCACAGTCTCACAGGATTAAGTTCCAGAGGCTAAATATGGATTTTTTTAAAGCCTTCCTCTTCATTATTTTGGAATTCCCCTATTTTCAGTTTTCTTGAAAGCTTTCATTATTATACAACTGCATGTATACTAATACTTGTTCTTTTACATCATTCATTGTTTTAAACAGTTTTATCACCTTCATTTTTATTCACTTTCTTTGTAAAATAAACACATCTAACATTTTCTTCCTCTCTTCAAATGGAAGTTTTACATTCCTGTGTTATTTTTCAGTCTATCTCTGAGCATGCTGTGTGTTTGGCTTGTATTTTGGGGAGTGGAAAGTTGAAAACTGGACAGAGAATTGTAAGAGTAAAAAGAAACTGTCTTCATAAAGCCATTGTAATGTTTTCTGTATTAGTTTTTATCCCATTCTTCATGCATCCAAATATTTTTATTTATTAAATTTTTGGCTTTCCAGCCCCTAGTGTACACGGAGCAGGAGTTTCATCTATCTCTTTAGAATAAAATAATGTTATTTTCCTGGAATGGGCACAGTTACTATAGAACCTAATAAGGCATTGTACCAGATGCATACTGCTTCTTCCAATTTATAGCAGAAACACATTGCATATTTTAAGTTTTCTGAATAATTTGTTGTAATCACTGGCCTTACCTCATCTCTCTTGTGTACATCAATGTGGTTGTAAATTTGATCATAAATATTTGCATGCATAGGAAAACAGAACTCCTGCATATCCCACGCTTATGGGAGCAATTAAGTGTCTTTCTCGAGTTGCAGGTGGCCATTTTGAACATCGACTTTTTGAAGACTTGCAAAATAATTCCTTACTAGGACTCTTAGTTAAAATTTCCTGATTGAGGGCTGAATGGCACAAGAATCTTGTTGCCTTTGGGCCAGCAAGCTATTTTCTGTTTTGCTAATCTAAATATCTTCTGCCTGGGTCATTGCCTGAGGTTGTGACTTGCAACTCAGTAAATGTCCATTTTTCTTTTCTTGAAGAAATAGGAAGGCATCCCTATGTATTCAGGATGGATAGAAACTTTTTGTGCTGATTAAAGCTTGCAGGCCTAATCCTTGGACCTGTGCCACTTGACACCAGTCAGCTAAGGAGTTTGCCTTTTGATATTACTTTTCAATTCTGTCCTTCGGACTTCTGCTAAGTGGTACAGAAAACAAAACAAAAAAAACCCACAAGCCTGCAGGGAGGTTGCTTGTCTGTCTCCTTGAATTGTATTAGATTAAGAGGGAAAGCAGTTGCACTTCTTCAACAGTTTCCTTATAGGCATTGGCAGTGCCAGATAGTCACAACCACTATGCTCTTCTCCAGCAGAAGCTTCAGTCCCTACGTAGGGGAGAATGTGGCACATCATCCTTCTTGGCTTGGGCAGGGACTTGATGTTAGAAAGTTTTTTATATGTTCTGGGCCCAAAACTTGGAACTATTCTATTCACGTGAGATGTCTTTTATCCTGGTGGGCTAATCAGACTCTAAGTAAAATGCAGAAACAAAGTTTGTAGGATCATAAATATTTGATATTGTAGGACCAGCCAAGTGTTTGTAGGATGCCTAAATTAATCTCCTAACAAGAAAGAATGATAGCAAAATTAACTCCTGTGAGCACTTCATATGCACAAAGATCTCGCTTTTTGAAAATAACATCTGATTTTTAACAGCTTTTTTTAATCAAGAGAAAGGAACTCCCTGAAGGAGCTGTGTGCTTACTTGGTGCTATTCCTAAAACTCCTCTGAATACCTGCATATCATGCTTACCAATTGAACTGTTAAGTCAGAAGGCACTAAAGCCTATATTTTAATGTGACACGGTTTCCTCCTTTTCACCTTCTGAAAGCACCCCCAAATCAAACCCATGATGTGTAATTCTGGTGGCCTGGTCCTCACACCAGAGCTGCCATCTGCCAGCATCTTAGGCAAGGAGCAGAAATGGACACACCTGATTTAGGAGGACAGAGGGTGTTTTCTTCTCTTGTCACGGAAATAGTAATTGTACAAAATATTTTATTATTAATATTGAAAATGTCCTCTGGTTGGAAACTCATTTGCATCAGCATGCTGCCCTCTGCTTGTTATTTCTTCGCTGCAGAAAGGTACTTCTCAATGTTATCTATATGAGAAGCTTTTAGATTTACTTTCTTTAGTTTGTGAGGGTTTTTTCCCCTAACTGCTGAATAGTGCAAATAACCTGTAGATCTATGCTGAGATAAGGAATATTGAAGGGAATTTTTGCTCAAGGCCACTGTGCTCAAACAGACCTGGGCAGCTCCTACAAAACCCTGTAATCAAGACTCAGAAGATGACCTTGATCTACCTCTCCCTTCGAGCCCCCAAGTCAGTGAGTGTTAGACTGGATATTGAAAGTTAATGAGGCTGCAGCTAGAATAAGTCACGTGTGAGACTGTGGATGTAGCACAGATGGCTGAGGAGGATCACAAGCAGCTTTCCTGTTGGATGGAAGGTTAGGGAGCCAGCAGTGAAGTTCAGCCAGGACCTAGGTAAAGGTAGGGAGAATCCTAATTCCTTGTGGGACACAGGAATTAGACTGATGGGCTATGTCTATCAGTCAGCATGAAACAGCTCATTTTCAGTACTGCATTAGCTGTAACAACTACCCCAATACTTGCACTCAGTGCCTTATGCTGCTGTGGTTGGGCCATCCCTGGATATACCCAGGTGATGAAGTATGACACTTCCACAATGCACAGATTTAATATGCTTTTATTATGAATGTTGTGCTGGGGGAAAGTATTGGGTCGACCAGGTGACTGATCACGGAATCTCTGGCGTTCAGCAGCTGGAACTGCAGAATCAGTGACAGCCTTTTTTTGCCCTTGGCACTAGACTTGATATTTACTTAGCACTGATTTTCTTTGATTAAGAAATTGGTTAAGCTATCACAGACATCCCTCCTGTCTCTCTCTTCTCATCTTAACTTGAACTGGCTATGTAGCAAAAATGAAAGCAACAGTCAAAATCCGTGAAGGACTGTACTGCAAAAAAATCTGGAGGGGAACAAAAGTTATAAACTCCTAATAACACACAGTTTCTTTTCTCCTCGATTGTGAGACTGGCTTTCATACCTGCAACATGAACCACTGTTTTCTTCTGTGGTTTTCAAGTTAATAGATAGTTAATCTTTTGGGTATTAATAGTCAAAACCATTTTGGAATACTTTCCTAGACATGGTTTAGAACAAACTAAACTTTAATATGATTTTGTAGTATTAAAAAGGCAATAGATTTGTCTTTCTTTCTTAGGGCACAATCTCAGCATCATGTTTGCAGGAGATCTGCAGTCAGATTCCATGACAGCAGAGTTCAGCTAGAAAGAAAAAAATAGGACCTTCCAAAAACCTGCTGAGAGTTACCTTCTTACAAAACACAAGTAAAGAACAAAAGCTTAAGTATTCATGTAAAAGTGACGCAACATCAAGACTAATAACAGCATATGGATATAATTTTTCCTCTAAAACTGGCAATTATGATTCACAGTCTATAAGTTTTTACTCTTGCCCTATCTTCTATTTCTAAAAGTAAAGCAAGGTTAAAGACAGCTGATAACTCTGAAGGGAAAAAGCCAATCTGTCAACTGAATTCAAAAGGTTGACAAAGCAGAGGCATGATATTAAAACAATTAGAAGATCCATGGCACTTAATTAGAAAGAATGTCCTTATAGCTGAGCTCGAGAACAGAGTATTGTTGTAGTATCTGTACAGTCATACAGCAAGCAATATATCCTAATGGGCTTTATAGCTAATGAAGAATGACACAGAATGCAAATCTCTTATTAATCTGGATTAAGTAGAGAAAACAAACTTGTTTTAAACCTAGCCTTATAAACAGAAGGTCTAATCCTGAGCCTGCTTATATAGGGGTGTTAAACTAAATACAGTAGAAATGGTGTGTTTGCTCAGTGGTGGAGAACAAAGCAGGAAGCAGCCCTACAGACTGCCAGCAAGGGGGTTACTCTTTGCAGTGAAATATGAGTCACGGGATCTCACACACAATTAATAAGCCAAAATCAACACAGGCGGGGAACATTAGGCTCATTTGTTTAATTATTCACTACAGGCAAAGTCTGTTGTTCATTTGATTTCAGAATCTGGGCAGCACCGTTTTGCGCTGGATCGGACCCCATTCAGATCTGCCTCTAGACCAAACAAGGGAGTTTCTGATCCAAGCAATGGCCACATCTAAGAACTTTGGATAAAGTAGTATTTAGCTTTTGTCTAGGAGTTATGAACTGTCTGCAAGGTATAATGGCTTAAATTGACACATGCCAAAAGATCACTAAACTTTCAACAGCTGTATTATGTATCAAAAGCATTTTTATATATAACATTCACAAGGAAAACAATAACAGACTAAAATCAGCTTCATTCAAACACTCAGGAATTTGGTGAGAATCTTGATTATTGCTCTTTGAAGAACACTTCTGTGATTAAAATACACCATTTCAGCTGGTGGAAACATTTCATGCAGACGTGTCTGTGTTAACAGCGGATTAAATGGAACATTTTATCACATTTCATAGGCAGGTTTTTAAAAGATAAAGATTATTGGGTTTGATCATCAGAATTTGTGTGGCTGGAGAGAATTTTATTTTGTGACATTCTTCCAAAGACTTACATTCAGCCCACTGTAAGCAGAAAGATGCCCACACTTCAAAATCTCTCAGAAAACTGAGCAGTGATTTGTAAGCCATTCCTACAGGGCAGTAATTATTTTGCACAAAGGGAAACTAAGGTATCATTTATCTTTTTGCCACGTAATACTGACTGATAAGAAACCGACACTGAATTTACTATTCATTTATTTTCTGAAGGAAAGGTGAAATCAGCTAGCTTTCCTCAGGTATTGACAATGGGATCTAGCCATCGAGCTGACTCAGTGCTTGTACGAGGAAGAGAGAATTGATGGCGAATATCAGGCATCAGCTTTTCTGCAACAATGAAGAAAATACTGATCACATAGATAAAACTGTTGCTAGCTTAAAATATACACTAAGCAGAGTTAAAAGGAAAGATTCTTCACTGTGTTCCTGTGAACATATTCAGGCATTTAGTGCATGTCTGGATGTTCAAGAGTCCTGACCTCCCTCAGCTGGTCTATGGATTTCAGTATTTAAGTAGCTGAGCAGGAGCTTGCAGGCTCAGCACTTCTGTGCATCAGGCCACCTGTTGAAGTGCCTAAATATAGCCCTCTGAGCTTAACCTCAGGCTTGACAACCTTGGCTATTACAAACTGCTATTGCACCTCTAGCAGTTATTCAAAAAGCAGTTCAAGGATCCCGTGGGTCAGGAAATTAGCAGGAAGACATCTCCAGCTCTCTCCATGCAGAGAGAAAGGCAAAGCTGAATGCATTAGCAAATAATATAATGAGATTTGGCAAATAGCTGAAGCGTGAAGAACCACTGTGTTATCACTTAACACTAAAGCTGATGCCCAGCTGAAGCCTGCCACTAAAGAGCTAATGCAAACTGAATTGTACTCACTTCTTTTAGTGGGTGTATCATGTTTAGCTTACAAAAGGAGAAAAATCTAACTGTAATATATAGCTCAAATATGAAAACTCATAATGTTTCTCCAGTACTGGATGTATCTCTTTATCTCTCCTTGTAAACACTGATTTGGTTTGGGAGCCGCAAAAGTTACTGGAAAACAGATTTTAGTGATTAAAACAAAACAGGTAGACTCTAAGCTCTGAGGATGTAATTATTATGCCCAGGGATGCTTGCATGTGACCATTTGTTTTTTAAACAAGATCAGTGCAGCATAAGTAAATAGATCTGTATATGCAGCTGTAGTGTTATTGAGGAGACTCACACCAGTCTAGTTATTCCAGTCCGGTGGAAATAACCACTTGCAATCTTAAAAATACCCCTTTTATATTGCTAGGTCTGCAGAGATGTTACATTTTGTGTAAATTTCTGTGTATATTATGTAAACAGCGCTGTTACCCTCTAAGTGAACACAGCCCTTGGATTAGCAATTTTTACAAGATCATCAGGCAGGATCTTGTCAACAGGATTAGTTTACCTCATTTTCAGACTAAGAGAGAAAACAAGAATCTGGATTCTCAGAACAGTTGGTAAGCATAAACAAAAATACCACGGCAGTACAATCACTTCTCAATTGAAAAATAATACTGTTTTTCTGTCCAGAATGCCAGAGAAGCCATTGAGGAACATGTGACAGAATGCTGGGAAAGAACAGACTGTTATAAAAGCCAGTGCAGTTACAGTAATCGATGTGCTGCTCTGCGGGGGATCTTGGTCAGGGACCACCCGTTCTGGAGAACACTTTCAGCTGGTCTTGATAAAGCGAACACTGCCAGCACAAGTAGAGAGATCTATTTCCAGTGAGAACTTTGAACCTTTTTTATGGTTAGCTGACCCCTTCAACAACCACCTGACAAGCAGTGATGTTCCACCAGTGTCTGCTGGGCATGCTGGATGCTTCGTATCAAGCAGCCAGGGAAGCACAGCCTCTAGGCGGGAAGCCAAATATTACCACAGGGAACCAAGTACTAGCTCCCATGCCATGTGCTCACATGCAGCTTTGTGTCCCGTGTACATCTCCACCATGTCACTGCCTCGGACAGGGCTGCAGACCTGTCATACAATAGCTCTAGTTTTACACCCTAGAGATCATTATAGCAGGAGAAAGTTACTCCTCAAAAAGTTCTCTGTGAGTACTTTGCACTCACAGATGGCTGCTGGACTGTTATACAAGTAACTTCTTTGCTACCAACTTTCATATGCAAGTGTTTTTCAGTGAATCTTACACTTAAATAGGAAAGATGAAGATCACTCAGAGTCAAGCTGCAGGACCTTTCTTGTCTGATGGATTGCAATATGCGTGGAATAGAGGTTTTGGTCCTGTTTTACCTCCAGTTAATTGATTACCAATTAACTTGAGTTAGCTGAATTCAACACTAAGTGCTGGTCTAGACATGCCACAAATGTTTGTTCCAGGAAATTCAGAAGAAAAACCACAAGTATTTGAATTCTGAAAGAAAAAATGTGTGGAATATTCAGACTAGCATTAGCAATTGTGCTATTAGGTCAAGTTAGCATTGCAATTAATTACTGTGGGGTAAAGGGTACTAAAAGTGCTGGCACTGACATTACCTAATAAATTTGGTGTTCCAGATTGCCACTGACAGAAAATTAATTCTTTCATATCACTTGGAGCTGGTCAGTAGATATGTGAGAATTCACATATGTGAGATCTCAGAGTAGAAGGTTATAATAAATATGTAAATGCTTTGGGTAAAATAAACTTAGCTACACAAACATTAACAACTTTCTTGTTTATAATTTCTATGTGTTACTTAAAGTACTAACAATGTATTTACATTACATCTTTGCTTTGGTATGTTAATTAACTTAAGCTTAACAGTCATAAACCACCAGGAATGTAATGAAGAAAACTAGTATTTGCTTTACTACCTTTTTCCATACTTTAAAATATTGATGTAAGCTTAGTTTTTACATTCTTATGCTTTTCCCATCTTTTAAGTCTCCCCCCTTTGTCTTTTTAAATCTTTGTTCTTCATGGGTGGGAGCAAGCAGCTCCACATCTCAACCTGTTCCAATTAAAGTAAAATAAAACCCAACATTGTAACATTTTCTTTGACTGACATCTTCCAGAAATAAGTGTTATGATCAAATGATAAGTCAGTTCCTGCCCCATGCACAGTACATTTATGTTCTTAGTCACAGCCTCCCACAGCTCTGCTCCCAGCCAAGTGGGATATCTAATGGTATTTGCAGTTTGCACCTAACATTTTATCCCCTGCTTTTCCACAGGCAAACCTCTTAGTTTCCTTGCATTATGTAGCCGCAGTGAAGGGTCACCGATACCTCCCGTCTACCACACAGTGTTTGTAGAGTGGGAGCCAACCATGTGAGCCTCATGTTCAGCGTACCTGTCCTCATGAGCTTGGGAGAGGAGGCTATCAGACCACTTGCCTCACATCCAGGCTGACCTAACACATACAGAGATCCCACCTGTGATGCCAGCTTCCGAAGCTCCTTTCTGTCCCTGTCCTGTACATGAGGAAAACTCTCTCAGAAAATCCCTGTATCACAACCCCACATGTAAGTCAGATGCGTGAAGAAAGGGGTGACAGCAGCTTTCCCTAAATACTTAAAAGGGGCTTATAAAATGAGGGAGGGGGACTTTCTACATGGACAGATAGTGACAGGACAAGGGGGAATGGTTTTAAAGTGGAAGAGGGCAGGTTTAGATTAGATGTTAGAGGAAATTCTTTACTGAGAGAATGATGCATCACTGGAAAAGGTTGGCCAGAAAAGTTGTGAATGCCCCATCCCTGGAAGTGTTCAAGCTGGGTTGTATGGGACTTCGAGAAACCTGGTCTACTGGAAGGTGTCCCTGCCCATGGTGAGGGGGCTGGGAATAGATGATCTTTAAGATTCCTTCCAACCCAAACCATTCTATGATACTATGATATACAAAGACAATGGGATTAATTATGAGCAAGGCCACTCCATGAGGAAGAACAAGCTGGGAGCTGAGGATGACTATAACACAGACAAGAGTCTCACCAACAAAATACAGCCCTTGAGCAGGGGTAGTCAAAGAACAGGAGATCTATAGGCTTTACCAGCCCCCCACTGAACACAAAGAGGTGAAAGTCAAGTCCTAGACCAACTCAGGAAAAACAGTAGCAATTTGGAAAGACCAGAAGTTGAAAGGAAGCTTGATGTCAATGAGGTACTGGTCAAGTCTTTACCTCTGGGGGCTGCTGAGCTTCTGCTGAAATAAGTTAAAGTGAAAAACATTGTTGTATTTAATAATCTGGCTGCTCATGCCCAAGTTTTTGGGGCACGTGAGCTGGGCTGGTGATGGAAAAGGTCTGGCTGATATGGGTTTAACAGGGAAATACAAAAAACCAAGATGGATTTGCAGGACTGTGTGTGCTCAAGGAAGTTTGTTACTGGACTGATGTCAGCAGTGGAAAAAGGCCCCATATGAAAATGGTCTGTTTTGGCAGATGATTGAATAATCAGGCTGTTTTCTAGAAAGCTAAACCTACCTAACTTTGGTAGCAAATGCCTGGGAATGTGTGCCTGCTGGCCTCTCACAGATTCTGGCCTTATTTATGAGGAGATTGTGAGCCTGGTGAAATTGGGCAAGCAGGCTGTAGGAATGCGGGAAGGGGCTGGAATACTTTAGTGGTAGAAACTGAAATTAGCAAAGAATGGAGCTTGTGGCATAGGTATGTGGATGTTATTGTCACAGGCAAAATTCTGACTGTTGAGGGGAAGTAACCCAACCATCTTGGAGAAAGTTGGTGTGATGCTGGAGGTCTTGTTACAGGATTTCGTCCTCTCTCTTTGTGAGTGAAGCAGAAATGGGGTAGAAACCAGTCTGCCTGCCTGCTGGTTTCATAGACCCAGAGAACATTCGAGACTGAAAGAGACCTTTGGCAGTCATCTTGTCAAACCCTCTTGCTTAAGAGCATAGGTCCACATCCAGATGGCTTTTGCATATCTCTAAGGAGGAGTACAGTTTGGGGATGGTGCAATGAGGACCGGGGAGTTTACACTTGGAGGAGACCCATGAGTTTCTTCCAATATCTGGCTTTGGTTTGGTCCTCACCAATCCTTAATGATGGGGCAATTATTGCCTGTTAGGACCGTTGAGGCATTGACAAGAATCTGGGCTTCCCCAGAGTAAAATGATGGTTATGTAGGAAATATAAATGATGCTGATGGCAGTTCTTTTTCTCTGAAAGTCAACTGAAAAGTGTTACCTGATGCTATTCTTTAAAGCTGTCATGCTTAGACCATTCAGGATCAATTCCCTTGCATTTTTTTAGTACTGTCCAGATCAGGTTACCTGTTTGATAACCTTTTCATCATATCAAATTAGTAGCTGCAAAAGCCTTCACATACTTTCCCTAGAATATATTTGCTGTTATGCATTGTTAGTTGTATAGCTGTTTTTCATTGAAACATGCCTCTTTCAGAAAGAGAAAAGGGATTTTGTAGCTTTGGATGTAGCATATTAACTTCTTAATTCCCAAGCAATGTTCTTAATTAGTATTCAAACTGGTGTCATCTGGTAGCTGTGCTTCCTGGAGGCACTGTATCCATATAAACACACTTACTGCTTATTTTCTATGTGACTTTTAGACCCTACTATATGCTGAATAACAGGCTATATGAATGCAGTGTCTCACTTTTTTATCTAGATTTTGATTTTCTCAGATTTCATTTTACCTATAGAATGGTAAATTAGAGCCTCAGATGGACTCAACTCATTATGAATCAGCTATTATTTTTTGAGAATAGCAAAAAAGCAAAGTTATGGAAACATCTTTTTTCCCACTTTTGTTGTTATCATTAAGCTTTTCAAGCTTAGTTTCATAATAATGCCTAAACATCAGTGGGGAATGGGGTCTTACTGATGTAAGGCTTTTTGCTGATGTGCTTGAGTGCCTCCACTGAAGTGATTAGAGTATAACAGCTGAAATAGACACAAAATAGAAAAAAAAAAGGAAGCAAATGCTCTTTCAGGAGCTCAGTAAACGTAGGAAAACATGGCAAAGGGGGTAATAGGCAGCTGTTGCATCCTTGGGTATCTGTAGTACAATGCAGTAGTCTGCCTACCCATGAGACCTACTGATGAGGCTACTGCCTCCTTACTTGAACTGCTAGCACCTTTACTTTGCAAACATATGGAGAAGTACTTAAAAAATCTGTATATATATGAAGATTTAGATGCTCTCAAAGCTTCAAGTCCTAAGTTTGGAAGCTGCAGCTTTCTTAACCTAGAGAAAACACCTTGGTGTACAACACCAAGGGCTGATTTTCATACATGTTACTTCAGATCAGTGAAGTGCACAGAGTAGCACTGCATGTAAGATGGCTAAGTTCTTTTTTTTAGATAAGGATCATTATTTACTATTTCAGGGATCAAATACAGGCTTTATGCAGCTACTGCGCTCAGAAGAAAGGGAACCAGCCAGGCCTTACTGTGCTAAAGATGACTGATTTCTTAACTGGGCATAGAGTGCCACCTGCAGCACCAACTTAGAAGATGAAAATGAAATAAATAAAGCCATAGCCATGACTGAAGTGAATGTAATATTATTATTTTAATAGTGTAATGGACAAATCCACAGGACTGAAATTTGAGAACATTTAAAAAAAAAAAAACAACCCGAAGGTGCCTCTTATTTGTCTTGAAAATAGCATAGAGAAATTAATGAATAATCAAAATGAGTAAAAGAATTGATAAAACCAATACATAATTTAGCAAGAAAATATATTGTGAATTTTTAGGTCGACTCTATCCAGAAATATATGTGAAAAGACATAATGAATGTCAAATATATCTTGCAATTAAATTTATTTTAAGGAGCCCTTAATAGTCCTTGAAGATTCCTTAAGACTTGGAAACTTACACTTTGATTAATATTAATTTAAAAAGGGTATTTGAAAATATATGGTGAGTACTCATCATTGAAATGGATGGAAACTCCTCAATTCCTAAACAGTTAGATGAATCCGAGCTTTTAAACAGATTTCATAGCTGCTTGTCTCTTCATGTGGGCAAACTACCATCCCATATTTCCATACACTTGAAATCTGAGGAAATTGCAGCTTATAAAAAAGCTTGCTTTAAAAATATTTACAAATTAATTTGGAAACATCTCAAACATATTTTACACTTCAGCAGAGTAGTGCATGCAGTCATTAAAGTAATCTGCAGATGGGAGGTGATCTTTAAGAAACTCAGAAGTACAAGAAATCTGGAAAGGAAAAGGCAGATGGTGGTTGCAGCTCTGGCATCTTTTCACTGGTGCCTTGTGACCATTGTATCTCTGACTTTGGATGAAAAGCAAGAAAAAGCATCAATGTAGTATGTATACACTGGGCTACAGCCATGGCTCCCAGATGCCGACACCATATTGCTGATTTACACAGCACATTACAAGGAAACTACCATGCTAACCCCAAAAAACTCTGGTGACTTTGGGAATTGCTCTAAGAATTTTGTTTTAGTTACCACCAGCCTGAGTTTGTTGTTCAAAAGCCAGTGGTAATTTTACTGTCAAGATACAAGGGCAAAGGAATTGGCCTGTATTTTTAGGACCAAATGGAATCAGAATTTTATTTTTAAAGCAAAACAACTTCTTTGCTGCTGTTCTCAAAGGAAAAAAAATAATTAAGAAGGGTATGATACAAAAGCACTCAGTACTCCATTTCAGAGATAAATTGCAGCTTTGAGGTTAAATGATGTTTGTAAGAATATTTGTTGTAATCCATTAGCCTGAGTGACACTTTGTACAAGTTTCCATTTTTTTCTGAAATACCCTTTGCATAATTTTAAAAGAAAACAACACTAACCCCCCCTCTCAATATTCCTGCTGGTTTCTGGGCTAAACAAAAAAAAACCCCAAAACCTAAACTGAGAAAAACACAGTCATTAAGATCATCTTGGGAGCTAAGCGGTTTGAATAAGTCGAGAGGACACTGGAGACACCAGTGTTCTGTTGATTATGAATTTGCATTTTCAAATTGAGCAAAAAAAGTTGAAAACTTTAAAAGAAAATTAAAATGGAAGTATAACTAACATAACTGACATACAGATTGCTACTAAAAATGTCCTCTGTTTCTGAACTTTATTAGGCACAGCCAATTTAATCAAAACAAGCCAGTCATGGTTAACATAGTATCAAGAATAGAAACACATTTTACAAGTTCAATTACTTAAAGGACAAAATAAAGACTCCTAGGTTCTTAATGAAGGATCTAGAGAAATGATGTCATATTTCTGAAATTAAAGAATATGAAAATAATTTTCTGTCACTCATTCTGAAAAAACCTTTGAAATCATGAGTGAATTTTCATCAAATACAAATTATTCAGCTAACTGTAGTTTTCAATCTAAGGTGGATTTGCAGGGGAACATTGAAACACTGTTTTTCCTTTAGTTTCAATATTAGCATAATGCTGATTTTTTTGTATATATACACCCTTGGATTATGTCAAGTAATGTTCAAGGAACCTGAAAGTTCAAAGTTTGAAAGTCTATTCAAATATAAATAGCTCATAGTAGTGTTATAGCTCCATCTCTTACACTGCTAATGGAAAAGTGTGCGTGTGTAGGGCTTTTACTCCATAGGACCTTACAGAGAAAAACCTACGTTTGTGATAAGGACATTTCAGTCATGTCTGACTGTGGTATGATTTGTACACTTGTCTTGAATTCCAGATGACTGATTGGAAAGGCAATGAGTCTGAGGTAGCCTAGAATCCTAGCAGAGTCTTCTGTTTCTTTTTCGGAAGATGCACAGTTTAAGGACTGGCAAGGCAGGCTTGGGTTGCTTAAGCCCCTTAAGTCCATGCACCATGGGGAATAATTGGCCTTTATGCCACCTGGCCTTCCCAAACATACAACTCATCAGAAGTGGGGTGCCCATCTCTTTCCTTTCATATTACCTGAAGTACAGGGTGTTCCCAAGTGTGTGTGAGAGAAAGCCAGGAATTGCTGCTGCAGGGCAGTTTGACTGGGTCTCTAGGGAAAAAAAGCATCCCTCTGAAAACAACTGATTGTGGGCTAAGTCTTAAAATAAGAAAATCTAGTATTAGAATCTCCACAAGAGGGCATTATTAAATATTAAAATAGCATTAGTTTCAAGAGCACGTGTGTGAAAGTGCTGGTGACAATATGATTCATCAGATGCAATTTATTTTCACTCAGTTTTTCATAGAGCTACCCGAGGTCTGAGATTAAGAACTCCTAAGACTGAGATAAAGGTGAGGAGAGGCAGCAAATATCAGTCCTCCAAGTTATCTGTAGCACAGATTATGCGTATTTAGTGTTGCCAGCTCCCCATCATCCTAGTGGGATGGAAAGGAGATTATGAAATGATATCCTGGAGGTCAATGCTCCAAAAAAAAAAAAAATAAGCCTTGCCCAGTAACTAACGTGAGACTATACTTAATACTATCTAGTCCATTAGAAGATAATGGATTTACTTGGTGATATAGCAATGTGGTTATGTAGCTTGTTGGACACACACTTAGTAGGAGGGCAGCAGGGGAATTTAATGTCATATGTAGGAAAAGCTAGAAAAACAAAGGTAAATGGAAGAAATAATTAGGAAAAGTAGGTTGTGATGTGTGGGAGAGAATTGTAGCAAATACTAAACAGAGAGTGTAAAAAGGGACAATTAAACCACTGAAGAGAAGTCAAGAGAAAAATACAATGAAAATAAGTGTCCTTAGTTTAGTTATTGCCAGCTACAGAGAAGTGACCATGCCCTTTACTATGCACTCTCCAGGTAGTGTTCAGTGATGGGCATAGGCCCTAGCATGGAGGACAAAGTCATCCTAGGTCCACTCAGCTACCTGATGTCTTCAGAGCCCTGTGTCCTTCCATCCCACAGGTTCCTGTTTATTTGCCAGGGCTGTGTATTTTATTGCTACTCATGGCAGCTCAGCCATGTCAAAGGGCATGAATTTGGAATTATAGAGAGAAGAAATAAACAGAAGTGATTATAATAAAGAAAAAGGGGCCCAAGGGGCTCATGTTTATAGAGACTTTACAATTCAACCATATGGAACATTCTGTTTGTACCAAGGGTTTTTTTCCATGCAATAAAGGTTGCTTACAACCACCAAGATTCAGGCTGAGATCTGCCACAGGAGTTTTCTAAATTGCAGTATCTTTTTCTCTTCAAAGAAGTCATCCAGAAAAAGCAAAGACATGAAGCCAGATGATTTTCCTCTGCCAATGAATATGTGTACACAGAGCAACACTGTGCTGTATATCTTGTTGATCTGGTGGTTTCTTCTTTAGAGTGCAGTTAAAGGCACTAACAGGCTCCCAGAACCTGAGGAAAATGTTCCCCAGGTCCCACATCACAATATCATTATATTCAATTGTGTAGAAAGAGCTCCCTACCACACTTTGTTATTGAGTCTTTGTTAAAATACTTCCCCTTTTATTGCCCTGTCTCCCACCTGATTATTTGTTTATATATTATTTTGTTAACTTGGGGGATTTAACAGCTTCTTCTGAATATATAGGACTGACTAGACTTGAAGTAATTATTTTTCAAATGAGTTTTCATGCTTGAATGATCCCCTCTTCTCAAGAACTTCCTTTGGCTCAGAACTTTTTTTACTTAAAACACATTAGAAAAACAACTTGCAAGAAATGATTGCACCCTTCAAAACTGCTGTTGTAATAACACTTCTAGCAAATTTGCTGTGGAGGAAAATTGTTAGTATTCTTTTGAAATAATTAAAGTGTATAAACCAAACAGGGTCTTTTTTAATGGGACGGGAAGGATAACACTTAAAAGACTTGTGTTCTCCTAAAGGACTGAAGACAGGAGACTAGATACTTTCAGCATCTTGAAAGCAAAGATGAGGCTGGATCCAGCCAGAGAAGTAATCATCATGTTGGTTGTAAGCAACCAAGAATGGGTCAGGCAAAAAAAAAAAAAAAAAAGAAAAAAAATTCGAATAATCTTAACTCTAGAAGAGTAGCAGAAGGCAAAAGCACCTAGGCCTTCCCCCTCCAGGTAAACATTAAGCATCTGGTGAGCTCTGACCACAGCATGTGATCACTGAAGAAGGTCACCAAGGACCCCCCCACTGGGCTGCCCTGAGGAAGGGATTACAGCCCTGCTCATTGCTGCAGGGCTCCCCCAGGGATACACGGAAGTTGTGATGAACCATACAAGAACCTTGAAAGACCAATGTATTCTGCCTGTTTTTGCTGTTCTTGCATGATTTCTGGTGCTAAACTTAGCACCTCGATTTCCACAAGTGCTGGGATTTGCTACTTGTTTCTTCTAGTTGTGGCAGCAACGACTCTAAGCACCACTCCATGTACTATTACCCAGGCACCAAAAGTATCTGTAGAAAGCAAAAAATGCTTCCAGAAAATATATTAAGTACCTGATCCTTCATTGTTTTTGGCCTGTTCATCACTTACATATAGCAATATTAGTATATTCACTTTAACTTGGAATTACTTATGTATAAATTTAAGTTAATGCACAAATGTTTTCACTTGTGGCCATATTGGTAGCATTTACCTGCTAGGTGACTTTAGAATTTTCTTACTTTGGGCTTTTTCAGGAGGAGGCTTCAGTAGGGCAGACCTAAAGATCTGTCGTGGGCACTGGGTGTTGGCTGCATGAGCCTTCTTGTCAATTTTGCTCATGAAGTCAGTCTGTGGGAGTGCAACTATGTACAGTTTTACTGAGAGTGGTTGTATATGGAGCCATTTGGTGCCCCTGGGTATTTCCTGGCTTATCCTAAATACTTGGGATCTGAACATAAAATGTGTGTGAATATGTAAAAGGAAGCTAGCAAAAACATTGGAGTTGGATTATAAGAGAAAAATGCTATTTTTTTAACTGTACAAACTAAAAATTGGAAAGGACAAAGGTGACTAAATGAAAAGAGCAAGAGTTTAAGTTGAAGAACACGGACTGGGAAATGAGCTTACTCTCAGTTAAATCTGTTTTGTTTGTTGCAGCGAAGGCCAGTAACAAAATTCTGAATTGTTTCTGAGGATGTATCTTCAGCAGAAGAAAAGAGCTGGGGTTAATTCAAACAGTTTTTGATTGAGGGAGAAGTGGAAAGGTTTGATTTTGACCAGACATTTGATGAACTGTAAAATAAGGCTTAATTAAAAAGTGAAACACCGTAGCAGTGACAATAGGTGGCAGTGTCGTCTCAGAAAAATCCATTTCTTATATTTTTGCTTCTGCCTGGATTTCCTCTTTTAAGGGGTTGAGAGAGAATAATAACCGTAGAGAGCACCGGAGTCAAGAGTCAAGATTATTACTAGCTTTCATCTGAGGTTAATTTTCTTCCCAGTTTTTTTTTTTTAAGTCATCATCTTGAAGATTTGTGTGAAGATTTCCTATTTGGAATTGACCTTGAATCCTACAGTTACAAATGCGGACCAAAAGGTAGTTTTTAATACTCAGTCTGTATGCTAGGATTTGAAAGCCTAAGGGGCTCAATCAGCTGGAAAGCAATTCAATTGATTAAGGGATGAGTTGAAGCTGTTTAGGATGCTCTGCCTGCCTGTCAGCTCTTCTGGTGATTCCTTCAGGTTTCCTGTTTCCTGGCTTTGCACGCAGCAATCTCTTCTCCCCTGCTGCAGTGTGAGACCTTGCAAGCAGCAGTGGGAAATGTCACCAGGCAGATGAACAAAACCATTCACAAAGTTGATAACACTTGAGAAACAACCTGCCTTCCAGACTCACCGAGGTAAAGCTTTCCCTGTCCTTTCAGTTATAGGCTAAAGAAAAACAATAATCTGCAGCTTTGAACAGGGTTCAAGGCATCTCTGCTCCTTACACTATCACAGACGTTTTCTTGTGCAACCTCTGGCAACTTGCCTAATCTCCCCCTCTGCTGCTTAGTCTGTACAATGGAGATAGCAGTTTAATTTGCCTGTCTTCAGGATAAAGCTTGTCTCTCACTCTGCTGTCCTCTGCTAGAGGAGTTCTGATATTGAGTCCAACTTGTCAGTTGTGTAACACAAATAAAATTACTTATTTGCTTAAGAGTTTCCAGGTTTGAGGGGAGCAACAGAAGCAGAATAAAGGTAATACAAGGGTGAAATCACTTCATACAAAGTGCTTCAGTGGACCAGGATCAGAGGTGATCTGAAACCAGCAGTTAGATGAATGACCTAGAGTATGGAAAGATCTAGATTAATTATCTGCTCTGCCAAAAAACATTTAAAGTTTCCAAATAGCATGAAAGAGTGCTGAATTGTAGGAAATGGGATATTTATGGGGAAAAAAGGCTTGGAATCTACTAATATTAATTTTGTGCACAAAAGAGTGAAAATCATCATTTACTTACATACTTAAAGCCCTCAGATGAGTAATAAGAATTGCAGCACAGATCTTACCTGCTTAGGCTGATGTAAGGAGTACTGCTTGTGGCTAGGTAGCAAAAGCACCTAGACAGGGCTGAAACTCCCCTTTGTTATCTCTTCGGAGGCAAAGAACTTGATCTTGGTTGCCTTTCCATGCTAGTTCACTACACAAGTCTATATTGGGTAAGACCTCTTTTTTACCTCCCCAAAGAATTTGGGCATTCAAGTTCTGCATAGAATTTTTTTCTCTATATTTCTACTGGAACTTTTTTGCTAGATGCCTCCTGGGTTGGGGCTAGAGTCAAGGCACAGTCTCCAACATTGTCTCGCAGGTATATGAGAACCTCTGCTTTCAGTGCGCTGTGACTGTTCTGCATTCATTCTTGGTACTGGATCTGCAGAGGGGATATAAAAATCCCAGGTACCAGTGCTGCTCTGATGCCTGATGCTCAGCTGCCAGCAAACACTGGAAGTGTTTGTTTCATGAATCTTATGGTGAATTTAGGTGCTTCACTGACGGCCCTGAAAGCTGTAAAATGCCACTCCGCTCCTGTTGTGGAGAACTGCTGATCTGTATGGCTAAAAATTAAGCTTCTCATATGTTTCCCTCTCAGGATCTTGATGCTGCTTAGTTTGCAATGGGAATTAAGTCTCACTGTTGACATGATCGTTTTGAGATATCAACCTGTGAAATTTATTTGCTATGCAGTTAGATGAATCCTGGAAAATAATTGAGCTTTTCTCTGGCTGTTAGTGTGGGCATTTGTTACTCTTCTGCTTACAGCTGATCTTGGAAATGCTTGGCTTGGGGAACTGGTGCACCTTGGTGGAGCGAGCAGCCATTCTTATCACCCACAGGTTCCATCCTCTGGATCCTTCATCATCAGTTGTGCTTTGCTCTGTAGGAAAGAAATGTGTATGGATGTAAATGCCTTTATGATTCTATGAAAAGTAGCTCATCAGTAGGTCACTGATGAGTGAATCCCTGTGTACCAGGTCCCTGGCAGATAACCTAGGACAACAAACCCGTAATAAATATGGAGAATGGAGTTATCTAGCAACTTGCAACAGCAGTGAAATGTGGGAATGCTGTTAAAAGAGAAGAACAACATCTTAGATTGTAAACTTTGGGCAGCTAATTGTGTGGTATTTTAGATAGTATGATTATTATCCAGACTAACAATCTTTCTCCATGCCTGTTGCTTATGGAAACAGTATCTCCTACTGACAGGACTCCTGAATATTTGCTTCCTATATATCTACCCTCTCTGAAGACTGTAGGGATTCACTGGATAATGACTGTTTTCAAGAGCTCTGAAATATGAAAATGCTTAAATTGCACACCACTGAATTCAAGAGGAATTAAGTACCTAAACATATGCTGGGTAGCTAGGTTCTCAGAATAGTATTTTTTAATTAAAAATCCCAGATATAAATATTCAGTTTTGAATTATTACAAAATTAATAAGAAATATATGGTATTGTATGAATTAGAATAATACATAACACATAATATATTAATCTGTATGCTATAATTCATATCTTTGTTATAATTGCATATGAATTATGAATATGGTGTGGTATGAACTAATATGAAATCTATGGTTAAATTTGCACCAAGCTCCACTAAGTTAGATCTCTGTAAATGTAAGAGATGTCTTTGCCCTATTCCAAGCAGGAATGCGGTAATAGAAGATAAACTATGAAAAAGTGTATTCACTGGTTCTTATTTCCTCATCCGCTGCTGTTCAGTTTGTGCTTCTGCATTTTTCACTATGGAGTGGCTATTTGCAGATGATGAGCTATTTTCCTGAACTATGTTCTTGTAAAGCACTGCCCAAAGTAAATGGAGACCGGGAAGGCTCTCCCACATGGGTCCTTCTACATAAATGCTGTCAGCTACTGAGATGAGTTAGATACTTGAGCCAGCTGTGGGAACTTGGATGCCTACTACGTATTCCTGCTGCATAGCACTTATAAACAGTTTTGTAGTTTTTTATTGCACTAAAATAAGAGGAGCAAGACAGCAAAAAAGTGAAATTGCTAAAAACTCCCACCTCACAGCCTTTAAAAATATGACTCCAAATAATCAATATTATCTGATGGTCTGGCACTAAACAAATGAATTATTCCTTCAACGTTCATGTCAGTCCTTTATGTCTCCATTCTTTTGCATTATTTCTTTAAGAACTTATTATTCTGGTTTCTGTCTTCATACAAAGGCTGAAATTGTGTTTTCCATATGTGTCAGAGCTGGCCTGGAGCACTTCTAGCCCTATCTAAAATCTTGATATATAAAGGAGAATGTAACTTCATTATACTTTCCTCAGTAGAGACAAACACCGTTATTGGTTTTCTTTTATGTTCCTTTTGTTTTTTTAAGCTGAGGAGTGAGGAGAAAGCAGACTAAACTTTTAATAGCAGGTTACATTATGATGTGTATAAAGTCATATCATTCATATGTTAATATCTGTCCTATTACTAAAATCAAGACTTTCAAGAGCTAAATAAAAGTATTCATAATTCCTCCTTCACCTAATACTTAGAAATGTTGGTAAATGATAGAAATATTCCCTTTCTGTATATCCTACTGCTCACTGATAAAATTTGGATATCTCCTAAATCTTTACTCTTAAGAGAAGTAGTATTGCACTTAAAACAGTGAACCTTTAACTGTAATCTTCCGTCTTTCATCCCTTACGTGGTCTCACATTCCTGTGGCCCCGAGTTATACCGTGATAACTTACTGTATTTGAAAAAGTAAAATGAAAAAAAGTTACTATACTCCTGTCTATGGGCAATTACTCTATTGAAGCAATTGTCAGGAAAAAATACCAACAGATGCTAAACCTTTAATTGATCTGTCTGTGAGTAAAACTTGTGACAGATTTGGTAAAATAGTTTGATAGGTGCCTGTATGTCAAGAAGATAATGAGGAAAAAGATATTATTAAAAGGTAAGTGATTTTTTCCAAACATGACATTTAATGTTTTATCTTAGGTTTAAGCAAAAGAACAACTAAATAGTTGGTCTGAAATAGCCTATCTCAAGTGCAAATACTGATTCATTCAAATCTCTACATGGTCCCTTGCTCCTAATGTACAAACACATTTTCTGTCAAACTATTTTCTCCCTAGCTTTTGATTACTAATGGTTCTTTCTGTGTCAGACTGATTTGCTGGTCAAAGGTATAGGTTGGCTGAATTTTACAGAAATCTGCCCAAGAGACCTTGCTGTGAGAATTAAGGGGGGGAGCCTGAGTGGTGGAATAGCCATTTCTATTCATTAATATTTAAGTCCTGTCTTAGAGATTGTTGTAACTATAGAGAGTAAGTAGCTGAAGCTGTTATTTCAAGCCTAAAATACATCTGAATACAGTTCTAGGAGAAACCTCTATCAAACCTGAAGTGTGTGTACAAGCGAGGTTATGTTGCCTATCTTCTGCAATTACAACCTTTTTCCTTTCCATGCTGTTTTCACTCCCTAATTCTCTTGTTTGCTTATGAAATGACTTGAGGGTGTAATTTCAATCTAGTAAGCATTTCATATAAAATAATCTTCAGCATTTTGTAGAAGTAGTGGTGGTGACACTGGAACTGAACTAGCCTGCCTCTAAAGGATAAAGTTTAAACAAAATAAATACTGGCTTCTAGTAATTTCCATGTCAGGCCAAAACAACCAGGAGGTTGTTTCAAATGTAAAATGCAGTATTTATATGTACAAATGGGGAAGACTGGGGTATTAATGCTTTGGACAGCCTTAACAAGCTAACTATTTTCATGAACTCCAGCCCCCATTTTTCCAAATGCTTTTGAAGAAGTATGAGACTGTTGCTTTTATGTTTCTTTGCCCCCTCCCACTATGCACCAGATAAGAAGAAAAATGGATTTCCTAATGGGCTAAAGTGAGAAGAAAAGGGGAAAATATGATTCAGGAACCACTCTTGGTGTCTGTCAAACTTAGTAAAATTGTTTAAAGTGGCCTCATGTACAGATGCATGCAGATACCAAATTACTGTTTTGCTCAAAGCTTGCTTTTTGGGTCACCAGCTTTTGAGCACTGTAGACTTTATCCTTGAAATGAGTCTCTAAGCTACATAGAGAAGTTGTGTAATAAGTGTAATGGAGTTGTTAATTATACTGTAGTACACATACAGTTATTGATGTTCCATATGCGACCAAGAGGTGAGGTACTGAAAATGAGCATTTTATTTTGCAGGATTATACTAATTTTCTTGTTGTAAATACAGCCCTGGATCCATCATGAAAGAAGCTCACAGTAGGGTTCTTCCATGCTTTCAAAATCTGCTCTCTCCTGCTGTTTCCTAAACAGCTATTCTTTGAGACCTTTCTTGAGCACCTGTGCAAGAGAAAGGAAAAGCTGATTTGAGATTTAGTTTTCTGTTTAGTGGGGAATGGGAATGACAGGATGGGAGGAGGAAGGAGGGTGTTAGTCCTTCTCACTATGGCACTAATGAAAGTATGCTTCTCCATGAAAGAGATTTATTCTGCTTTGAAGTCAGTGGAAGGACTAATGACGTGGAGGAGTTGACTAGTGATGTGTAACACCATGCAAATGCCTGTATTTTAATCTTTAAACTGAAAGTAATTGGTGTCTTCTGTCATTTCCAAGGAGGTATTTTTCTGCCACCTGCTGTGGATACTGTTTCCAACACATCCCAAGTACACATAGCACTTCACGTTATCATGAGGCCCTTTGTCTGAGCACGGTCCCTGAAGACCTAAATTCCAGTATGTGCAACTTTTCCTTTCAGAAGAAAGTGTAGACAAGTATAACAATTTTCTGAAGGAGGCATATTTCCAAAAGAGTGCATTTTCAGAGTCTTTGGTGTTTATCTTCTCTTTTGTGGAGACAGCTTATGCCAGTCAGATGTTTTAAATTCTGCTGGAACCACTAGAGAAGAAAAGAAACTCTTTCATACCAGTTTTGAGGAAAATAATCTGAAGTGAGAGGCAAAAAGAGGCAGTACAATGCAAAAGGTACTAGTAGTGCTTTTGGCACACTGTGCTGCTTTAGCCAAATAAATGGATACCTGCTGATTGTCACTCGTTTAGTAAGGATTCTCTCTGTTTCCTCCACCTCTTCCCTCTCCATCAGAATGACTGTGGAATTAGTTCTTCATTTTTATTTTGCTTTTTGATAAAGGTATCAGGAACAGTTCACTCTGAACCTTTTTTTAAATAATTATACTACGTATCTGTGTCATCTCTTTTTTTGGGGGATTATTTTTTTAAGATCAGTCTCCCAGAGAGTGATTTTATCCATGTTCTGGATATATATGATATATAATCCATATATATATTATTTTCCTAAAATATGAATTTCAACTGACTTTCTGTGAAAACCTTGCTTTCTTTTTTCTTTAGTACAAATTCCAAATAATTCTATGTTGAATTTAAACTCTCAGCTGGGCCTAAGTTCAAGAAGGGTTATGAGACTGCCTTTGTCATGTAAAAGACTTTAGGCAATATTTTAAGAGGTTTAAACTTTCCCCACAATGGGAAAAGAAGAATTAATTCAGAAAGTCTAATTGCCTTAGCAAAAATTGAGCGGCCAAGGAGTACTTTGAGGGTAAGGCAATCAAAGAAAGATGACCCCCTTTTTTAAAGAACCATACACCCTATGCTGATAGGAACTATAGAAAAGTTTTGTATAGTTTTTGCTGTGGTTTTTTTTTGCTTACAACTAATTTCAGCCATTTTTTCCTTTGCCTGCCTATTCTGTAGTGGGCAAATGTTTCAACTGTTCTTGGTGACTATTTTTTCTAATGCTACTTTCTCATGCACTTTAATATGTGTTTTAAATAAGCACATTTGTAGTATTTCAACTAGGAGTTGTTGAATGCCAATTTATGCATGGAAAAAGTGCTTCTCCTGGCCTCTGAAACATTGCTTCTTCTTATAATATGTAAATGTTAGTAGTTTGCCCGTCTTTAGATATTACCATATGTTTGTCTAGGACTCCTTTCTTAGCAAGATCTGTGTCAGAGAAATCACTGATTCCTGAAAGCTTCCAGCAGCCTCAAAGGAAAAAGGAGCAGATTTCACTTGTTTAAGGTCAGGAAAGCAAGGTTAGGAAGGAAAGAAACCTGACTTTAGTCTTCAGTTGCTACTGACTAACACAGTGTGGTGCTGGAGAAAGGTGGTATACTTACAGAAGAGGCATCTTGCAGGTACTTAGCTCATTGTTCCTGCCTGCCGTGTTCAGCCCAGTGGAATAGAGAAACTGAGCTGTTCTTCCCAGCACAACAGAGAAACATATGAGCTGCTCTTGAAAATGGCAAATGAGGATGCCACTTGATTGCAAATGATTAAATTTGAGGATGATGGTCAAGTTTGTACCCAGCAGTATCCATGTTTGGATGGTGGTATGTTGCTGTCATTTAATCTCCATCTGGCAAGGAAAACAAGCAGCTGACTAAAGTCCTTCCTACAGCCCTGTGTAGGCTGGCTGGGCAGCAAGTGGGAGTCAGATGTCTGCAGCCCAGTGCGCCATATGCTATTATTGGGGTCTTCAGCTCCTGTGAGAATGATGACTTCAGCCTATAGTTTCCACCTGTAAGATCAGTGCTGTTGGTTCTTCTCACTGAATTTGGCTTGCTGACTGCAATGGAAGCTAATTTCATTCTGCAGAAAGGGCAGGGGGCACTGACACAGCACGCAGTCTTTATTATGCCATGTTTCCCTTAAGGTTCTGTACTACTACTCCACTAAAATTTTACTCCAGGCTCTCAATCATGGCTGAGAGAGTTACCAACTCTACCAGCACTCCTTTGTTACATGTTTTTAGATCTCTGTCTGGGCATCTTGTAGGAGCTCCTCCAGGCCTGGACACAGGTATGTGTGCTCCGCAGTGAGAGTATACCCACACCACTGTGGTCCAGGAGCCTGCATCAGCCAGGAGCAGCACCATGCTGCTGGCTGGCACACACACAGTCCAGAGAGGGAGACTGTAGCTTTTCTGCCTCTGGGGCTTGCCGATTAGTAGACGTGAGGCAGATGATGCTATCAGTTCTCCCAATTAAAACTATTTTGAAGCTGTTGTAGCAACTTCTGCAGAAAATTCCTAATTGCTCTTCTGGTTGTAAAGAAGTGTCCTGTTTCCAAGGAAGGTCACTAAATTGAGACCATTAATCTAAGTTCTCCTTGTCTCTCTGACTTGATAACTCCTTTCCCCTCAGAAAAAGCATATATGGATACAAGTTTCATAGTACTCCTCTGGAGATGACTGCCACCTGTTCTTCAAATCAGACAGCAGAAAGAGATAAAAATTCAAGCTGCTGTGAGAGGTGTAGCACAACATCTTGTCATGTGTGGGTGTTCCCCTTCTATCACACAACCTATGTTCCCACAACTCCACTGCTAGCTGAACTGGCAAGACTTAAGTATATTTCCTAATGTTGGCACCCCTGCACTAACAGTGGCTTTCGAGGAGAGCTGTCATGTACATGTCCTCTCAATGTCACGTTCATTCCCCTGTCACCCCAGTTCTCTGTCTGTTTCCAAATATTTCAGACTGAACTCATCTGCTTTGCCATGAAATCTTGGCACTGGGGACACATGCATGTGATGACGCATGGAGCATACCATAGCTAGGTTATATGCAGAAGTGTAAACTCCTGCTGCTGTCATGATTCCTCAGATTTAATGTTCGTCAATCCAATTAAAGCATATATCCATGCAGCTTGCAATTTCAAGATTACAAACCATGTCCACATATAGAGATACTTAATGTACGATCCCATCCACTCCTATAAAAGTTAAACATCTGAAAATGTTTGTGTAGCTGTCTAACAAAATTGTAAATCTGTAGAATTTTCCATTTTTCACTCTAGTTGCCAGTAAGTAATCTGCTGTGAATGTGAAATTGAATTCAGATCCTGCTTATGACTGGCAGGAAGACAGAGGTGATAAAAGAGGAGATTCCACACTTGTCTTGAGAATAGTGGTTGCTGCTAGAAGCAGTGACATATGTGAATATTTCAAAAAGCAAACCTTGTTTACAGTATATACCTGCCTAGCATCACTAAAATAACAGGCTGATTCTTTTGCATCCTCCTGGTTGCTGGTTGTGACGACAGTCTTTTAACTCTTCCATTCCTGAAGTTCATGATAAAGGCAAACTGTAGCTTGTGTGTGCTGTAGGGTGCCAAATGGGAGCTAGAATGCAAACTTTATCGAGTCTACTCTCTAAGTCATTACTATCAGATGCTGAAAAGTTTGAGTATGTCATTTCCTGCTCTTTTTAGAAACAGTATGGCAAAACCCATGTGAATAAAGTGTTTGATTTGAGCTTGATGAGAGCCCCAATTTAGCAAATCCATGACATATTTTTTGCTTCAAAAGAATTTTAGGCATGAAATACATATTATTTGCTCAATATATTTAATACATAGAAACCAGTAAAGCTAAGATTATGCAAACAAAGCAAGCAATGTTTTTGAGTTGAAGATTATAGAAAAATACATAAACAAACTGAAGGAACAGTAGAGCACCTGTCTGAAATACAAGATCTTTGTTTCTTGATGTTGTTCAACCTTGTCCTTTCCTTTTTAACCTCTTGTGTGGTAACAGCAGTTGACAGTCTTCTGGTTTTAGGAGAAGATATAAGGGCCCAGACTGAATTTCTCCCCCTTCCACCCTGCAAAACCGATGTCTTTACTTTGTATGAACCCATTTGTTGGTCAATTTTCAATATCTCTTGGATCATGGAAGAGCTATGGGTGGAACAGGCGTAAATTTAAATCTGTGGCAAACCATCAAATCTGATTCCTGAACAATGACTAACAAATCCCCCAATTGTGATACTTATTTTTATATTGTAAAATTGCTGTCTGTCACGGATGGCTATGCCTTACATTGACCATATGAACAATAACATATGAACAATGATATGTCCTAGTGATGCTGGCAAAAGGTAAGACTTGCAGAGTGACAAACTCTCTGTGACTTTCAGTCAAAGCCTCCATTTTCTTTCCACATTGATTCTGTCCTTCAGTTTTTTCTTCTTTTCCCAGACCCTTGTATTGCATTTGAGAACAAGAGGAAGAAATACTAGTCTTGGAACAACCTTCTCCAGTACCTCTGTGCATTAAGAGCAATGCAGAGGGGGTAAAAGGAACTGAGTCCCAATTCTCCATCACCTTTATGCCTTCTGTAGCATCACTTTGCAGAAGTACCATTAATCTACATCACTAGCTCCTTGTTGTTGTATTTACCACTCTGCCAATGGCCTTGTACTGTAACCCCATGGAACTGCCACTGCACTGTCTTGTGGGTGCTGGATTTCTGACACAGCAGCATCACAGACTTGCTGTGGGGAGCACTGACTTGATTGCCTTTCTTCTCTCTAGGGAGAAAGTTTATAGCCTGCTACCTATTTGTAACATGGCAGTTTAGAAATGCCAGAGTCTGGAAATTGGACCAAATGTGCCATTCATAGAGTTACAAATGGGAATCATTTAATGCTAAAAACGTCTCCTGCTTTTCCTCCGCTGTCTCTTTTCTAAAGGTCAAGCTATTTGTATAGAAACATTAAGCCAGCTGTAGAGAGGTTGCAAGACCATTCCAGCTACACTGTGATGTGATTTTTATCTCCCATCCTAACAGGCAATGTCAGTCATAATTAGTGTTATACATAAATTCCTCACTGGGATTCAGGTTTCACATGATTAGGAACTAAACTATGTAGAGTGCTGCTCTTCTGACTCTGGAGTTTCAATTAACAGATTCAGTGATGAAAAACCACAGTGAGAGATGATGGCTGAGGTCAGAGGGGTTATCTTTTCTTATAGCAGTTGTCATCTTAAATGGGAAAACACAAATGAAAGAGGGTTTCATTAACCTGACTAAGGAAATGGCTGCCACAGATAGTGTGTCAGCAGGAAAAGCATGATCGGGACAAAATCCTTTCCATGGCCTTGATCACTGCTGTAATCATCCTAATCCCCAATGGATATGGTGACGAAGCACAGTACAAGCCTGCTATAGCCTAGCTCTTTTTCATCAGTGAAGCGTGTAAGCAGATTATTACTGGTCCGATCAGTGCTCTTGCCAATCAAGAAATTTCATTACTTTAGAGCAAAGCATAAGAAAGCCAGAAGATGAAATAAATACTGCACAGTGCTGGGCAGAGACAGAAATCCACCGTTGTAGTCCAGGAAAGTGACCCTGGATTTCTTCCTTTTCTTTCAAGGAGCTCTTGAGTTCTGGAATTCCATTCTAAGAAACATTCAAGGGATACAGTGTTCAAAGGAGTAAAACAAAAAAAGTGAAATACAATTATAGGGTTGCAATTAGCATTGGAATAGTAGGTCTGCCTGTAGGAGACTGTCAGCAGTGGCAATGCACAGTGGATATGCTCCACCCTTGGTCCGTGCCTGAGTTCTGGGGAGCTCCGTGAGAGATATTATTATAGAACTGACTCAGTTTTAGAAACAGTGGTTGCCATCTTGTTCCCCAGGCCCTCAGTAGTATTGAAGCACTTCTGTGTTCCTCTGGCCTGTTGTGCCCATTTGGTGCCTGCTCCTGGCTCCTTGCCACACTCCAGCCCCTCAGTCTGAGAGGAAGAATGAGATGTGGAAGATGTGGAGCAATAACTAACTTAACTCAATTTTTGAGCAGAGTTTAGCCAGCCGTAGGCTCATAGGGACCTTTTTTCACAAGCATGTTTGCCTTTATCCTGCAAAATATTAACCCCATTTCACTTTTTATCAAAAGGAAAATGGAGGACTGACTGGAATTGCCTTATCTGAAAATTCACGGGATGTTATCCCTTATTGCAAACATAACCTGCTGGCCTAGTGCTTGTTGCTAGCTAGACTCCACCAAGAACACCAGGGTTCATGCAGAGTGGAGCCTGTTTCAAGAGAACAAATAGCTTGAAAACTTAAGTTTAAATCCTTTCCTTGCACTGAAAGGAAAAAAACCCCACAACCCAAATTTTCCATGCTCATTTTACTATCTTGGTATGCTTACGTGCCCCACAGTAGTACAAATTGTTGCATCAGGTAAAAGTCAAAGACTTGAAGTATAATTTCAGGCTGAGGCCCAGAACATGTTACGGGAAATAAGGGTCAGTTGCCTCTGTGCAGCATGTTAAAAAGTGAGGAAGTTCTCCATATGCAGAGTGCTTTTCAGAAACACTGATATTACCTCTTCTGGTCTACATTCGTTTTGTTTGTTTGCTGCTTGTGAGCAGCATGGAGAAAATGCAAGGAAGAAAATGCAGTTAAGGATTTGAAAATACCTTCCTATGTTAAAAACCTGTCATTTTCCCTGCTGACTTGGAGATAAAATCAGAGAGGTGGCATTAATTACCTGCCCTTGCAACCATGAACATAAGTGTAACTTCACTCAGATAAGAAATCCTGGTAAAAGTGAAAAGTGTGTGGACTGCTTAGTCAGTAAAAGTGCTTTTATAAATATTTGCAGAATTGGAGATTAAAAGTGCAACTGCTACTATGACCATGGAGTCAGGCAGATAATTCACCAAATAATTTAAATTTAGTTACTTTGTGCTTGGGGAATACTTGTAAACTGTTCTAAAATTAGTATTTGTAAAATCATATGCACAATATCTGCAGGGAAAGTAGCAGGGAAGGGTTTTAGCCAGGTTCATGAATAAGAGGTCCATAGACAAAAGGGAATGGGTATACATGTCCTTATATGTTTAATATGGAAGTTCTGTATGTTGGGGATGCAAACAGTGGCCATGTCTGCATGTTCTTCTTCCTTTCATAGGATTTCAGGATTTTCTGTGTTGGAAAGCATCTTTGAAGGTTTCTAATTCAACCTCTTGTTCCCCAGTAGTGCCAGTTCCGAGGTCAGAACAGGCTGATCAGGGCTTTATCAAACTGGGTCTTGAAAACCTCTGAGTCTGCAAAACCTCCATGGGCAACTGGTTCTGCCTCTTGTCTGTCCTTATGGTGAGAAAGTAACTCCTGTCCAGCTGGACCTTTTCCTGGTACAACTGATGCCCTTTGCCTCTCATCCTCCAACCACATGACACTAAAGAGTCTGGCTCCATCTTCTCGATGCCTTCCTTGTAGATGCTTGGGAATGCTGTGAGGGCCCTCCAAAGCAGTCTCTCCTACAAGATGAACAAGCCTCTCTCCCTTAGCCTTTCCTTATTGGGTAAGTCCTCATCCAACAGTCCCCATCAACCTGGTGGCCTCTGCTAAACTTCCTACAGCTTGTCTATAGCATTGTGAGGTCTGGATGCAGTTTAATGAGTTCTAAGTAGGAGGAGATAGCCTTTCTCCTCAGTCTAGGGACTGTGCACCTCTTCATACAGCCCTAGATACATTGTTAGCTTCTTTGCTGCCTGGGCACATTGCTGGTTCGCTTTCAGCTTGGTACCTATGTACGTCTCCAAGGTCTTCCCAAAAGAGCTTCTCTGCAGACAGTCTATCCCCAGTCTGCAGTGTTAAAATGGGCTCTTGCTTCCCATGGGCAGGACTCCGTCTTTGTTGAATTTAATCAGGTGAGTGTTGGCTTATTCCTCCAGCCTGTCCAGGTCCCTTTTGATGGCAGCCTTGCCCTTGGGATTATCAGCAGTTTGATGGCAGACAGAATTTAGTGGCTAGACTGGTGCATAGGATATTATTTATGTTTTTTTCCTTATTTATGTGGGTTTATTATTAAATCTTTGTGTTGCTGGATTTGTCACAGTTTCTTTTCAGTGGAATAAATAACAGCAAGCTTCCTTGGTGTTATTCACATTTTGAAGATGCCCCCTTGTAATGGAGAAGAAACATAGAGATGCAATAAATATTCCTACTTAGGCCCACTGTCGAACTCCTCAAACCTACTACCTGGATTGGATTTTCTTCTCTCTGCTAGAGAGAAGTGTTCCAGGGAATAGAAAAGTTCCAAGGAAAGATCACTTAACAAGCAACTTGGGTATAAAGATGCTGACTTGACCCTACCATCAAAATCTATTGAGAACAGCCTGATCTTATGGAGGAACATTCTACTTTTCATGGCTTTTTTCACGGCATGGAGCTCCTCTATAGGTCAGGATCTTCTGCCTGCCATTTCTGCTTCCCTCTTTTTCTTCAGGAGACCAGGAGTGTACTGGGTGGAAGGAAGGGATGTTCATATCTTCCAGGAGTTTCTTGATCTAGATGAGTTAAAAGGCTTTGCAAATATATCATGCAGATGTTGTCTGTGTGCAATTTGGAAGTTCTTAGATCAGCAGGGAAGAGGTAGAGAGAGTATTTTCTTGTTCAATAGACTCCTCACTAGACACACAATATCTCCTCCTTCAAAAATCCCTCCTAGGTTGAATGTTAAAATGAAGAGGTAGAAGAGTAAACAATCCCATCTTCCCCTCAACCTTTTACTCACTGATACACAGTGATCTACATCAATGTCACCTAGTACTGGCACAGAGTGACTTTCATGTATGCAGATAGCTCAGAACTTTGGCTGTTCACATCTTTCAGTATCAGAGTTCATTTGCATCTATAACTGCTTGCCTTGATGATTGCACTGTCACATGCCTGGAGAGGTCTGCAGTTCCCAGTCTGCATCACCTGGTTCCTCTGGTTTATCTTCAGGGCTATCTCCAAGTAGCATGCCTATGAAACAAGGTTATAAAATGAAAGGTCCCTCTGCTTTTAACATGGATGTGCAACTGCTATGCCCAGAAGACAGATGAGTTTTGATTTCACTTTTGATTTTTAATGTCAACTAACAATTGAATAAGGAAAATTATTTAAAAAATTTATAATAGCTCGCAATTTAGGGAAAGAACTGTTCACTTGCAGCTTGTCCCTGAACATCCTTACTCCTCATTTGAATCTGGTTAAAAGCTGTTCTTGAAAGTTTGTCAGCTCTCAAAACAGATCTCTAGAACTTCTTGCCCTTCATTCAGCGGGAGTTACCCAGATATCTCGGGGAATAGTGAGAGCTGGATGGACTTTTTTTTAAATCTGGGCTTTTTGTGTGGTAATACAGGGAGAGTGGAAAGTGTTAAAACCAAATTACTTAACCACAGCCTTCCTGACTGTTAGGAAGGATCAATCAAAATATGGGAGAACAGATCTGAAGTTACAGGTAGAGAACTGCTTTCATTTGAAAGTAACACCATTAAAAAAGAAAAAAAAAAGAAAAAAATTAAATGTCTGAAATACTTTTAGAAAGATAGAAACAAATGTGAGATCTAGTACTTTTGCAAGGAATTGTATCAAACGCTTCGGAGCAGACAACATAATGGCCTATTAGAGAAACACAATGTCACTCGTAGGTGGCAAGAAGTACAAAGCAGGAAGATGATAGCGTCACTAAATGCTTTTTCTAAATTGCAAGGATGGGTGTTCAGTGAAATGTTTTCTGGATGAATAGAGATACAACTGCAGATAGATGGGGGCAAGAGGAGGCAAATAGGCTGTTTTCCCAGAAAGGCTGTTTCCTGTACCTTAATCTTTGTTCTGACTCAAGCACCCAAGAATTGTGGATTTCTTACTGAGGCTTTAACGTCATTCAGCTATGAATAGATACCCTGTGAACATAGCAAAGTGTCCATGTTTGTTTCTCCCTTTCAAGTGGTGTCCAGAATGCTATGATATTACTATCATTATGGGGGAGAAAAAAAAATAGAGAGAGCAACAAATTCTGTTTTCTGGTATATGGGGGAATTTTTTAGTTCTTTTATTCTAATGGCACTGTGGAAAATGAAGCATATCTATAAACTGTGCTGCAAAATGCAGTGTAGCTTGGGGATGTCTATACTAATTTTAAAGAACTCAACTTGAAAAATCAGGAGTTATCTAGCTGTTATTTTACAGTACTCTGCACTGACTAATGTTTTCGTGTTATTAAGGCAAACTACTCATCAAGAGTTAACTCAATAAGCATATCACCTTAGCAACCAGAATATTAACATACTACAGCAACAAAGATAGCCAGCTTATACTTTGACTTCAGGCATAAGAGTTGATAGGTTGTAGTGCTGTGCAGGATTGGGATAAAAAGTAATGGTAAAGCTAAAGAAGAACCAAATGTAATATTTATTGTGTATCTAATGCTCAGGCAGTTCTGGTTACTGAGTGATTTCAAAGTAAAAAAAGTAAAAATAAAACATGAGCCAGAATATATGGGCAGATCACTCCACATTCTCTTTCCACTTCTCTGCCTAACCTTCATTAATTTTACATTTTATTTCTTCTTAAGCAAAACCTATCATAAGCTTTTTAGTACCCCTTATTTTTTTCCTGTAATTCATGCATTTCATCCAATATGTAAAACATTGCATAAATGGAAAATACTTTTGAAGCAGCAAAGATGTAGCAAGTGGCAGATATCTGGCAAAACATCATCTAAGAGAACAAACTGAGCACTTAATCTGACTGACACGTAAGATCTAGTTTAATTTTTAGATGACTCAGTATTTTTCTATATATGGATCTGAAGTAGTGAGAAAACAACTATGAAATGCAACATTGCCATCCAGGGCAGACCTGATTCACCTTCTTTTACTGCTTGCTGCAGCTGTAGGTACACTTCATGTTACTTCCTGAATCCCAGTGTGCCCCAAATGTATTTTATATGAGACACTGTCTGAACTGAAAATGAACAACAATGTCCAGTTCTGGACACTGTTGCTTCCAATGCAAATGACCTGTTATTACCATCTCCAGCTTTGGCCCAGAAATGTGAATGTGACTGACTTCCAGTCATGTAGGATGCAGAAAACTACTTTTACTTCAAACTGATATTTCTAATTTTGAATTCAAATTCAAGTTGAAATGAGTGTGAGCAAACCCTAGAGCACCCAAATGGCTGCTCTAAAGCCATATGGAATAGCTCCATAGAACTACTCTGATGATCAGCTGTGAGACAGCTTTATGTATCAGTTCTGTTTTGCCCAGATCTTCAGAGCTATATTGTAAAAAACTCGCTCTGGCATTATATCATCACAGAAAAAGTCTTCATTTATCTCTATGAACCAGCTCTTTGTTTATACAGACATTATAGTTCTGAAGGCTGAGATCACGCCTGTAATTTCATATAAAGAAAAATAAAAATGTGATGTTTATTTTTTTTTACGTTATTGCTTGTTCACTCCAGTCTTACATGCAAAAAGCAAGTCTTAAATTCTGTTGTTTGTAGTTCTGTCTTCGTTTGTGCCATAGGCACCTTAACAAAAACCAGATAAAAATTATCCTGTATGTGATATTTATGTCATACATTTAATTCTCTTTTGGCAGCATCTTTACTGTTGTGTTCTGGTGATACCCACAGAACTCCAGGCAGTTTGACAAACCTGTATAAAATCATCAGTGAAGTGCAGATTTGCACACACAGAAGCAGATGATAAACCAACTAGCAGTTCAGGGAGACAGGCATCAGGAAATTACAGCAGTGGCAGAAATTAAACACTTAGTGCCAGAGGCCCAGTTTCTTAAGTGATGTGAAGTTCTACATGTGATGGTCACTGTATTATGAAAAAAACAGGAGGAAAAGGACTAGATACTGCACATTACAGTTGCCCTTTTAAAACAACCTGGTCACTAAGACCTAAATATCCTACAATAAGATGTCTCACAGTGGTTAAAATGTAACAGGTACACTCTGCTGGCAATTTTCATAGAGGTAAAATCTCCTGTTTTCATTCAAGTGAAAATAAAGGCTAGGGAGAAAAGTTTGGAGGGGATGGTGGGGGGAGGGTGGAGAGGAGTGAATTGCATTTACTTGATTGTCAGGGTACAAGGAAGGAATAGAATTTGAAGGACTAGTGCTTCAGATTTAAAGCTGGCCTTCTGATTTGTAACTCTGGAACCAGTCTGAGCCTTCATCTAGCTTAGATGCTTTCTGTAATGACATTCAGACCATTAATTCAATGGAAATTCTCCACTTTATGCTAATCCCATTAAAATCTGGCTAAGACTAATTGAACCTTTTATTTTGGGTTCAGCAGAAAGTAAAATCCCAGATATCTTGGACTTTGCTTAAAGCTGAACAATGCTGCATTGTTGAATAAACAGGATAGTTCCTTCAAGCATGATGGTGTTAATTTTTTGTTGGGATTTTTTTAGAACTTAATTTCATCAATGTGCACTGCTTAATTTTTTTCTATTTTCTCACCTAGTGCTCATCGGGTGGCTACCAGAAGAACTGTTCCACCATTTATGGAAAAGACAGGCATCTTAATTCTGAGGTTCTAAACAGCTTTTCTGCCCACGGCCTGGAAACAGAGAACAGAGTACGGACCAGCATAGCTGTGATTTTATTGCTTTCAGTTTCACAGAGGCATTAAAATTAAATGCTTTATAGACCATCTTTACATGAGTGACAGATTTGCTGAAATTACTGCCTGTTTCCTTTCCATTTAATGAGTTCTATAACCTTTTGTATGTTCCTACTATGACATCTCTTCCTTGTATGAATGTCGGGCTTGCAATGAACCATGAAGACTTGGGTTCTCTATATTAACCCATGTTCTAAGAACAATAACTCTTCCTGAAAGATCTCAAAGCCAATGGCATGCTAATTAGTGATAAAGAACTACTTATATTCCTGTGAGTGTCATTTAGGCTCTTTGACAAAGACATATAACAGCTGTCAGAAACTCCTTAGAAAGTAGTGTCAGTTTAGTAAATGATGCTGTTGGTTGTTTCAAACAGTTTCAGTATTAGAAAGCTTGGGTATTTCTCTCCCACTCACGTATCTTGTACTCAACGATCTTGTGCTTTTCCATGTGGTTAGTTTGCTTTACAAAGAAATTGCACGGAGAAGTCCAAGTCCACTTGAAATTCTTGTGTCCTGAGAAATATTATCCTGGCATCTCTTGATTGTGGAGTAAAAGAAATGATGGGTCTATATCAAGTTAATTCTGCTGCCAATAATTGTCTATAAGCACTGAAAGATTCTCAGGGGAAAGTGAGATAGAAAAATGCAGAAAAAGCTCCTTGATTTTATGGATGACTTCAGTGGTTTTTTTCCCTAGCAAGAAGCAAGGAACTGCAGAAATAGGTACTTCTTAATCAAAGTGAAATCCTACAAGTCCCTGTAGTTGAAAAAAAAAATCAGTAGGCCCGCTAAATTGAATAGAATATTGATTAAGAGTTAATCAGAATTAACAGGACATTTTGACTGTGTCCTCCTGTTTTTTCAGGAATAGACCTCCTCTGGAATTGTGGGTGTATATGATAAAACTTTGTTTAAAAAGTGTACCCCCTGAAATTCATAGCTCTAAGCTGAATCATGAATTTCTGATTGCCACTGGCATGGATTTATGAATTCATTATCTGCATTTAATCATAACGAAAAACTCTTAATCTGTGTGATTCACAACTTCAGCTTTTCATCATAAGCTAAGACTAATACAAAGAGTGCAAAGCAAAAATTCTTGAAATAATAATTCTTTGAGTGTTTGCCAGTGACAATGGTTTGCACTCAGATTATCAGCTTAGCTTAGTATTTAGTAAGAAGAGAATGCTTCTTTGCATGTTCTTTTATTAGAAAATTAGTTGCTTTGAAACGTGATTTTGCTTGATACCTGTTCTTTTTACAACCTTTCCCCCAGTTTTATTTAAAAAATTAAAGATACTCTATCTAATCGGGTGGCTGTCTCTAGCCGTGCTTTTGGAAATAATTCCGTTTTCACATCTAGTTCTTCTTTTATCTCTGAATGCATGCAGTTGCTGTCTAAAGTTCTCATGCATGCTAAATGGAAGATGTGTATCTGAAAGCGATATTTATGAATCCCAATAGGATACATTCGGAGCCTAATAACCCTCTGAATTTGCCTAGCAAAAATGATACGGTTTACGTATGTTTACCATTGCTCTGATTCTGTTTTTTCCTTTCTACAGCATTAGGAAGATGTCTGTAGTTCCTCACTGCATGGAAGAACAGAGACTCTTAATCTTTTCTACAGTCCATCTGTGGTAGCATTAGATATCTGCCAGGCTTTAGGGACCTCTGCACAGCATAGCAGAGAGAGAACCAGCCTGAGCTAGCCCAAAGATCTGTTTGCTCCAGCATCCTGTCTGATGGTGCTAAAATGTCAGAGAACAAGAGCAGAACCAGCTCAACCTTCAAACATTTTACAAGCAGCAACACTGAATACAGGAGGATGATCACATCTTTTGACTGGCTGGTCATGCTGTGTTTGGACTCTAGGCTGCCAAGGCACACTGCTGACTCAAACCGAGTCTGCTGCTGACCAGCACTCCCAGGTCCCTTTATGTACAGCTGCTTTCCAGCCACTCCTCTCCCAGTTTATACTTCTGGCTGGCATTACTCTGTCCTAGGTGTAGAATCTGGCATTTTAACTTGTTAAATTTCATTCCATTAATTGTTGCCCTATGCTTCAATCTGTCTAGATCGCTGCAAGCTGGTCAAGAGGTGATTATCCCACTGTATTCAGCATTGGTGTGGCCTCATTTTGAGTACTGTGTGTGATTTTGAGCCCCACAACTTGGAAAAGGATGTGAAGGTCCCTGAATCCAGAGGAGTGCAACATAGCTGGTGAAAGGACTGGAAGGAGTGTCCTGTGAGGAGCACCTGGGAATTTTGGTCTTGTTTGGTTTGGAGAAAAGGAGGCTGAGGGGCAACCTCATTGCACTCTGCAGCAATATGAGGAGGAAAAGTGGAGAGAGAGATGCTGAGCTCTTCTCCTTGGGATCCAGTTGCAGGGTGGATTGAAATGGTTCAAAGCTCTGCCAAGGAAGGTTTGGACTGGACATCAGAAAGCATTTCTCTACTGTCAGGATGGTCAAACACTGGAATAGGCTTCCTGGAGAGGTGATGGATGCCCCAAGCCTGTCAGTGTTTAAGAGGCATTTGGAATGCCTTTAATAATATGCTTTAACTTCTGGTCAGTCCTGAAGTGGTCAGGCAGTTGAACTAGATGATCATTCATCTAATATATAATAGATCATTAGGTCCCTTCTAGAGTAGAAACTACTCTATTCTAGTCTCATTGAAGTCTAGTCTAACATTTTTGGCTTAGGGGTTCTATGCATTTATACTGCCTCAGTGGATTTATCCATGAACTTACCAAGTCATTTTTTCACATTTGTTGTAAAATTTTAACATATAACACATATGATAGTACATTCTATATTTTAACTATGTGCTATTGGGAATAATCAGACCCTTCTGCCTATTCTAAACTAGGTAACTGTCAGCTTTACTGAAGGCCTGCAGCCCTCACATTGAGAGGAGCAGGGAGCAATCAATTCCTTTCTATCTATTCCTGTCATTATACACAGATCTTACAGACCACTGTTGTGTCCTAATTTGTTGCAGTTTTTTTTTTTGTTTTTCTTTTAGAAGCCATTGCATATTTTAAATCATTATCACTGTCCTTCTCTGAACCCTCTCTGGAGGGAAAAAGAAGGCCAGTGTTGTATATGGTGTTCAGCCATGATCCTGCACAATTTGAGAATGATAGTATCCATGCTGCTATTTAATCCTCTCCTAGTAATACCTAGCATTCATTTGCTTTTCTGACCACTACTGAGCACTGAGTTGGTAGTAACCCTAACAGCACATTCTGATGGCTGGAAACGCATTGTTCTACATGTGAATATAGGGATGTTTTCCCCATGTTGCTTTAACTGTCATAAAGATACTTTGTTTCTCAGCAACTTCATGAGAAGGCTCAGATGTGGTTGCTTTTGTTTCAAGGGCTGAAATTAAACTGTAGGAGAAAATCAGAATGGAATCCTTAAGGGCACAAGAACTGAGTTTAAGCTGGTTTTATATTCTGTAATCACCAAGGGGTGTCATATTATAAAGTCTGTATTTTCCATTTGTTTTTTTCCTCTTTCAAAACTCTAAACTTTTGTTATGCATCTGTGACACTAAATGCTGCCTATGGGCAGCTGTCAATCTTTTGCTGCATGTTTGTGCATTAAATTTTATGTACTGTTAGATGTGAAATGGTGTCATTAAGGGTAAGCAGTCTTCCTCTCTAGTGTATTGGATACAAAACAATGAGAAACAAGGAAGGAAAATGTGTATTTAAAAGAGACATAGGACTTAGGACAATCAAACATAGCTAAATATTAAGTGGTCTTGTGATGAAGCTCCTCAGAGCAAGGAGTTTCTCCTAGCTCCTGCTACAGAATCCTATTAGTTTCTTTTCTGCTGATAGCCGAGTTTTGGATTCCAACAAGCAGAGGTTTTGCTAGCACAGCCTGTCTCTTTCAGCAAGATATGAAAGTCTTTGTGATGCTGATGTCAGAAGATGTAGAAACCCTTTTGTTCTCTTTCCCCCATGTGGTCCTCGCTTCAGGAGAGGACCTGAAGCAATTACACCTTATGTCATTGCAATAGAGAATTGTGTAACCTCTAGTTAGCATAACCCGTCCCCTAGTTCTTCTTCATTAACATATCCCACCCACCTGACCCTTATATTGTGTATCACATGTTCAATAAATATTCCAGCTTCTACCCCTGACCTGGGATCATGTAGTTTTATTGACCACTTACAAATGGCATCCAAGAGTAGGGCCAAGAGCCTCAGTCTCTAATATTTAGAGGCTAGCCATCCAGAGCCCTTGGCATTGGCAGGAATAGCAGTGCTTCCTGTGGTGTATGGTTGAACTGGAAGACAGAATGTGAACAGAATTTGTCCACACTGCAGTGGGACTGCAGGTGAGCAGTCATGAACTAGTTAAGTTGTTTAGGATAGATTTTGAAACGTAAAATTAGGGAATGGGGGTGCAGCTGTCTTCTGATCAAAGCCACGCTTATTTGGTCATGAAACACCTGCTTAAACAGTATGGCTCAAAGACTGATGAACAATCCTTGCGGGCTCACTGCAATCGGAATGATAAACAAACATCAAAAATTCTCGGGCGATGGAGGACAGTCTTTGAGACTCTTAAAAAACACTTTTCCAAAACTAGTGATAACCATCTTGACTGTTTGCCACAAGATATGGCAGGAGAAGAAAGCGCTTTCCCCAAACTCATTAGGCGAGTTGTCTGCACCATCACATAGGGAAAAGGGGCCACAGAATGGCGGTTATCCCTCTGCTCTGGCACTCCCGAATGCATCTAAAGCCCTCGCCACCCAGGACCCTAATGAGGATCACTGGGATCCAGGTGGTGGAAAACCGAGAGAGCCACAGACGGCCAACGTAGTGTCCAGGCAGTGGGAGCAACCAAGAGGTGCCGATGAGCTTCTGACGGCACGGTGAGAGCGTGGACTGGGATTAGCGGCAGAGGCTCTGCACGCAAGACACATGTATCCAACATGGCACTGTGGCATTTCCAACTTGCGCACCACACCACCATGGTGGGAGGAGCCATGATGCAGACAGGAGAACTCAGAGAGCTGAGCGAGGCAGCGGGATGGGAGCATGAAGATGCTGCCCCTGCCCGGCCTTGTCGTTTGGACAGCCCCCGGTGAAGATGGCGAGGGCAGTGGATGGGGTGGCGGGGCGGGGGGATTCGCGTCAGCGGTGGCGTCAGGTCCATCAGTGTGGGGAGTGGCCCATGGGGCAGTGCGGAGCAGTGCGGGGTGCGGCCCTAGCTACCCCTAATGGTGCTCATGGCCCTGCCCGCCGCCACCACGCAGTCGCCTGCCTCTTTCCCCCGTGATGTAAACAGGTACAGCCTCCACCTGCCCTGCTTCATCCTGGCTGGGGGCGCCCGCATCTCTGCCGCCACTGCGCCGTAGAGGATCTCTACTGCAAACTTGTGGGGAGCCTGGCAGGTGGAGGGGACATGGAGCCGTGAGAGCTTAGTCCCAGGGAGCAGCGGAGCAGTGCCAGCCCTCCCTTCCTTTTTTCTTTGCAGCCTGAGTTGGCTGTATTAAGGGCTGGTTTTTGTTCTTTTGCAAGCTCTTTGTTCATGTGCTGATTAACTGACTGTTTCAGTTTCTGTGTGTGTAGGGCGGGCAGGGTGCTGCCAGTGGAGAGATGGTCTGGCAGCCCCCCCGTGCCCCCAGCCAAGATAGAAAAACGGGGGGGGGGGGGGAAGGAAAGAAAGCAAACAACTGGAACGCAACAAGGCTGACTAAGACACCCTTCCATAGCTAATAGCTAAAATTGTTTTCAGATGCATGCCTGGACATAACAAAGATTTTATTAATTAGCTCAGATACCTCAACCAGCAAGTCTTTGTTTAAATAAGTGATGATGTCTAATAATGTAAACAAATTCAAAAGTAACCTTGCTAACTCTTTTCTAAATTGTTCATCTAGATGGCAGTCCCTAGTAGAATGAAGTTTTTGTATTTGTGACAATTTTTACTAGGGTTTGCAATAACTATGACAAGTTCTCTTTAGATCCCAAGCAAATTAACATCGGCAGATGAATATTTGCTTTGAAAATAGGGGGAGTGTATATATTACCTCTGAACTATAGGAATGTTTATGAAGAAATTATGTGTTTTTTGAATTTTAAATTGAACACGAGGCAGAACCTGTTTTACAGGTTATAGTCTCATCAAAGCAGTAATTCAAGGACCAAAGAAACACATAGTTAGATATTGTTATTCTAAGGGTAAGAAACAAGAACACCAATTTCTCATTTCATAACCAGAAGACTCAGTAAAATAAAACTCAAAAGTCTGTTTATGTGAGAGCATGGTGATGGCCATCATGTATGAAAGTTTGTGTGAAAGCATGTAAATGTGTGAATGTATGATCATTGGTATGTTCTGGTTTGCTCAAAAAATACAGAAACCACATTATCTCATATATGCATAAGCACCCTCAGATAAAAAACAGAAGACACATGACCCTGAGTTAAATGCAGTTGCACATTTGCAGAGGTGTTTAGACTGAATAAAAGTTTTCAAGAACAAACCCTGTATTAAAAACACTTCTACCCCCGACCTGGGATCACTTAGTTTTTGACCTCCACAGGCTACGGCAGCCCTTTTTCCTAATATTCAGTCTAAACCTTCCCTGGCACAACTTGAGGTCATTTCTTCTTGTCCTATTGCTTGTTACCTGGGAAAAGAGACCAACATCCCCCTGGTCACAACCAAAGTGATGTTGCTGGGATACTGTCTTGGTTTGAGCTGCTCCCCGGAGTGGGGGCTGGAAATGATTGGTCCCAGCTGAGTTTCCACTGAGGGACCAAACTGAGCTGTTTTTTCGCCCCTGTGAAAATTAGATATTACAACAGCCGGAAGCTGTTGGCAGTTATGTGAGTGTGAGACCATGAGGTGAGAGGAGGGAGGCCTCCGGCCCCTTGCGGGAAGCCCAGGACAGTATATTAGCTGGACCGGGTGCCTGTGGCCAAGGCTAGGGGGCTTTTTTCTCCCCCACTGCCCAGGAGAGGCAGTGGCGTGGACTTAAGACTCGGCACTGGAGCCGAGCCAGGTGACGGGCCGGGGGTGGTCTGGGTCTGAAGAAGCAGCTGCGATATGCAGGGCTGGAAGAACTATAGGCAGAAGAGAGAGAGAAACCTGCAACCTGGAAGACAGGCCAAAGGGCTTGGAGGAAGCCCTACGTGAGGTTTGGAAGAGGGCAGCCGAAAACCGAAGGATGAGGAATGCGGGGAATGGCCTCCCCTTGTCACGTGGCAAGTTGAGCTGTAGCTGCAACAGCTAAAAAAAACAGAGAGAAAGCCAAACCAGGAGGCTTTTTCTGGGTAAGGACTGTTGGTGAAAACTATTTGGGGTAAAAAAGACTGAGTGAGACCCAGAAGCCTGCAACCTGGAGAGTGAGAGTGAATATCTTACTCTCTGGGAGGAAACCCTCACGAACCTTGGGGAAAGAACTCAAAAACTGACTCCCTGGACCTTTTGTGATGAACACGTGATGATGCAAGTGTTTCCCTTGCAGCTCAGGAGGAGACCTCAGCAGGAGCTGAGGGCTGGTGGGGGTGCAAGAAAATCCCTTCCTTAATACCCAATAAGAGAGAGACTTTTAACTATTGCCCTGAAAACTTCTCCTGAACTGATGTGGGAGGGTCCAGGGGTGGTAGGGATTATTATTATTAATACTGTGTATTTATTTGCTCTTTAGTTTCTATAGTATTTAGTGTGGTAGTAATAAATTGTAATATAGTTCCCCCATGCTGAGGTGTGCCTGTCTGAAAACTTCTCTTTGGTGTTGAGGCAAATTGTGGGGGGAGCTTGGAGATTGTATTTTTGGGGTCAACCCCTCACATTTTCTTGGAAAAGGGACCAACATCTCCCTGGTCACAACCAAAGTGATATTGCTGGGACAGATAATGATTTTAAGAAAACATTGATCTGCCTAACTTGGGGGCTGTTTCCCTTATATAAACTGCCCCAACAAATGCAAGATGACCTTGGGATCAGTGATGACCCAATCCTGCTGCTCTTGCAAAGGAGATACCCCCTTGCAGCGACAAAGAGTGGAATTTGTAATGCATGTGTAATGAAACTATTGCAATGCTCTTGGCTGTGAGTCTTGCACAAAGAAGGCCATAAGTTTGTGATGTGAATTTGTATTATTACATAGTCTAGTGTGTAGAAATAAAGGATTGGGATTGTAATGGATACTTATTCAAACTGTTGTGACCTTCCAGGTTCTGTGTTTTTTAAGTAAAATGCACAGAGCAGTGGAGGCGAAAAAGAGTAAGGAGCAACAAGCAGCTGAAAGAAACCATTATACACTGACCCCAGCTTTCAGCACCACTTGTTACCTCACAGAGGGAATTGAGAGAGAACTGAACATAAGTTGCGGTAAAAATAAGAGGAATTGAGACTAGAAATGGGGGAGGAGAGGTACTGGACTGAAACTGAGCCTAGGGAAAGGGGAAGAAAAATGTTTCCATAAGTGTTTATTTGTTTATCGTCTTGGTTTTTTTCAATACCCAAATCAGTAACTTGAAGTTTGTTAATTGGTATTAAATTAAGTGAAAATCCTGAAGTAAATACTATCTCACCCACAGAAATGGTGTCCATTCCTTATTTTGCACAACTCCTGTAGTTGTGGACTACAGGAAAAAGCGGAGAAAGAACTCCCTCCCCACTCCAGATTTCAAGGACTTAGCCCTGTTTCTCTTTTGGTTTTCTTTCAACTCTCTATCAGAGAAGGGTTAAAACAGTGATGGGGAAAGAATGCTGGTTATATAAAGCAAATGAGCCAATAACATTGAGAGATCACCACACGTAAAAGTATTGAAGGAACATAAGAACGCAATAGGGAAATCGGTTACAAAAATCTATTCCCCATAGTATTTGTCAGCTTTAGTTAAAAAACAGAGGATAACAAGTGATGTACTGGAAAACATACAGTCTTTGGGTTTAGGGAGACAAGTAAAACTAACTGTGATAGCAAATAAATTGGTTAAAGTCTAAGAGACTCTCCCTCTTCTGTTGAGTTGGTGCATCAAAGATAAACCAATAAGAGAGAGTCAAAGCTCCCTTGCTTGGACTAATGAAAAGATTCTGATCACCAGCAAGGGATCAGGCCCTAGACATTTTAGCAAGATGTATTAGGAAGCACTCAGATACAACCAAATAAAGAAGTGTGACCTCATACTCTGACCTGTTCCTAAGACAGACCTTGAATAGTCTGTTCCAGCAGTGGAAAGCTGAGTAAATGGGTTTCTACTGAAAAGTGTTTAACTTCGTAGCAGCAGCTTGAGAGGAAGGAATTCAAAGACTTGCTTCTTTGACAAGACTTATTTGCCAAAACAGGTTGCCCCTTTAGCCCAGTTTGACAGAAATGATGAAATGTTATTTCTGTCCTTCCTCAGGCAAGCTCCCAGGAAAATCAGTGAAGATTCAGCTCTTTAAAAATCTACTCTTTTCATGTCCTTTCTATGAGGCATATGAATATTATCTTGCTAATGGGTTTTAAATGCATCTCAGTAAGATATTAAACGTGGATTTGCATGGACAACTTTAGTGGTCTTGAAATGACAGTTAATTTTAAGTAGCCACTCAGAATTCAGCGCCAGGGTCTCTGTGCATGTACATAGATCCCAGCAACATCTTGGACTGGTCTCATCTAATAGTACTTTTAATTCTTTGGGGCTTTTTTTTTTCCTTTTAATTGTCTTGTTTTGCTCATTGAAGCAGATGCTTACCATTTCCCTCCTAAATATTTTTGTTTATTGTATGTGCAGTAAAAAGGTCACCTTCCCATTTCCTCTCTCCAGGCCCAACATCAAAGAGATGTACCTAGACAAGACATGTACCTAATCTTCTAGCTCTAATACCAGTGGGAGAGGGCTCTCAAAACCCTCTGGCTGACATCCTCTGATTTTACGTGACTCCAGAGTGACAGTCTTCTGACTGACAAGCTGCTCCACTTGCCAGTGGACAAAACTTTAATAAGGTTTTGTGTGGACAGACAGGAAGACAATTTTTTAATATCAGTGACCAAGAGTTAAAAATGAATAATTATTTTTGAGTGGTCTTGTTGGTAATAAAAGAGCAGAACTTTTAAAGAGTTGGTGCTTTTATAAAACCCCAGCTAACTGTTCAGAAGCCAGTAGGTACTTTCAGAATCCTATGCTATATGCCCATTTCCAAGCAGATAGGAACATCCCTTCTCTAAGATGGTCCTCTGAGGAGGACAGAAAATTGGACTGGGAATGATTCCAGGCCTGGAGAGATGTTTACGGGGCCTGAAAAGACTGTTATTTCATGGACTGACCTGTTATTCCCCATTTTGTTACCAGTTCTATACCCAGTTTAATGTACCCCAATGTTATTCCCTATGGTTTATATGGTTCAGGGCTTGTCTGTACTTGCCCTAAGTTTTTTCCCGCCAAAAGTTGTTTACTCCCTTGTTCTCCCCTGGTTTTCCAGCTCATCTCTCACTGATTGGATGACGGTTGCCGCAGTGTAGAGTGAGCTTCCATTGGTCCTTTCCCTTGGATACTCCTAAGTCACACCACCTTTCCCCTGTCTCCCAATCCTGTTTCACCCTGGGTTGTCAATCCCATGCTCCTCCCCAGTTATGGAACCTCCCCTTGCCCATACCTTATATGAGTCCCTGTTTTCCCCTAATAAAGTGGCATTGCACCCAGACTTTCAACTGCGTCTGAACTCTTTTGTGTGGTGCCGTGTCCCTATCCCTTTTCCCTCGGGCCGTGGCAGTCCTCTAATTGTGGCAGAACTAGCGTCACTCATAACTGAAGCTGATCTGAAAAGGACCATATGCAGAAATTTCTAGCAATGGGACACTTTGGAGTGACAACACAAAGCCCAATCAAATCTCACCTGGATATATGGATGTAAAAGCCACATAAAGGTATGACCTGTCAATGGATTATTTGAGAGCAAAAAAAATTATTTTTCTCCCGTTGACCTTTCATATAAGACTGTCCATGATGCTTTAAACTTTGTGCCCCACTAAGTTTGTCCATAGCAACAAACTTACTGGAATTTGTAATGAAAAAAACCTTTAATCAGATAACATTCACTGTGTTTCGAGATTCTGAATTGGATTATGTTTGCCAAGGTCAAGCTCATCAAATTAGTGGACTGTGGAGGTTTTGTCCTCAACAATGTCACAAATCTACACTTTTTAAAATCTGGCATAGTAAGATGGGCTCGTTTCATTTTTTTGAACAAACACTTGATATAAGTAATATCAAATATGGATCTGTATCACATATTACCCACAGCAACAGAAGTATAAGATTTAATATGGTGGGATCCTAGTTTTGAGAAATTGGACAAGAAAAGGTTCAGGGAGGAGAGGAGATATATGCCAAAAAAACCTTGTAATGTTTGTTGGAGAGAAGAGATGTAACTGCAAATGGAGCCTACAAAAAAGGAGAAAAAAAGAAAGGAAAAAAAAGGACAGGAGAGGAGAGGAGAGGGGAGGGGGAGGGGGAGGGAAAGAGAAAGAAAAAAAAGAAAAAATGAGGAGAGAAATGGTGAAATCTATGGTAGAGTTCTTCACAACAGACAACACATGTACCTTTATGGTCTGAAGGCAAGTCCATCACAAAGAATTTCCCAGTCTTTCTCCAGATCACAGCAGGGCAGGAGTGACAGCTCCCCCAAATTCTGGGGGGAAGTCATTGTGGGTCATTGTAATAAAATACAGTATTTAATCCCATTCATAAACTGATTGAAGTCTCTCTGAAGACTGTTGCTCTTTGTTTATGCCACTCTCACTGAAAAACTATACCAGAACTTAATATCGTTTATAAATTATTTTCATAGCTAGCTTATACCTATTGCTCTTGTGCCAACATCACCTTCCTGCCTATGTCACAGTTTACTCTTCCTGCTGCTTGTTTCTTGCTGAATTTATTGAGAAAAAACTCATCTCTTCTTAACCTCCTTTTAGCCAGTGGTAACTTAAAATTAAGTCTTGCCTGTAAGTCAGAGGCTACACTCTTTTGAGTGTAGACTCTTTTGAGTTACACTCTTTTGTTAGCCTTCTATCTCTTCTCTGGTTTGTTTGGATTATATCTTTCCCAAGTGCAGTAACAAAATGAACATACTCTACATTACAAGGGTCACAGACATCCTAATGTGATCAGTGGAAGTACATGTCTAGGTACAACTTAAAATTGTATCCCAGGACTGGAATTATCAAATGAGCAACTCTATAGCTTCTATTTAATACATGCTTACAATTAATACAACTTACGATGTTCACGACCTTGTATTCTATTCTATTTTTATCACTATAAATTCCTCCAGGTCATCTTAGCTCTTCTCGGGTTTGATCTCATCTGTATTGACAGTAACTTCCAGCTTCATTTCAGTTCATTAAGTGTATATATAATGCATATGTTACCTACTTTAAATGGAGTTAATCCTTAAAGATCTTTAGTGCTCAGGGATAGATTATATCTTGGAAGTGTAATATGATTATTTACATAATACAAAGCACTGTTAATAATACTCTGAATGCCCTTGGTTGGAGGGGAAAAGGGGAAGACTGACCCTTTCAATATTATATTTAGCATGTACCACTTATAGGAAGTTAAAACACAACATGTTGCCCATAAACCTATCATAAAGAATGCCTATTCTGATTGTTGCAGAGACAAGCTTACATATCAGAAACTGTCTAGCCTTGCTAGTATCATATTTCATGATGACCACTTAGACTTTAGCAGAACATTACACACAGACAGCTCTGAAGCTTCCAGATGCCTTCTGCTTCCTAGACATGTTGGGTGTGCTTTGCTTTCTATTATACAAGCCATGTAGTTTTTTCCCCGTCTTGTTCAAACAAATAAGCCTTAGTACAACCTCATGGAATTTCTTCATCTTTGCTAGGCTGCAGAATTCAGCAACATGCTCATGCAGAAGTACAATAGCAGCACACCTGAAGTTTCATTTAAAGTTTCAGCTTACTGAATGAGATGTTGAACAAGTTTTTCAGTTTCTTGAACAAGTTATTCAGTTTGTTTTGGTATATTGGTGTAATCTAAATGGACAGAAAAAATATATTGACTAAGGTTAAAAGGAAAAAGTAGCATATGTTCATAACTGTGCCTTTGTATTAGTCAAAGATTCTTATTTGTTAGTTGAAAAAAATGCCCTTTGTTGTTGATCTGCTACAGTAGGAAGCAGATGGCTGTTTAAATCCCAGAATTCCCACCAGAAAATGTGAACAGATGTCTGTAAGCAGAAATAGAAAAAAAAATATCTTTCTGTAAGTCCATACACTGGGAACAGAACTATTTATGAGATTTTATAAAAATCTGCCTGCTTCCAGAAGCCAATAAAACATTTTGTCTTCCTTTATCTTTCCCCCTTCTCTCTCACTTTAAAAGTGTACGCCTGTAACATGGAAGGGGCTTTGACAAATCAGACGAACTTTTAAGAGTGTAGGAATAGTCCTAGTAACACACCTGGCAACTTTGTTTATCTGTCTTCCTCAAAATGATAGCTTCTTTTCCAGATTTGTTGGCATTACAGGCACAAAACCTGTCATTTACCCAAGAGCAAGGCTCAATGCAAAGTGAACTTCAGAAGGCCTAGTGATTATAAAAGAGCAGAGATGTAGATGGACAAGTTTGAATGTTCAGCAGATGTAGGTGGTCAATAAAACTATGCGATTGCAGGTCAGGGGTAGAAGCTGGAATATTTATTGAACACGTGACATGCAATATAAGGGTCAGGTGGGCGGGACATGTTAATGAAGAAGATGAGTTGTGCTAACTAGGGGATGGGTTATGCTAACTAGAGGATTACACAATTCTCTATTGCAATTACACAAGGTTAATATTCTCCTGAAGCGAGGACTACACAGGGGGAAGAGAACAAAAGGGTTTCTACATCGCCTGACATCATCATCACAAAGTCTTTCATATCTTGCTGAAAGAGACAGGAAAATCAAACATAGCTAAATATTAATGAGTCTTATGATGAAGCATCTGGTCAGTCCTGAGATGAAGGAATTTCTCTTAGCTCCTGTTGCTCAAGGCCGGCTGCTTAATCCTATCAGACCCTTTCCTGCTGACAGCCGAGTTTCGGTCCCAACAGTAGCCCCATTGTGGGTGGGCTGTAGCCCCTCAGGGGCCCAGCACATCGTGCCTGCTCTCCTCACACTCCTCGTCATGCACCCTATCTGGCTTCTCTGCCTGTATAGGTTCTGAAGCTCACAGGGGGTTTGGTCAACCAAAGAACTACCCACAATTGACTGCAGGAGGCTCAAGGCAGCATGCAGCCAGCCCCTGCCCCTGTGTGCCCTATCAAGACAAGGGAGAGCTGAACTCAAATGTCTGGAGGGTATTCTGTGGTCCCTGCATGTGGGAGTTCCATAATGGCGCTCTGAATATGGACAGTGTTCTACTGGCAGTAAACACTGGCATACTCATCACCAGAGTGACAGTGAGCAAAACGGGGTGACCTTGGTCACTAGAGCTGGAAAAGTCTCTTCCATGCTGCAGAGAACATTCATGTGATATGACAGAAACTGAGGGGAATGACAAAGGAAGCTGTGGGAACCCTCTGCCAGCAGTGGTGCAGAGCGAGATACAGAAGACCCTCAGAGAAGCAGAAAGGTAAAGCACAATGTAGAGAATTGTGCAGGCAGCCATTTCAGTTCAAAGGTCCAGTGGAGTGAAAAGGAAAAAAACAGCAGTAAAAGGAGTGGGGGAACATTAATTTTTAACTCAGATATGTACTTGTGTTTTCCTTTTGCAGTTTTGTAAAATTATTTTGTTGCAGCTTTTAGATGGCAAGATACTTTTTCTCACTAGACCTATGTATTATTGGTAGCCCCTATGTGATTCCCAAGCTGAGTGCTCCTTTCAGACTACAACACTGGCTGCGGAGTAGTTCTGTGCAATTTCGTTCCCTGCCCTGACTCTTAGAGAGGCAACGACAAACTGTTTTCTTCACTTGGCTGTCAACAGGATTGGATCCTTGCTTACTAGGAGAGATGTAGTCTTTTAGGTTGCACTCCTATTGATCCTATTAGCTTTCTTAGCAATTCATGAATATTTATGCCAACATACAAGCTGCACAGTTTACTCGGTTCCCTTAGAGAGAAATTTGTATTAAATTGGACATAGTTCAGTGACTTGTAGACATCACATATTCTCCTCCAAGCTACTGAGAGATGCATGCCAACAAAGAGAAAGTCAGACAAAAATGGCAGGAAGAACGAGGAACTCTTGAATTCACTCCACTTCAAAAAGGAAGCCTACAGGGACTACCTTCACAGAAATTGGCCAAGAAGCCAGGAGTCAGGTTAGGGAAGCTAAAGCACTGATAAAATTAAATCTGTCCAGGGACATCAAGGGCAACAAGAAAAGCTTCTACAGGTACATCAGTGATAAAATGAAGACTAGGGAAAATGTAGGCCTTCACTGGAAGGAAACGGGAAACCAGGTTGCCCAGTTCATGGAGATGGCTGAAGTACTCGACTTTTGTGCCTCAGCCTTCACTGACAAGTGCTCCAGCCATACCACCATATTTGCTAAAGGCAAGGGAGAATTAAGAACTGCCTGTTGTAGGAGAAGATCAGGTTTGAGGCCATCTAATGAACCTGAAGGTGCACAAGTTCATAGGATTTGGTGAATATATCGGTGGGCCCTGATGAAAGGGATGAAGGAAGTAGCTAAGCCACTATTCATCATATTCGAAAAGTGAAGTTGTCACTGACTAGAAAAAAGAAATATAACTACCATTTTTAAAAAAGAGAAGAAGGGAGACCCAGGGAGCTACAGGCCAATCAGTCTCACTTGGGTGCCTTGCAGGATCATGGAGCAGATCCTCCTGAAAACTATGCTGAGGCACATGGAAAATCAGGAAGAGTTTGGTGACAGATAACATGGTGCCACTAAAGGCAAATTGTGCCTGACAAATTTAGTAACCTTCTGTGATGGGGTTACAGAGAAGTTGATGATGCCCTGCCCCTCAATGTGTACAATGCCAGGTTGGATGGGGCTTTGTGTAACCTGGTCTAGTGGAAAGGGGGTTGCCTTAAGGTCCCTTCCAACTCAAACCATTCAGTGGTTATGATTCTGTGTTTTTAAACTCATGTATTTATGATGAATAAGTGTCCAAGTAAGTATAAAAGTGATATGCTTTAGCATCTCCCCTTTTCTCTTTTCAGTTGAGTAGGTTATCTAGAAGTGGACCTGCTATGATGTGAACATTAGTCAAATTCTGATTTGCTTAGTGAAAAAAATTCATGCTGTCCTATAGGGAGTCTCAAAGGATTGGAAATGGAATGAATTTTAGGCCTGCAGCAGTTTTTTTGCTACTGTTGGTATAGATTACTTCTTTAATCCTGGTATAATTTTTTTGAGAAGAAGTTCAGTTGTTTGAAGTCTCATGACAAGAACCAAACTGGTGACTAGACCCTTAAACATATAAGGAAATGCCACATGTAGCTGACTGAGGACAAGATTTGTGAATGCAACTGAAAACCATTTCTGTACACTCCTCATCCTTGTGCCTTTTAGAGTTTCACTCATGAGCACTAAATTGAAGGGTTCCCTATATATACCACACTTGGATTAGTGTACCCTTCTCAATATCAATAACTGGCTTGATTTGCATGCAGCTTTAGAAAATAATGTAACTTCTCATACATGTGAGCTGCAGAATGAAGCTTGTAAAGTGTGTCAAACGGACTACAGATGTCCTTTCTGGTACTGAAGATACGTACCGCAAAAATAGTGACAGCAGTTCCCAGCATCTGCACTATAGTGGCCTTTCTGGGTTAGACATGCCTTTATGGTCACCTGAGCACCCCCTCCCATCGGGAATTTTTGCTGGGGTGTGCTCTCGCAGACAAGGTTCTGCCGCAGATGGTGCTGAGGCATTGCTTTATGAGTCTGTCATTTTACAGGGGAAACAATCCAATGTTCTTATTTCTTGTCATGGTTTGAGAGCCCCAAAAATTTAATTCCCTGGTCAAAGCCCCCTCCCACATCTCAACGTAGTATAAGATGTGTTTTGCAGACAACCACACAAGACTTAGAATGGGGGAAAGGGAATATATTACAATGACTGTACACATAAATATTATAATACATTACACACACGATCTCAGCTGTCTCTACTATGATAAATCAGTATTTACAATGGATCAGATCTCTTCTCCCCTCCAAATAAAAGTCCAGGAGGGAAGAAGGAAAGATCCTTTCCAGTCTCAGAGCAGCAGTTTCTCTCTAGGGCAGCAGCTTATCTTCTTCTCATGCAGCAGCAGCCGTGGCTGGATCTCTGCCAGCACACACAAGGGGGAAATCCAAGCCCCCCTCGGCCACTCGTTTCAAGCGAGGGTCTTCTTTCGTAGGCTGTGTTCACCAGGACAAGGGTCACTTCACTACGTCATATCACGAAGCTCCAGGGTCTCCGTGACAGTCCTTATGTTTAGGGGATTCAAGCCCCTTTGCAGAGCTCCTGTGCTCTGCCTCAAGCTGCCAGCTTGGCAGCAACGGCGAGGGGGAGCCAAGGTCACCCCCTCTGCATTATTCTCCATCCTGGTCTAGCTTTCCAGGACACTTTGAGCTTTTCAGCTCTTCTCTCTCTCTGGTGCTGCATGTTGCATTTTAGGACTTCTGTCCAGTAGGAGTCCACCACCCCAACTTAAGAGGGGTCTCAAAAGGGTTTTGGGGGGTCTGGTTCAGTTCTTACCACCAAAACTCTGTGTAGAGTTTAGTCCTGCTCTCTCTCCCTCTCTTCATTAGACATCTCTGTGTCTTCTTGGCTGCATACTGTGGCTTTCTTATCTTTTGGCTCTTAGCCATAGTCTCTGGACGCTGCTTCTGCCGCTGCTCTGTCTCTGCTCACTCACGGTGGAGAAAACCTTTTTTAGCTTTGAGCCACAGGTACTTAGCCCAGCATTATGCTGTTCCAAGTCCCTGCAGCACCCCCCAGCCAGGGGCTGGGGGGCCCCAGAGGCCCCAAGGGGCTCCGAGCCCCTTTCCTCGTGGCCTCAGAACATGGCTACCACTTCTGCCACCAAACTACAACTAACCTTCTCTTTCGTTTGCTTACGGTATGTTTATATTTCGCAGAAGTGCCATTGGTTAAAACTTCAAAACTTCCAGGGTCACCACCCCCTGAGGTTTTACCATTTTATAACTGCAGGGGAAAAACTGCTTCCCCCCACTACATTTCTTTTGTAGTGAAGTAGGTTATAGTAATCAGTTTGCCCCTCATTAGGTCATTATTGCCTTTGCACCTATTCTTAATTATGTATTTGGAACATCTGAATCTATCTGATGAACACTGAAACTGTCACTTTCATTAGTGGCGGTTGGAACTTATGCCTCTTTCACAGTAAGCCTACTTCAATATTAATTCAAAAAGGATTTTGCTCTTCTAGCAAGGGAGATACAGATATGTTTGTCTGAAGGCAGAACTTTAGTAGTTTAGAATGTCTGGCTTGTCAGATGGAGGCTTGCTTCTAACCTGTCAGTACAGTGAGGACCTGAAAGCGTAATGAAGTAGTGTCTCCTGTCACACACATATATATATATACAAAAGGACATATGGGCAAAATGGTGTGAGGAGAAGCGTTAGAAAGCTATTTCAAAGTAATACCATAGACAGTCCATCAGTTGCTAGAGTTATTTAAGGAAGTGATGACATAAATGCTGCATTTGGCCTCTGGTCTTTTAATGCGAAGTCCGTCCTTTAGACAGACTTTAACCTTCCTTTTCTTATAAGTCTGTGTATTTATGTGTGTTTTGCTCTTCTACAGTGAGAGTTTTTCCTCATAGGATTGGCAGTCAGTACTTCATTCCAAAAAGCCTAAAGGAAGATACATTGCCATGAGTTATTCAACCCAGATACATGACAGGAGAAACATCAGATTGCAGGAGGGCACAGAGGGCTCAGAGCTAATTAAGTTTTTTGAGAAAGTATCTTCCAGGGATTCTTAAACTAGATATACAAAATTATCCATTTCATGAAAAATGAGGCTTCTGTGAATACTTACAGCTAGACAAGCTCTCTGAGCAGTATTGGTCACAGTCTTTGATCCTAGAGATGGAGCAACTGGGAAACCTTGCCAGCTGGAGCACAGGATTCCCAATTCCTTGTATTGGGAATTGAACTGAGGCAGCAAAGACAAGTGCTTTGGTTGACAAAGAGAGCCTTGGCATTGGACTTAAGATAGCTTTTTTCCTTCAGTTTTCCTGGCATAACCAAATACAGTACAGCAAAATACTATTTTCTGAAAGTTTTTGACCTAATGTATTGGGTCTGGCTGAGCTGGAGTTAATTTCCCCACAGTAGCCCTCACAGTGTTGTGCTTTGCGTTGGCAGCTAGAAGGGTGTTAATAACACATCGGTGTTTTGGCTACTGCTGAGCACAGCATCAGCACTGTAACATTCCTTCCTTAGTTGAGGGCAAGATCCTGGGAGGGGACTCAAGTAGGCCAGCTGACCTGAACAAAGGGATATTCCATACCATATGACGGCAGCTCAGATATAAAAGCTAAGGCACAGAGCAGGAGGGTGGGCATTCATTGTCTAATGGCTGCCTACTGAGAAACTGTCACGTGTACCAAAGCCCTGCTTCTCGGGAGTGACCGACCATCACTGCTCATGGGAAGTAGAGAATAAAACCTGTTATCCTTTGCTTCTATGCGCGCAAGCTTTGCTTTGCTTTTTGCTTTAAATAAACTGTCTTACCTCAATCCATGAGTTGTTTTCTTTTTTCCCACCTTACTTGCTCCCCTGTCCCTCTGGGAAGGTGAGTGATAGAGCAGCTGGGTGGGCACCTGGCGTCCAACCAAGGTCAACCCACCACACCTAAGTTCACAACTATAGCCCCAGGCAGATTTGAGATTCTGTGCAGAGGGTTTTCTGAAGAAAAGAGCCCCGAAGGTGTACCTTGGTGTCCTGCAGACCTTGGTCGTGTCACCCTGTGTGTAGAGCAGGAAGGATGTGGTGTGTTTCCTGACACTGTTTCGAATCTGTCCTATGTGATTCTGATTTTTTTTTTTTGGAAGATACTGAAATGTCAGCTAATGGTCTCTACTTTGGAAGCAGCATTGTGAATATAGGTATCTGACATTGTTTCTTTCAGGTTTTCTATTCTTTCCAGTCTTCTACCATTTTCAGACTGTTTTGGTTGAGCAGTCTGGATAGGGGTTCTCTCGCTGACAGAAGCAATCAGAGATTTCAGTCTGATGAACACTTTAATATGGCCAGCAGTTTTGTGGGGCTTTGAGAGCAACTGAGGTCCTTTTGCTTCTCTTGGGAGGATTTAGCATCTCCTGTCAAGCAATCTCCTGTCCAGTACTGGAAGCCCCAGTTATCCTTTCAAGGGTTGTCCTTGATGATAAAACAAGCTGTCAGATACCCTTGTTAATTCAGCATTTCCTAGGGCTCTTTCTTCTCTATGAGAAGACAACCTGTTGGAGAATAGTTAGCCAAAGTAGCTCATCCTAATAACACACTATGTATGGACAAAACCACAATCTAGTGATGGTTTTAGTTTTGCTCTTGGGGAGCATCTTGGGGAATGTAAACCATTTTCTTAGGAAGCTTCTGCTTTCACCTGACTATTGCTGATGATAATTAAGCTAATGAGGGATTGCACCTTAGTGGCAGCTGTATATCTGTCAGGATGCACTCCCCTCAGACATCTCAAGATATCTGGTATCTTTTGTAATCCCTCCATTTTTGTCTCCTTTTGAAACAATTTATTACACCCTTCACAATACAACTATCTGATTATGGAGTTTAGTCATTATTGCATAATTTGAGCTATTAATAGGGTAACACAATTAACGTGTAATTCTCTCACTATTTTGTTATCATGAACCCTGGCAAATATGTGTTTCCTTTTAAGGCCAGCAGGTTATTTTTTCTCCCCAAAGCGAATTTTCTAATGTTATAATGCTTTTAAGTGCTTCAGAATTCACAGGTGATGGTAGCAACAAGGCTTGGTAGATAGCTGATAAAAAAGTGCCCTTTTCCCATGGTCCCCCTTTTGTCCATCCCTTCCTTCACAGCAGCTTTTACTACACACAGTGTGTGTGCTCAGTTTTAAATAGAGAGAAAAGAAATGTGTGAATCAGACACCCCAAGTACTCCCCTTTGGCACCTGGAGGTCAAACAGGTTCATTAATTTACAAACCATTACCAACATCAGAAATTTCCACTGGCAAAGTTGTGTAGTTGTCCTGTGTCTTCCACCTATACAGCCTTGGTTATACAGATGAAAGCCTAATCTGTGTGGTATATGTGGCGATATCTGTTATGTTTATTTATTCCATGAACTATCCTTTCACGTTTTAAGAATTAGCTGCCTATATCCCCAGGCAAAGAAAGATAGAGATCAGATAGGAGGTACATTGTGCTTCTGAACTGGGACTTCTGATGCCTTAAGTAGCTTCTGTGGGTACTTATCAGATTTAAATTACAGGATAACTTGAATGCAATGGAGGTGGTCATTATGCCCTATGCTGTCCAGAGGAGACAGAAGAACTTTTTGTTTTAACATAATTTATTTGAGCTAGGGTTTAGAGTAAGGCCTTAAAAATACCCCAGTGTTCTCTATCTGTAAAAGACATCTTGTGAGGAGCAGCTGTTAACTGTTCACACATGAGAAGTCCTGGCAGGGTGGAATAACTTGTTTTCAGATTGTGCCCTGTTACACCTGTGACTATGACTGTGGGTCTGAACAGATGCACTTAATTGTCTTCAGTGGGACTGCGGTTTACAGAGAGTGATTTGGCTCAGCAGGTGAAATTCAGGCAACGTGCTGTTGTGTCAGAATTCATATATTCAAACAAGGAATCCATCCTTTCCTTGCCTGTAGCTATGCTGGCTTTGCAGTGCATTCATGAATAGGAAGCACTTCAATCAATGAGTCAATTCAGTAAAGATGACTCGGAATGTTCTTGGGAAGCAGGTCTGCACACTGAGCAGATGACGTATTTCCATAGTATAATTGTCTTGCGTGGAGACTGAAGGGTAGGTTTCCTGAAGGAGAAGGTACAGCTAAACATTCAAACTGCTTCAGTGTTTGTACCTACACTGTGCTTGGCTGCTGCAGGCATGGGAACATGCAGCCTGCTGCCTCTTCAAGAGGGTGGGAGGTCCCATCCATTTAAAACTGGATCTTGGCACTTGAACATTCGGAGTTAGATTACTTAAGAGCAAAAGTTTATGTGTGGTGTGAATTATTGTGACTGCAGAAGGGCAGGCAATGTGTTTGTGGTGAACTTTTTGAAATTAAAGGTTCTTCTGGATGGAGATCTGGTGAGTTAAGAAAGCAGCCTGGCTGGAGGGGCTGTTTGGGAGCTTATTTTGGAGAAGACAAAAGGTTCATGTTTTTAATCTTTCTGCATAAGGAAGACATTAATAAATGAAGGGTAAAAGATAGTTTAATGTAGAAAGCAAATAACCTCTTGCTGTTGCAAAGTCTTCAAACAACTGTATCTGGAAACATATGCATAATATATCAGTTGGCTTGATTTAGAATCCATTTTATTGTAGCTCTTCTGTGTTGCTATTTTTGAAAGTTGTCATTGTAGCAAGAAAGACTGTTCTCTGCTAGAACTTGATGGCTGTAGAGATTAGAGGATATAGTCTGCTAACAGTGACATCTATAGTACACTCAGAGTAGACAGTTCTTTGCCTCTTTTTTTTTTTTTTTTTTAGAAAGTTATTTCACAAATACTCTTCACTCAGAAACACTCTGGGAACATTATAAGTGAAGTAATGAAGTAATGATGCCTTTTCTTCTTTCCTCAGTCAAGTAATAAACCTCAGACTGGGAAACTATGGGAGCAGGGTTATGGGGCTTACCAGATAGATCTGACACCAGGAATAATAATCATTTTGTGAATGGACTCAGTGGACGAAAGAAGCAATGGTAGAAGAACTTCTCTGTCAAAGCCCCAATATGTCTGGAGTGGAAGGTATTCCTCCTCTTCTATAGAGTTGCCTGGCTAGTTGGAAATGGAAAAGAAAGATCATACTGGTTTGGGTTGAATAACTCTTCAAGACATTGATGGTAAGGCTGACTTGGTAGCCTAATAGTTGGGGCCTTCACTTAGAAGAACAAAAATGAGTGCCTGATGTTTGAGAGCTTGAGAGATACCCTTATTTAAATATCATAGATCAGAGTTTTTAAAGCTGATTGACTCTTCCTGGTCTGATAGTGAACTGTACTGACTATTTGCTGTATTAAAGGAACAGAGATGGGGCTTACTAATTCTACAGAATGTGCAGAGGAAAATAGATTTGCTGTGGTTAAGATTCAGACTTTGTTTTATTGAGTAGTGTGTCCGTAAACTAAAATCAAATCTGTGTTAGACTACTGCTGATAATTTCTGTGTATTTTCAAAGAATAGGTATGTAGCTGTCTCCTCCCAGTCCATAGTGAAGCTCACTTGTTTTCTCTTGCACTGAAACAGCAGATGAGTGCTCAGGCAAGCACAGAGAGCAATTCACTCAGTGTGTTGCTGAAGTATCTGCACAGTTTACGGCTCTTGCTGCATAAAAGAAGAGTTCAGTCTTCCCTGCCAACCTGATACACACTTGGTATTCTGCTCCAAGAAGGTTTTTAGATATTATAAGGAAGAGAACAAAAACTCTGGAAGCAATGGTCTGAAAATTAAGGCTCAGGTTCAAACTTAAGTGGTAATTTGTCTTGCAGAGTGCATATGCCTGATGTTAGTTAATTTAGAGTCGTGCTGTATGTATACACTCCTGGAATGTTGAGTTCAGTGCAGATGAATAATAAATGAATGTAAGAATTTTAAATTCAGAGGTTAAATTAAGCAGCATTACATGCATTAGTGAAGGTAGAAAAAAAATTCATGTGATCTTATATTCTGCAAAACCGTGACAGTTACTTTATATAAATCCTCATCATTTGTAAACGCCTAACTCAGATGGTGTTCTTGCATACTATACTCCCTCTAATTTTGATGTCCTGGGCCCGAGTTGAAAGGAATCTGACATGGGAGTTTTCTATCTCTAATACTGTACTCTTGTGTTATAGCTTTAAATTAACTATTCTGCATGTAGCTAACAATTAACTATGAAATCATAATGTAGCCTAAATTTAGTGACAGGCTATCTCTCCATGTCTGTGGCTTCTTCCCCCAACCCCTCCCGCCCCTCTTTCCTTCCCTTCCCCTCCCCCCACACTGACATCTGGTTGCTATTCCTAGAACTTTGGCCATTTGTTTTTTTCTTAAAGCAAGGAAGACTAAAGCAGGAAGCTTTTCTTTTGCAAGTGCATCCTTGATTAGTCTTTCATCCTGAATCATTCCTGGCCATTTCTTTTAATGGCTACTCTGTAAAGTTATTATTTGTTACATCTATGTAGAGAACAGAAACTCTCTGGGAAAGCCTTTTTGAACAGACCTTTTTGTGCAAAGAAGTGTTATTGACATTACAACTGTAGGCCACCAAAAAGCCTTAAGACAGAAGGTTGCTGAGCTGAGGAAGCACTTTGTGGTTGGGCCTGTGGCATCCATGCATGAGTACCTCTCCAAAGCACCGTGTGGCTCTGGAGAGCGGTTGGTACAGTGACATTTCATGGAACGTAGATTACAAAGACAAAGGGAAGTTAAAGTCAGGGGAGGGACTGTCTTCTAAGTTGGGAGCTACTTTTTATCCTTCTCTTGTAACTGTACGAATAGTCTTTTGGTTGCATTAGTAATGTCACTTTTCCATCAATCCAGACTCAGTATGTGGATGGGATTTGCAAGTTGATTGCTCATTGCTTTTTAAAAAGTTGCCTCTTTGCTGTTTGACCTCCTGCTTTTAAGAAAAACTGAGGAAACCAGATTTGATTCTTTCTGTGCTGCATACATCTTTCTGTGCTGCATACATCTGCTAACTAGCTGCACTTGACACAATTAAATGTATGTTATGACTTGCATTTTGTGTCAATTACTATTGAAACAATAATGGTGTGCAAGTTGTGTGGATGGCACCAAACACATTTTATGTTTACTCTTTTCTGATATTCAAAATCTATGGCGCAGGATATAATTGTTTTATTAGTAGTCATATTGACACTTTCTGTGTGTGTGTGTGTAACTTGGAAGGAAAAGATTATCAGTGATGACATATATAAATCTGAAGTCATCACCAGTTTTGTTCTACTGTTATGCAAAGTTAAGATGGAGGGATCAAATGAGAATTGAAAATATTAAAAGAAAATTGTTCTACTAATTTCTATACTGAAGCAGCATACTTTGCTTGGATATTGTCTATGTAGAGCAGAGTTTGAATTCAGCAGTACAAGGGATAGGAAATCTGTTATGTTGCTGAACTTCTAAAAATGTCTCAAGAGATACTAATGAACAAAGTAGTGAATACCAGAGGCTATTAAAAAGTGATCTTGATGACACAGCCTCTGTGGAGGACAAATGATACTATCAAAAGCTTCTGTCTAGACATTTTTCCCCTTTTCTTTTATTCCGTGAATGTTTTTCAAGGATGCGATTGCCAAATTTTCAATCATTGCTTGTGATCAGAGGGCTTTGGATCCCATGCTGTGAGGGATTGGAAAAAGGTATTAAAAAATCATTACTGGCTAGAAACAGCTCTATATCTGTGGGATGGGGCTGATAGATTCTTCCAAGGTGGAATGGTGCTTTGCCCCCTCCATAACCCTGTCTCCTTGAGAGCCATTGGTGCAGCTGCCAGTCACTGGCACACCAGGAGCACTGCCCCACACCACAGTCTCTGGAGCCCCTAACCCAGCCCCCAATGGTTGGCACACTGGAAGACCCACCTGGGGGGGGTTGACCAGGGAGTACAGAGCAAATAAAATCACCCTGTCCCCCAAAGAAGTGTTGCAGTGTTTCTCCCGTGCATGGCCTCGAGGTGTAAAAGAACTGAAGGCCCTTTTAATAGATCTGTCAGACTGATTCTTGGAGCCTTGTATATTTTTAATGTAAAACCTCTTTGATGAGCTTGTGAAAAGGGCCTGGGGTGTTACACCCACAAAAGTTATTATTCTATTTACTTAAGTGAACAAGCAAGTTTCTCACTTCTTGGTCTTGATGGGCTGTATGAATAACTGAAATACGTTTCTGCTGTTAGTATGTATTTTGCTAGCGATGTTTTGAAGATATAGGCAGTGGCAACTCAGAGACCTTATTCTCATTATGCTATGGAACAGGTGACCTGTATGGCATAGCAATTGAGGTATTGAAGGAAAACATAATAATTTTGGAGACTGAAGATATGTTAAATTTAACTGGGATTGCAGGCTTGGCTTTTGGACTCAAATTAAATGTGTATTTTTCAAAGATGAGCTGGACAATCCTTAATTTGGACTTCTCCCCTTCCAAAATAGTGATGGTGAGAAATAAATAATAATAATAAAAAAAATAATATTTGTTTGCAGCTAATATCCCCATCAAGCATGAAGTAGATATCTTGGGCAGTACATTGTCATTCCTCTATTAAAAAATACAGTGTGGCATCTTGTTAGGATAGAAACAGAACAGTGGTCTCCAAATTGAGGCATGTGTATTGCAGGGTGTGTGCAAGATCATCCACTGGGGTGTGGGAGGAAATACTGGAACCTTCATTTTTGTTTATTTCTTAGATTAAAAAAAAAAGAACAAAATTAAGCTTTACCAATATTTAATATATGGCTTGACGCTGGTGCTCTTACTTGGTCCATATGTCAGATGGCCACAGTAAGGTCCCAAGGTCACCTCAGGGAAGAGTGGATGCTCCAAAATATAGAGAGGTTGACAATGGTGCCTTCACTTGTTCATTGACTTGAAACATATTGTGATGTATGAAAGTTTACATGTGTTTGGTTAAGTGGATTTAAACATTACATTACCTACTTTTAGCTAAACTAACCCTCACAAAGTAGACAAGTGTCTTAAAAAGACCCCTGCAAATAAGCTGTGAATTTAATGTAATGTTAATAATGTGAGCACAAGTAAACAAGAAGAAAATGGCAGAGCTGACACTTTTCCTACTCCTTGTAGAGGATCTTTGTTGGCTTCATTATGAGGTAAAAACAATGATGTCCTTATCAGATCTGACAAGAAAAAAAATTAAATAATCAGTATAGAAATAAATGGAACTTCGAACCAGACCTTTGAATTGCTGCATCACAAAGTGTTAAACCGAATTTTCAAAAATAATGGAACATATTTGATCACATACTTTTCCCTAAAAAGTTAAATTGAAAAAAAAATATTATTTTTTGGGAAGAGCAAAAATTTTTTGGTGCTATTAATAAGTAAAATAATAATTAAAAATATAGATTATTTAATCTTTGATAATTTTTAATTTATATTTTTATATGTGATTTAAAATAGACAGAATGTAAAGAGTAGTACATTTATGTAATTTTTAATGAAATAACTATGTATGTATTGGGGGTGCATGCTCAAGTTTATTTACCAATAGGTCAGAGACCACTGATCAAGAGAATGGACATTTAAAGAGTAAATAAGACGTTAGATAATTTGCCATCATTCATTTGGTGTCCTACAACACTCCAGACTGATGGTGTTATGGAGGAATGGGAATTTTCTGGTGGTTTACTGGTGTGTTTCACATGGGATGTTTTGGAGTTGAATCAGTTCTGTTGTGTACAGAATGCAGTGTACTGTGATGTTGCTGTTACTCTGAGGTACGTGTTCTGCAGTGTCTGAGTAATGAATTCAGCTAAAGAGTCTATGTATTAACTGCTGGTATTTTTTTGAGTTCATTAACATCCCTTTTTTTTTGGTTTTAGCTTTCTAAAGTTAATGGCTTTGACTGGAGTGATTAGCACTAACCTTGGTGCCTGTGGCAAGGTTAAAATGGCATAAAATGCTTTGGAACACAAACTTTGTCATGGTCCTCATTATGTGAAATTCTGCTGTATAAGTCAAGCAAGGACACCTTGATTAGTCTGTAATGTCCTTCTATTAAGTTTCTTTTTCTCCCACTGACAGATATTTATTCATACAAGCTATATAATGAAGATTTATTCCTTCTAGAGAACTATATATATGTTCATGTATTTCTGATTATATAGCAATTTTTGAATCAATGGTAAAAGACTAATGACCTGAGGAAAGATATGTAGAGATGCAAAACTTTGCCAACTCTGACTGTATAACATGGTGCTTTTTATGTTGGTTCTACGTGAATGAATGCATAATCATGTATTTAATGTGAATATCAAACATTACTTTATGGTAATGAATTAGCACATTTTATTTTGAAAGGATTGCACAGTGAAATGCAATCAATGACATTTTGTGTTCATTTCAGCTAATGTCACTGTTTTTATAGTCTTATTGCAGTTTTTTTTATCTTTAAAAGTCTAATGCTATTTGTGTGTGTGTGTGAAGCAACTCTAAATCAACATTTATTAAGGGCACAACTTTGCATGCATCCAGACTAATTCTAAAATTTGAACTATAGATGTCAAGTTAGGGCCTGGGACGTGACTTCCTTTTATGCAATTATAATTTCTAGGCAATGAAATGCCTTCGTGATGAGAATGAGAGGAGAAAATACTTATTTAGTGACTCTTTTTTCTTTTTTTTTCTTTTTTTTTTTTCTACTTAAATGTTTTTCTAGCCTTTTCCATCATACTTGGTATGCTCTATTCAGAGGAAGGGGCAATGTGGCAACCCATAGATAACCAATACTTCAAAAGAAGCTTGCTATAATTAGCATGAACAGAAATTGGAGTAATAGAAAGAATTATGCAAAAACTATTCAGTACATCGAGTTTTCCATCTTTTTACCTCTGTGGGTGAAAGACACTGTAATTTCAGGAGTTACTTTTCCTTATTTGGAGTTTCATCTTTTTGTGGTCTTCCTGTGCATTTTTCTTCTGATTTACTGTAAAGGCAGTCCCTTTCCTCTCAGTTAGTCATAAACCTGGGATACCTTCCCCAATATCACCTTTATCTGTACCTGTGCACCATTTTTCTATGCTTAGGCAGTTCCTTTGCCCTGCAAAACAGCTGTAAGGGACATACAGGCCAAGCCTCTCCTTGTCTGCATCCACAATGCCCTGGACCAGTTGAAAATGTGCTGGTCCTGAGCACAAAACAGAACTTCTAGAATAGGCTGTATCCATTTCTTCTGTGCAGATGATGTGTCTAATGCTAATCTCTAGTGATGGGGGGTGGGTGTGTGGATGTCTAGGAAAGGTTGTGTTGCTGGACTTGCTCATCTTGTCCTAAAAAGAATTCAGGTATTCTTTTCTGAAAGTAGGAGTAGACCAGAGGACTAATTGTTACTGCAGTTTGCTCACATATTGTGTTGGCAGCTGGTATGCCACCACTGATTCTGTTTTCTGGAAAATATACTGCCAAAATTTTCACAAAGGTCTACTGACGAGTGGAAGGAAAGCGGGAATAAGTCTTAGAGGATGTAGTTCAACACAAACTTGGAAGGTTGTTTACTTACTTGTCGTTATTAGGAAGTTTTTCTACCTTGTTACAAAACCCACTGCTTCCAGGTTCCTAAAAATAGTTGTGTACTTTTCAAAGCTGTAATGTTTGTATGTGTGGGTTTGCTATCACCTATGGAAGAAGTCATATCCATTCTTTATTTCACTACTCACTCATAGTGTTTATTATTAAAAAAGAGTGGCTCTGCTCTCATATGGGTTAACTTTCCAACAACTTTTTTACACTTGTATGTTTTGATTTGCTTCAATTCCCGAAGATCATCTACTTCAAATTTAATTGCAGTTCTGAGAGGGGGTTTTCCTACTTTTGTTGTGTTAAATATTTATATCAAATAAAGAACAATAGTAGAATAAACAGACAAAGCTGGGATCAGTTATTGTTACCAAATGGTACCCTGTAGATGAAATTAATAAGTCAGATGTTTAATATGAAAAAGTGATAAATTTAATTTCTGCATTATTCAAATCTCTGTATAATCATGTAATTTATCAGTAGTTAGCACAAAATGATACTGATGACAATGTATTTGTTATAAATGGATTTTATTTTACAGGTAAATGTTTAAGTACTGAGTGTTGAGGAGGGAAATTGAACTAAACTCCTTTTTTCTTCTGTTTCTGTGGATTCCCACAGCTATGTTAGGAGTGCAGAAGCATGAACATAAATTATGAGTAAAATGTGTTTATTATTTAAGTAACATGTAGTGCTTAGCTTTTAGGGGAGAGTATCTGGTTCTACTTTTCAATTTAAAGTTCAGTTTTTAAAAGCGTGGACTTTCGAGTTTAAAAGTGAAACAAATCTAGGGCCTGTCCTGCATTTCTTTTCAATGTTGTGAGCCTTTATTTTCATTCAGAATAAAGCACCAGTGAACTATAATACTGAGTCTTCACTCTTGCTGATTCTCTCAGACTTATTTTCTCCCATTCTTTCTTCTGTTCTATAGTAATCAGGTGTGGTTTTTTTAAGTTCAAGCTGAAGCAGTAGAATAAGTGCAGATTATCACTCTTTGCTTAGGCTCCACTCTGCTGTTGTGATTCTTGAGCTGAAATAATATAAACATTGAAATGAGAGCAGAAGTGGTACCTCGTGAAGAAAATTAAGTCTGTTTTTCTATAGCTTTTGGTTTCACAAAACAGGACTTTGCCAACAATGGGAAAACAGCATAAAAATGGGCAGGAAACCATCTTGACACAGATTTTTGGGGTTCTAGTTTTAGTAAGTCCCACCTTCCATTATCTTTCCATATTGTCTAGTCAAACAGGAGGATGTTCTGTCTCGAGATTAGTATTCCAAGGTTTGCAGTGATTTCCATTCCCTGAAACTCTGCTCAGCAGTCAAGATTCCAGACTGTTTCTTAATAACGTTCTTGATTAAGCTTTTTCTGAAGAGCTAGTTAAATAATAATAATGATAATAATAAATATATATATAAAAATTAAAAAATGCCTGAATTTGACAAACGTCTGGTTTTGTGAGTGTATATGGACAGCTTCATATATCAAGATTTTCATATAACCCTGATTAGTTGTGAAGAAAAAATTCTCTTGCCAACTAGATGCCAAATTTCTGTCTCTACTACCTTCCTCCTGCTCTGATGACAGAGTTTGAGCATTGTTGTAACTGAGTGGCTGTAAGCAATATCTTTGCCATAGTTGGTGTATGGAAAAACACGATATGAACTATATCTCAATTTAAAAAAAATAAATCTATGTTTTTGCATAATTACGTTTTTTTTCATGTTTTAACATATTGAAGTGGAGAGAATGAATAGTCTAGACCAACTTCTTTGAAAATGGTGTTGCAGAGTGATGAGAGTGTATTTCTGGACTGTTACAGTTCATAAATTTTATGTGGCTGATGAATTACACAACAGATAACCACCTCACACTTTGTATGACTTGTTGTAGATGGAGAAACTTCCTGAGCTCTCTCTGGTAGAGAGGGACAAATAATTTATTGGCTTTTTTTCACTTCTGAGGTTTGCAGGCGAAGGACCAAAAATACTTCTTTCTGTATGACAGGAAACCCAGATTTTTCCTATGTTTGTATTATTCAAGCATCTAGGTAATGATGTTTACCACAGAGAAAAAAACCCCAACTATTTAATTTCAATGCAGTTGAGGAAACTTGAAAGACTGGTTCTCATATATAAATGTCATTATAAGAAGCATCTCTCCTACAGTGCAAGGGTTGGAAGTAGATGATATTTAAGGTCCCTTCCAACCTAAGCCTTTCCATGATTCTATGATTTTTGTGATTCTTTGTTTATATTTAAGAATGTTGCCAGGAAAAATGGAGTGCAAGCAGCAAGAGTGTCTGCACTTAAAAGCTGAATAATGGCTTGTTTTCAGAGTACTTGTTCTCAGTTTTATATCTTTTGAAAACCTTCTTTTTCAAGCTTTGTTTCTACTCATTTTGAAGGATATTGAAATTAGAACTGTACTAGAGAATATTGGGAAATGGAGAGGATTGAAAGTGGGGAACTGGGAGAATCTAGTCTGTTTAGAAAAACTCACAAAAGAAACTTTTGTCATTAAAAGCAAATATTATTCTAATGCTTCAGCCACTGAATGAGTCATGAAAACCTATATTTTTAAATGAAAAAATAAACTTTCTAGAGGATTTGGATGGTTTTGAAAATAAAATTACGCTTTTAAATTGCTTGACACTTGATATAAATCAATTTAATTGGACACAGAGTATGTGTACTTCCTGATCTTCATCATGAAAGAAGTAGGACTATGGAGAACAGTATCTCTGCTGCTTAAAATGTTGTGGAAGAGATGCCAAAGCAAGGCTACAACAACAGGTATACATAAAATAACTATGCTTAAATACATGCATAAAGGCAGCGTCTTCTATAGAGACTTTTCAAAGCTATGAACTTGGTCTACGAATGGAAGTGATGTCTTCCTGAATATACCGATTTCTAGAGCTTTCTGGCAGAATTCCTTGGTACTTAATAACTGGCTTTTGAAGCTTTTTCCTGTCCTTTGTCTTCCCTCTCTCTGTCATTTAGCATACATTTTACAGTCATAATGCCACGGAAGTGTTTTTACTGTCTGCCACCAAACTTAAAAAAAACCCTGTTGTGATGCATATCAGAAAGATAACCCTTTTTTTCTCTTGCTTAACTAGCTTATATAGGAAGCTCATTTTTATATTTTGAATGGAAAGAGGCAAGACTAATGTATTACAAAAAGGTTACAGCTAATACTCCGTTAACTTATTTTCTATAGTAAAATGATTATGTTTATCTCACCTTTTTTTTTAACTTACTGGGGAAAAAAGTCTGCTTTTTGTTCTCTGATTGTTTTGCTCAGATATTTCATGTTATTCCATCTTGAAAGGTTACTCAGAAGTAAAATGACTGCCTTCTTGCAGAAGGGAAATCTTCATATAAACTTGGGAGAAAGAGGAAATGCCATTTTTTTTTTTTTTTGTAAGAGCAGTGATTTATGTCCTGTAAGATTTATTATAAAGTGCATCTCTGAAAGTACTTTTTCATTAAGATTTTCTGTGTCTCCATACAATATCTACTTACTTCCCTTGCCTCCCTTTCTGGTGTCTTGCTATGGTTGCTGCATTTTTAGTGTGATGACAGAAGAGAGGAATATCTTGTCAAATGACTTCTTACAGTTAGATGTCATGACTTTGAAAGTGGAGGAAAGAGTAAATGTGGAAACTCTGAAAGGAAAAGTTATGTGGGTTTTTTTTGGAGAGAGGAGGTTGGGAGGGCGTGGGGGCTGAGTTTGTTTGAATTTCTGTTTGGTTTTTTTTTTTTCTTTTTTCTCCCATGGGATTCTGTGCATGTGACTGCTTAGTGCTTTTTTTACTGTAGTAGTATCACTTTAGGGCAGTTTACTTCAGCAAATGAGACCAAGCTCTTAAAAACTACTGTAAAGCTCACCTTATGCTTATTGTACACTTAAATGAATGTTGAAACTGATACAGATGGAATCTATTAAAATGTGTCACTGGCAGAATGCAAGCTTCAAACCAGGTTTATCAGGGAGACCTTCCTGTTGAGTGACTATGCTCAGAAAGGACCCTTTTGTTTTCTAAGCTCCTTCTCAGAGAGCAGTCTAGGTGGGATTAAGGATGACAAACTAAATATATTTGCATAAATAAGATTAATTATTTATTTATATAAGTTATAATTACTAGACCAAAAAAATTCAATCAGAATTATTTACTACACAGTATTGATGGTTATAACTACTAGTATAGTGTACTATTTTTTTAAAGAAATATTAAAGCAATTATCTTAAAGCTAGCAAAGTAATTATTAAGTACAGTGTATTGGGTCTGGCTGAGATGGTGTTCATTTCTCATTGTTCTTCACATCCTCAGAATGCTTAACTTCAGCATTGATGGGTCAGGTTAGTCTTGGAATTCTTCAAGACCAAAACAGTGTGACCCACCCACCACTGATAACTTGCAAATAAAGTAAAGTTTGAGCTATTTTACCCCCATGTAGGCAGAGTATTCTACTACTCAGACATGATGGTTTACATGAGCTAATAACAAAAATGTGGACTGAGAATAGTTTTATACATGAAATCAAAAATCGACAAGCACTGTGGACTAGTGGAGAATCTTGCATGAGTGCATTTAACACAGAGACACATGCCCCCTGCCCTGCAACCTCCCCCTTTGAAACCCACAAAACCAAAATCCCAAACCCTACACCCTAGTAGGAACCTCTTCTCTTTTCCATAAACTGTCTAGCATACAGAAATTGGGTTGGGAACCAACCCAATATGAATACCTCTTCTTTCAGTAGTGTTGCTCTTAACTGCAGGAAGAACACAGACATTTTACACTTGGAAATCATATGTCATTTGAATTCATTTTTGCAATATTCTGATTAGTTAATCCCTTATAAGGTGTATTACCTAAAATAATTGCTGACACTCAAACACTGACGCATGGAATATTATATTGCAAACAAAGGAATGCTTTGCCTGCACACAAATGGGTAAATCTTCAATCACCCGTGGGATCCATATAATCTGTAATTACAAAGATATTTTTGAGATACAGTCTTCCAATGTCAAAATCTCAGATTTATCAGTTGTATTACACGTAGCAGGACAGTGTAAATATTTTATGTTTTTTGCTGAAATTATTTATAAGAGACATTTTCAGGTGGTATGATCTCAGGTGTTCAAGTGTGTGGACAAGTGCTGTGTTCTGGAGCATTCTTCAGGGCTGCTCCTTTGCATGAGTCACTTTCTGCTACTAAAAGTTATTTTCTGCAGAGACAGACCCAGGAGTCTTGGTGGATGAGAAGCTGACCATGAGCTGGCAGTGTGCACTTGTGGCCAGGAGGGTGAATGGGGGTGCATTGGGAACAGTGTGGCCAGCAGGTTGTGGGAGGTGCTCCTCCCCCTCTACTTGGCCCTAGTGAGGCCACATCTGGAGTACTGTGTTCAGTTCTGGTCTCCACAGTTTAAGAAAGACAAAGAGTTATTGGAGAGGGTTCAGGGAAGGCCACAAAGATGACTGGGGGTCTGGAGCATCTCTCTTATGAGGAGAGGCTGTGGCAGTTGGGCATATTTAGTTTAGAGAAGAGAAGGCTGAGAGGAGATCTCATCAATACTCACAAGTATCTTGAGTGTGGGTGTCAAGGGGATGATGCTAGACTCTTTCCAATGGTGCCCAGTGAGAGGACGAGGAGCAATGGCCATAAACTAAAACACAATAAGTTCCACCTCAACATGAGGAAGAACTTCACAGAGATGGCTTTGTCCTAGATAGATACCACTTTCAATGAGAGCTCATTATGGTTTTCATTTGCTTTTAAAAAGATTGAGATCTTTATTTGGAAGAAGTGCTATTTTAAAAGGTAAGAGGAAAGCCAGTTATGGTAAACTACAGACTGATGCCTGGCATTTCTAACCGTTCCACTGTTCTCATAGTCTGATGCTGTGTGGTATCTTTCCTAAATAGCAAATGTCTAGACTCTTATGAGTATAAATGATACTTAATTTTATTATGATAACAAGAATATGTTTCTTGCTCTCATGCTTGCACAAGAGAACTTGTAGGTGGGATTTTTTTAAACCTCTGTGTTCATTATTTTTATGATCTGTTTGGAAACCAGTCTTGATTTATTTATTTTATAGAATAGAACTGTATTTGGAGTACATCAGGTAAATAATAAGGTGTGTTTCATCCTTCAAGCAAGTTTTTGAACACTTAACACAGAAAAAAAGGGGATGTACATGCAATGTGCTGACACACTTATGTTTCAGGAGGAACCTCTTTTGAGTTTCTGAGCTCACAACAAGAATAAATATATTGGAAGTTACATGAGTGGATTTGAACTTGATTTGTGAGATCTCAAATTCTGGTTTTGATTTGCATTTTTGCAAAAAACATCTGCTTGTGAGGTTCAGAGAAAGAGTGATTCTGTGGCTGTTGTTTATATGGTGTTAATTAGCAACAGAAGCAATGTTAATTAGCAATGTACATGGTACATTCTGGGGAACAGCAACAGTATGAGAACAGAACCAATAGAGAAAAGCATCAAAATGCTTGAGAGGGAGGGAGAGAGAGAGGGACGGAGACGTGGTAGAAGGATAAACTTGACACAAAAAGTTGTACTACTGCTTAAAAATTTTAAGTATAAAATATAAAACCTCTCCTGACTGTAGTAGTTCCTCTCTTAATTTACAAACCAGAAAGTGGTTTTTAAATGAATCTTCCTTCACTAAAGCCTGCTAAGAAAACTTTTCTCCATCTTTTACTCTTTAGACTTTTCTTAGGAGTTACATTGCATGCTTTTGACAGATGGTGTTTTATTATCATGATTAGTGTGTTTCTGTGTGGGAGTGTGTGTATACAGACCAGCCATCAGATTGTTTTGTCTCCAGTTTTCTTTCGGGGCTGCTACTTCTCTTTACAAAAATTGAATATATCATAGACATAAAGACAAGAGTAGATTCCCTTAATAAACACATTTTAAAAAACCACCACCAGAACAACAAAAAAAATAAAATTAAAAAAAAGGAAAAATCTAAATATATAAATATTTATAAATATTATAAAACCAAGCCAAGCTTGAGTTATTTCTGAAAAGTAAGTCTCTATAACCTGGACTTTTCCTTGAAATAGAAAATAAAACATAAAAGGTGGAAATGTTATTGTAGATCATAAAACCATAGAATGGTTTGGGTTGCAAGGGACCTTAAACATCATCTGGTTCCAACGCACCTAGTGTGGACAGGAACATCTTTCACTACACCAGATTACTCAGAGCTCCATCTAACCTGGCCTTAAACAGTTCCAGGGATGAGGCATCCACAGGTTTTCTGGGCAACCTGTTCTAGTGTCTCAACACCCTGACAGTGAAGAATTTTTTCCTAATATCTAATCTAAACCTACTCTCTTTAAGTTTGAAGCCATTCCCTCTTCTTCTGCCACTACATGCTCTTGTAAATAGTCTCTCAGTCTTTCTTGTGGGCTCCATTCAGGTGATGGAAGGCCACAGTTAGATCACCCTGGAGCCTTTTTTTCTCCAGGTTGAACAAACCCAGTTCTCTCAGCCTTCCCTCATAGGAGAGGTGCTCCATCTCACTCATCAACTTGGTGGCCCTCCTCTGGACTTGCTCCAACAGCTTGGTGTCTTTCCTGAGCTGGGCACCCCAGAGCTGGATGAACTAGTTCTGGTGTGGGGTATCATGAGAGCAGAGGGGCAGAATCACCACCCTTGACCTGCTGGCCACACTGTTTTTGATGCAGCCCAAGACCCAAGGGGCTTTTTGGGATGCGAGTGCACATTGTCACTTCATGGTCAGCGTCTCATCCATCAGCACCCCAAAGTCCTCCTCAGCAGGGCTGCTCTCGATCTGTTCATCCTCCAGCTTGTAGGGATACTGGGGTTTACCCTGACCCAGGTGCAGCACCTTGCACTTGGTGGTGTTAAACATCATGAGATTCCTGTGGGCCCACTACTTCAGCTTGTTCAGGTCCCTCTGTATGACAGCCCATTGTTCAGGTGTGTCCACTGCACCACTCAGCTTGGTGTCATCTGCAAATTTGCTGAGGGTGCACTTGATCTCTTCTAATCCTCTTTTTCCTAAAATGATGGTTTCTAAATTTAAAGTAAAAGGAACAATAATAAATCATCTTGTCCCTCTTTGATTTGCTCAAACATTTGAATAAGCAAATGAACTGGGAGAGGAGATTTGAACTGTTATAAATTTCACTGAAGAGATGTCTGAGGGAATATCGGTCTTACTAAAATCTGTTTATTTTGCTATAACATTTTACAGGAAGAAGTCTAAAATTATTCTATCAAGTCATCTAGATATAGTCCTTGGTATTTATTTAATTGTATTTTAAAGGTATTACTATATTCATCCTGTATTTTAGTAGTCACAAAAGGTTTGAGTGTGTGTAAATTAATTATTTTAGCATCTTTGAAACAAATATTTCTTTGAGGTTTTATTAGCTTGGAGGCCTAGGTACTTCAGCCTTCATCCTGATGTGGTATTTAGAAAATATCACTGTCATGGTTTCTTAAAAAGCAGAGTGCCATTTTCCAACTACCATTAACTAGAAGTGAGAATTCTGAATAACCAAACCAGATTAAATTTATATCTGAAACTAATTAATGATCTATTTAGCATATTTAATTTCATTGCTTTTACAAAACTGAACATCCTCTTAGATAATTTTAAGTTCTGAATAGCTGAAAACCCTAAGGGGAAAAGTCAGTACACTAATTAAAATGCAATTCAGTGAAAATTCCAGCGAAAGTTCCTGATTTCATTTAATAGTCTTCCTTTCAAAGTTTAAAAAGTTAAAGAAGACTGAAGACTGGAGTCAAGGAAGATAGTTTTTATACCTGCAATATCTGTCACCTGCTTAGAGATAATAAAAAGATCGTCTGAAATTTAAAACTGTTCTTTATCTCAGATACCTGCAAACTTTTTGTATTTGAATCCAATTTTTTGTGTTATACAACTCCTTTAATTGGGCTAAATTGCCTTTTTCATTGAAGAAGATGTATAAAATCTTGACAAAAATATCTGTGGTAAAAATATAAACCATCTCTAATCTGTTTTTGCAGAGTTTTGGGAAGTTTCTCTTACTCTTAAGTGTGGACCACATGCAAAAGTGTTTGAACAAAATCCTTCTAAGCAGAACAACTAATTCAGTTGTCTGAAGGGGTAATCATAGGCTGGTTTCATTAAGCCATGGCCAAGAGTAGTCTGGCAGCGGGATGCCCTTGGGACAGCTGGGTGCCTGAGGCACTGTCCCTGCATCCATGGCTCCCGTACCTCCTTGTGCTGCTCTCTCAGAGGAACACTGCTCAAGCTCAGGGTGATCATCTCCAGGCTCCTGCCTGGTGCTGGCAGCTGGGCACTGCTGCTCCTGCTCCCATGGGCTGCACGTGCCAAGGAATGCCCTGCGCAGAGCCCCAAGCGCCCGCCTGGACAGGGAGCGTTGTGGCCTTTGGGCTGGAGCGTGAATGCCTGTGGGAGAAGGAGATCTGTCCCCAAGGAGCTGGGTGGGCAGCAGGCAAGCTCCTGCCTGCACCCCTGGCGCTGAAGGCTCTTCCCAGGGAAGAGTAGAAGGTGCGTGGCCAGCGCTGGTGTGTGTGGTGCTGCCAGCGTGGCCTGGGTGTTGCTTTCCAGAGTGGCTGGGCCAGACCTGCCCTGGCTGGAGCAGTGCTTGACTCTGGGGTGTGGCTGGGTCATCCCTGGTGTTGGTAGCATCACTCAGGGCAGGAGACGCACTCTGCAGGTTGCTGACGGCCTCTCATGCTGTGACTGTGCCCTCTGCATCTTCCTGTTCAAGCAGCTCTTTGCCACCATGGTCTTCTGACACATCTTTGAATACCTCGGTTTTTCTGTAATCTTCCCAAATCTCTAAGGGCACTGGACTTTTGAGGTCCTCTTCCCACATCCCATGGGACAGCTCTTTGTGAATGTTGCATTCCCAGTCCTCCTCCTCGGCCAAAGCCCCTGACTCTCTGGGACCATGGGTGACAAACCACTCCAGAACCTTCTGTGTGCTTGGGATGGCCTATAGGCCTTTCAGCTCGGTCTGCACAAGGTGGAGAAATGCGTTCCCCTGGAAGATGAGAAGGGAGAGAGAGGATGGTTTCTTGAAGACTTCTTCCTCAACATGAGGGCATGTTCTGTTTTGTAAAAGCAATAAAATTAAATATGCTAAATAGATCATTAATCAATTTCAGATAGAAATTTATCTGATTTGGTTATTCAGAATTCTCACTCCTAGTTAATGGTAGTTGGAAAGTAAACTGAATGACAATAGGGATGTCTTAGAAGTAGTTAAATTTTCTTGGTGGTGAGTGCTTGCATCTGCTTACAGGTATTTGAACAAATGCACAAAAATGAACTTTGGAATGGACTGACTGGTTTTACCTCTGTTTTTGAGGAGATATGCAGACTAACCAGCGCTCTTAAGCTCTTTAAGGTAATATTAAGGGGAAGGTAGAATGGGACAGAAGTGGAATATAAATCAAGTTGTCCTTGTACATTCTAACTACTGATACAGATAGAAAACAAGGCTTCCTAATCAGTAATTTTCTTTAAATCAGTATACTTTTGCAATCTGAGTTAGTGTAGAGAAAGTTTTTCTTTGTTTATATATATTGGCTCAAAAGCAAGTAGTGCAAGGATAGTTTTGGGCCTCATTGTAATGACAGGGATGATAAACTACAGGGAAGTGTTTTCAGGCTTAGTAGAAACATGAGAGAGCTAGAAACAGTAGAGATTGCTAGCAGCTATGCTTGACTGGGTGACTAGGAATGATGGACAGACTTATGACAGGTAAATTCATAAAGGTCTCTATGATTCCAACAGCAGTGCAAATATATTGGTTGTAGGTGCTGTATTTCAGAGATATAAAGTAAAAGAAAGTCTATGTTCCCAGAAGGGATTAGAGGACTATAATGTCATATGCACAGTGACTGTCATTTGCAAACAAGTTACGGATATGTCTTACTAATGCACTTAGATTGAACAAAATATGTGAACCCTTTGACTTATGCTTAGTAACATTGGTTTCTGAAAAATCAGTTGAAACTCTGAAAAGGTAATTGCAGAAATAAATTTTTGTACAGTACAGCACCATTAAAGTTGATGCAGGGAAGTGTTACAAGGGAATTTTGTCACTATTTGCAGCTTATGGATACCTAACTGTTATTAAACTGTAATTAACTACGTGGCAGCTCCTGATGGTAAAGCAGCTCAAAGTGAGGAACAGTTAGATCCTTTCTGTGAATTAATTAACAAATGGCTACTTACTTTTATTTGTGAACCTCTGCTTTCTTCCTGCCAAAAACCTTCCTCCAAAATTTGTTATTTAAATAATTTCAGACCATCTGACCAACTCAATGAATCTCTTGTAGGATAAACAATATATGTTGACTATAAAATATGACTTGGTGTTTCATAATCTTTGGGAGTCACTTAAGTTTTGCATTTCTTCTTTTCTAAATTTACTTTGGTAGTATTTCTGACTGTTTAGCTGCTTTTCTTTTATAAATATATATTCCCTTTTTATTACAGAAGACCTTTTTTGTCTATTAATACATCCATCAGATTGAGCGAGGTGATTCTGCCTCTCTACTCTGCTCTCATGACACCCCACCACAAGTGATGCATCCAGCTCTGGGGATCCCAGCACAGGAAGGATATCAACCTGTTGGAGCAAGTCCAGAGGAGGGCCATGAAGTTGATGAGTGAGATGGAGCATCTCTCCTATGAGGGAAGGCTGAGAGATTAGGGATTGTTCATCCTGGAGAAGAGAAGGGTTTGGGGTGACCTAATTGTGACCTTCCAGTACCTGAATGGAATGCACAAGAAAGATGGAGAGGGACTTCTTACAAGGGCACATAGTGACAGGAAAAGGGGGGATGGCTTCAAACTGAAAGAGAATAGGTTTAGATTAGATATTAGAAAAAAAATTCCTTACTGTCAGGGTGTTGAGACACTGGAACAGGTTGCCCAGAGAAGCTGTGGATGCCCCATTCTTGGCAGTGTACAAGGCCAGGCTGAATGGAACTCTGAGCAACCTGGTATAGTGGAAGGTGTCCCTGTTCATGGCTGAATGGGTTGGAACCAGATGATGTTTAAGGTCCCTTGCAACCGAAACCATTCTATGATTCTATGATATATTTGCTCTTGATTTGTATTTTGGAAGAAAAGATCAAAGCATATTCCTTTATGGACAAAAGTGAACTTTTGTCCTTCTCGTTGAGGAAAAATTCTGGTCCTGCTCTATGCCTTTCCACAGACCATCTTCTCTCTTGCTAATAGTTTTTAGTTGTTGTCTCAAAAGATGCTTTAGTGAGAAATCACTTGGAATGCAATTTGAACCATATTTTTTGAACTGAATAATCCACTTCCTTTCAAGATTATTTGTGGAAAGATTTTTCTGACCTTTTTCCAGGACAAAAATGTGTTTTCTCCGTGTCCCTAGGTCAATGCTTGGTATAGCAAAAAGTGAAACAAAGTGTTTTCTTTAAATTGCTTTTCCTTAGTTTGATTTGGTTTCTATGAGGCTTTTAGAGTTCACTTCCAGAGATTTTTTTTCTTACTGCTGTAAAGGGTCATGAAGAACCAGGTGAGCAGATAATTGATGGATTTGTGATCTGCAGTCTTCTGAAGAGCTCCACTTCCTAGCACTGTTATGATGCTAGAGAGATGAATTCTTTCCATGCCTTGCCCTAAAATAAAATAAAATAAAATGGAATAATACAGCTGTAAGATTACACAGTGCCTATTCCAGAGAATAGGAAAATATTAACTCTTCTAATTTTACTTCTGCCCATCCTAGATGCTTAATCCAAATTTCTAGGACAGAAAGGGCCATCAACATTAAAACACTGTCATCTGATACTACTCAGTGAACTGATTAGCTAGATTGCTCTGGGTTATAAAAAGTGAATGGCATTGCTTCATGTTGGGATAAGTATAAACGGCACTGTGGGTCTTAGATTTTGTTGTTACTGAAACAATGGGCAGTTGAAGCTGCTCTTGTGAGCACTCAGAGTTTGTTGTATTCTTAAACTCTGAAAAGCATTCATTGTGTTGTGAATGTTGATCTAGAAAATCAATATTGTTTTTCTGTCAAGTCTGTTGCTACTATTTTTCTAATATGAGAGTCTCTCACTTTATTTTCAAGATAATTCACAGACCTGCAGAAGCACAAGCTGCTAGGGTTCCAGGAGGCGCTGAAATCCTCTAACAGATACTCCTTGCTTTGCTCTGGGGCAGTAGCTGGTAAAATAAATGGCTATTGTGCTTACAGTTACAGCTCTTCAAAATGCTGTAGTTGTGAATAATTAACATGCAAGGTAAGTGGAAATTTATTGGAAATACTTCAGAATTCAGCAGATCTGGAGAATAAGGGCTCTGAACAACAAACTACTGTAGCTGTTCAATGGAGTTCCTCTGGTGATCAAAGGCATTATCAACCTAATTAAGAGTGGTGCTGGGAGCTCTGGTTTCATGGAGCTCTCCATTCCCATGGGTTTCCCTGGAGTGAGGGGTTGCTCCGTGTTCCTCAGGAACTTTCTAGGTCTTGGAGAAAGCTGATATGACAAACCATAATGTGAGGACAAAGAAGACACAGGGAGGTAACTAAACAGTAACCTGATGTTAAAAGTATGAAGCTTATATGTCTGTATGTGGTAGTATAACAGGGATAAGGGCAAGTTGTTCACCAGCACCTCTTTTCCAGAAGAATATCCCTAACCAAATCGTCTTTTCCAACTGAAGAACTTTTCTTAATTCCAAAGCAGATGTAGGGGGTTTAAATAGAACATTTACACTTATTTCAGGTACACTGAAGTAGTAACATAGGTTGAGGGTGTGAGTATGCCACTTTTAATACTATTGTACTACATCTTGAGGAATGCAGGATGATGGTGAAAGTCTAGAGAGAAGTAATAAAGATGTTAGAAAGATGTCTGAAGGGGACATGAGGGAGAACAAGATAAGGATATTTAAGATGGAGAAGACTCAAAATTCAAATCAGGTAAAAACACAGTGAGATAACTCTGTTAACTTTGTCGTATAGCACTGTATATGAAATAAAAGGAAGATTGTGATCCTGCTAATCTGGAGACAACAAAATTAATTTAGAAGAGGTAAAAATTAAAACAATTCCAGTCCAAATATTCCAGTTGTACTTGTGGAAACATTTGGGTCTATTTGAATGACACTACATTTTTTAATACTGGAAAGCAAACCAAATTCCCACAGCAGAAATATGTTTAGATTCTCTAGCTTAGGATTTTAGAAGATCTGTCAAACTTTATTTTCATCCAAAACTGAAGTTAAGAGATATTTTCTAACCTCAAGATTTTGACAGTTAAACACCCTTGAGATTTGCTTGCATAGAAAATACTTAATGTTTTGTCTTTATATATGTGTGGTTACGTTGCCTGCAGCATTTTACTATCATCTGCGATTGTTGTTGTGAAAAGGTTAAGATCATTCTAAAAGTATTTTCACAGGGAAGAAAACCTCAGTAACAGAAGAGTGTTTCAGTGAGCTCTGGGAAGTATAACAAGAGCTAATGTCTCAAAACTGAAACTGAAAAAAAATCAGGCAAAACCCAAATAAACATTAGAACAACAGTTAACAGTTGTTAACACTACCCATAGTGTTTTGGCATCTTTCACACACTGATTGAAATGAATTTTGCATTTGGTGTACCTAGTGGCAAGAGTTACTATTTTTGCACTTCTTTTGCTGTACTGTCTTCTACTTGCTCTGCACTAAGATGATATTAACTCATTTTTATGCTTTCTTGGACCATTCCATTTACGTTGAAGTTCAAATTGAACCTCAGTTTTCTTAGCTGCTACCTCTGGTTTTAGGGAGTTTAATGGTTACTAGTTTTTCCTTTTCTCTAAGCAAGCTAAGAGCTTGAATTTTTCTTTAAGAATAGCTGAATTTAATGAGCTTGTATCTTGGCAAAAATGCAGGTAGGACTAAAACAACTGAACTGATTTATGAGGTTTACTACAAGTGATGAGTCTGACTTGATAGTTTAGTTAACTGAGATAAACCCAACTCTACACCTTTTGAAGACCAAGATATTAGGCTTACTTCTTTCCCCCTTTTCATTTAGTTCTCTCTAACCCTGTTCCTTCACATTTTTCCCAATTGTTACCAGGTAACAGCCAGCAATTCGCTGTACAGTTAGTTTTTTTAATTAACCATTTACCTTTGTTGCGATGAGCCTTTTCTTCTCATCTCTTCATGTAGTAGGGCATCCAGTCTCTGCAGACTGCTTTGAAAATTTCTTTTGTGCTTGTGGGTTTTCTATTTATTAAATTAAATGAACAGTTCTTCCTCATTGATTCTTCACAGTGACACAAACTTCTCTGTGCTCTACCGCATCTGCGACATTCAGTGGAGATGTGTTGGGAAGTCCTACAATGCTCTTTTAAATCTTTGTTTTCTTTTTTCTTCTTCTTTCCTTTACAGAGGCAATCCCAGTGTTCCAGATCCTTAAACATAAGACCCCCAAACCAACCCTCTCATTGTGTTGTACACAGTTGCCTCTTTTCCTGCAGAAATTGCAGCTGCTGTAACCCAAAGGGTTATCTTTGAGCCTTTCCACAAGCAACTATTACCATACTGTTAGAAGTCTTAGTTTTCCACTTGCCCATCATCTCTTCTTACCAAAAAAGTCTTTAAAGTTCAGGTGTCTTAGTTTAATCTAACAGTTATGATGACCCCGGAAACTATGCCAAATTCTAAAATGAATTTCAATCAACCTTTTCAATTGTAATATTGCAAAGCTAGTAAGTTGGACTTTGCATTTGGTGGTCTTGTGAAGAGATTGATGTGACAGCACAGACCTGTAGACTAGAGGGACCAAGACCATGGCTGGAAAGTTGTAATCCATAAGTTCCATAGCCACAAATGGGATTTATGTCTCAGTGAATGCTGTGGAAGTGATAAGACCTGTAGCATCTTAGGAAACCTTTTCTATTTTTATCAAAATCTCTTTAGCTTTGAAGGAGACTTGGTAGTCAATTAACTGCACTTAATTTGTACAGTTTCTGTGTACTCAGACATGTGCTCATAAATGTATACCCTCTCAGGAATATTTAGTGGGGTTGTACCAGATAAAAACTCAGACCAAGACAAAATTAGTGACTAGCAAGATGCTTTCATGGGCAGATCTGTTTCAGACATGCTTTTCTCAAGAGCAGCAGGCTACTTGTGCTGCCCTCACCTCTGAAAGACGGAGTGAACTCTGCTGATCTAAGTGGTATCTTTGTCACTGCTCTGAAGGTTTTGACAGGAAGATCTATGTTTTGACTAAGCTTGACTGATCTTTCACTCTTGTACGAAAAAATTACTTTCCTTATCTATCTCTTTGATAGTTAGTTTTCTTAGACTATTTAAGTAATGTGGCTCTATTGGTTTTGGCTGGGATAAAGTTAATTTTCTTCATAGCAGTTTGTATGGTTCTATGTTTTGGATATGCTTATACAGCATCAGGGTCTTTTCTGTTTCTCAAACTGTCCCAGCACTGAGGAGGCTGGGAGTGTACAAGAAGTTAAGAGGCGACACAGGCAGGACAGCTGATCCCAACTGACCCCAGGGGTATCCCATACTATATAAAGTTGTACCCAGAGGGCACAGGGGAAGAAGGAAGAGGGGGGAAAAAGTTAGAAGGAGGGCATGACATTGGGAGTGATGGTGTTTGTCTTCCCAAGTTGCTGTTAGCTGCAATTGAACCCTGCTTTCCTGGGAATGGCTGAACACTTGCCTGCCCATGTGAAGTGGTGAACAAATTACTTATTTTGCTTTCCTTGCGTGTATGGCTTTTGCTTTACCTTTTAAACTGTCTTTATCTCAACCCATGAGATCTCACGTTTTTATCCTTCTGATTCTCTCCCTCATCCCATGGTGAGGGAGTGAGCAAGTGATTGGGTGGTGCTTCACTGCTCACTGGGGTTAAACCATGAGACAGGAAAATTCTTAAAATGAGTGAAAGGAAAATTCTTGAAATGAGTGTGACTGACTTGTACTGGCACTGCCTTAAATACTGTTTTACATGAACTTCTGTCTAGCAATGCAGACTAGGATCTCAGCATGAGCCAATGGATTCTTGAGGGTTTCACCTTCTTCTCACCTGTCAAGTGAGCAGGTGACAGGGTCCAGCACAAGTATAATTATTTTTTTTAATTTAGCCTTTATTCTAATGCAGTGGATGAAGTATAACTACTCAAGCAATGCATAAAAATGGAGCAAGACTTTTGGATGCAGACTTAACAGTGTCTGTGTTAGAGCATACATGCAATAATATGCCTGTTTTTTACTGCCCTTCATATCAGTTTCATAGGCAGAACAGCTGTATATCTTCTGCTGACATTTTTATGGGGAGTAATATTGGATGACTGTGGGAACTATGTTATCATATTGTATTACCTTCTGAAAGTGGTACTATTACTTATGTCAAGGTACCTTACTTTTTAGTCTGTGCACATTCCTTAGTGGGTAGAAAGCTAATGATTTAAAGATAATTTTATATTTTAAAAGGGACTTTTGTGTATGCCAAAAGAAAAGTAGTGATGGTTCTTTTGTCATCTGATCCTGTCTCAGGGCTTCATTGAAAGGCCTGAGACACTAAATCATGCTTATGTCAAAGGAACTGAGTAGCTAACCTCACTTTTTTGAGATCTTATGTGAAAATGGTTCATTTTTAACGATTTGAAAAAGGAGGCATGTGAATTTGTAGTTAAAATGTACTGGCCCAGTCTACCTGAATGTTGTAGAATGAAGTTTGTAACCACCCAGCCATAAATATCAGGTTAAACACAAAGTGTTGCAGCTGCTGCTAGTTCTGGAAGATGCTCAGTAATCATCTGGAATTTATTACTAAAAATCACTTAATCTTTGATTTTCTAATCTTTGTGTCTTCAGAATAACTGCACTAATAACGTACAACTATCATTGTATTAAGACCAGTTGATGATGGTTTTTCTTGCATCTGTCCCCATCTGTACTAACTCCAGCTTTCAGACTTTAGGAGCCTGAGAGTATTTCGCCTGTGTGAGAAAAAAAGTCCCACAAAACCCCCATGCTATAATCAGACTTTTACTTAAGTGTGTAAGCACCTGCTGGCTGAGTTCATTCTAAGGTGCAGAAGTAGCTTTCAATGTATCTGATAGTACCTGGAAAGGGAAAGAAGGTGACACATTTCACCCACTGTGAGTACGAACAAAAAAGGTGTAGGAATATGGCATACACATGTGCATGTTCTTCAGATTCATTGCTGCCACTTGGAAAATTGTAGATCTGGTCATGACATTTGCTTGAGAGATGGATTTGAGGTCTCTAGGAAGATTGTGATGACATTTCTTACAATTTTTTTGGAATGAGAGACAGAACTGAGTTGTAGTTTGGAACAACACAAGCACTCTACTCTGTCTCCCAAGATATGTTGGTATGGCTGAAATGAGATGATGACATTGCTACTCTCCATTCTGTTTGAAGTTTTTTGGTAACATCTTGAGAGTCCAGTTGGCTGTAGAGATGGGCAGAACCCATGGACATTATTTGACTACTAGTTTTCCCAATCCTTGCCTACTCTGTCTTCTTTCACTGATGCAGTAAATTTTCCTCTAGGCACTCCAAAGGCTGAAATCCTACTTCCATAACTTTCTAACTTATGTAGTAAAACTTTTTAAGACTTAGCCTGGAAATGTCACTTTTCTGCTTGAGAAACCTTGTTTTTGGAATATCCAACTCTGGTGTGGCGTTAGAAGTTTTTATACTTGCTGACAGAGCTAACTGTTGAGGCATGGCAAAACACATTTATCTAAAAGTTCAGCAGTTTTCCAGGTTAAAAAAAAAAAGAAGTAGTACAAGTAAATGAAGTGAGGAATGTTTGTGAATTAGATGTGATATAAAAAAATGAATTTCTTACTAAGCAGCTTGAATTGCTGCAAATATTACTATATTAGAACTGAATGTCACGGATGCCCTTGTCAATATTAAATCCTTGCTATAAATACTATTCCTTGCATATATGTTAGAAACATGGTGGATTCTTCAAAGGAATTGAACTAATCTGTAAGCAAGCATGCTCTTTAAAGATTGTATATGGTAGTATAGGCTATTCTTCTTAAAGGGAATTAAGCAAATAACAGGTGGCTTCTTGTAGAATTTTGAGTGTGACTAGTTATTTCTTATTCGTTTGCTTTCTGCTTCGTGAATACTTATGTTATCTTTGCCACATGTCTGTGACATATTAATCCCCTTAGTCTTACTAGTTAACTCAAAAAGCATCAGCACCTGTGGGCTAAGTCAGCCCTCCTTGAGGGGAAAGCCCTGGGAAGGTTATAGGCCATGTTTGACTCAGTCTATTGTCCAAGTCTAACAGGTTTTTTAGGATAGAGTGGTTATATAGACTCTGGGTATAATACCATTATGACAGTGTAATTTAGTACTTTCCAGAAGTTCTTAAGACCACAACTAAATCAATAATAACAGTTATTCTTGAGTATTCTTGGAAGAGATTTGTACAAAGCGGTTTGCAATAAATGGACTAATGGTGAAGTTTAGCTCGTCCTCTGAACTGTTTATCACTTAACATTGTAAGTGAAGGCAAAAGTAAATTTTCACTGGGAGATTTAGAAGGAACAAAATGTTTTTTATCTGAGGGAAAAAAATCCTTTTAATACCTTGTTCATTCTGTTTCTGAATGTAAGGAAATGGATACTTGATCAGCTCTGCTTTTTTTGTTTGGTTGTTTTTTTAAAATAAAATTATAGACAATAAAATTGTAATACTGTTTATCTTGACATTATTTTTTCTCCTAACGTGTTTCTGTGCACTCTCAATTTCTGAGTTCTTCTTACTCCCTAAATTCAGTGTTACTGCTCAAATTGTTGGTCTTTTTGGATGGAATCAATAACTCATTATTCTTCTGTTTTTAGTGCACTTATATCTTGCTGAGAGATCAATTCTTTAAATAAGAAATCCAAGTAGAAATGATGATTGGTGTATTAAATATGTCAAGTTGGTGGGAAAGATTTTGAGAAGAAAAAAATCATTTCCAAATGTGAGAAGATGCTTGGACACAGTCATTCCCGAATGATGGAAATAGAACGTATTTTTCTGTCCTATTATGGTCAAGCAAAGAAATCCTTTGGTGTCCTATTATTTTTGTTTTGAAGTGGATCGTATAGTAAGTTAATTGTTGTGGGGGTGGGGAAAAAAAAGCTAAATTCTTTCCAGGAGTTAAAGAAACTCTGTCTCAAATTTCCTTACTTATTGCTACAGCATATTGGTGCTGTCTTCCGTTTGTGCTAATTTGTTGGCAAGATGATTTGTGAACACAACAAACAAGCCTTAAAAAAAATCTTTAGTGAAATAATAACTTGATTCAGGAAGGAGAGGTGGAATAATAAGCCAATCTAAGAAGAATTACATTTAACTGCTGTCTCTGTAGCTAAATTTTTGTAGCATCTGGAGCTGTGGTTCTCAGCTTCTCTTAAATTGTGAACCCTTATGTACTTTTTTTTTACGATGATGATCAAGTTGATGAGTCTGAAAGCAGTGTTTTGGACATGTGTATAACTCTCTTTAAATTCACCCTGTATAATAAGACTGTATACTGAGAAGTGGTTAAGGGGGAAGGAGTGTTGTGAAAGCTATAAGCACAGTCCTCACAGCTGTGATTTATAGTCCTCTGTAAGTACATGTCCAATGGTCTTATGAAAATAGAAGTCATGTGTGCCTGACTATTTTTTAAGAAAAAGCAAATGAATATGAAAAATAAAAATCAGAATATTATTAAGGGAGTCTTTAAAAAAGAATTAAATGTGCATTCCAAATTTGAGGTTAGAAGTAGCAATAGTTGTTTACCTGTTATTCCAATTATGATCTTGTTGCTTTTTTGGGAAGGAATAAAACTTATCAATAAGGGTATTGGTACAGGAGAGAGAATGTAAATAACTTGTAGATAGTACTTTTGAATTTTACCTTTTTTCAAAGTCAGTTTTATTTATGGGTACAACTGTTAGAGATTGGCAAAATTAATTAAACCAAAAATCTCCCCCTTTTTTCCTGTTTCCCCATTGTTTTTATGTGCCACTCTTTCTTTGACTTTTGTAGGAGGAAAATGCAGGATATAAGTAAGGTGGCTCTATAAAGAGCTTGGACATGTTTCTTGCCATCTGAATGCAGGATGAAAGAGCTGACTGGCAATTCAGTATCTTACTACTCTGATCTATGAGCTCCAAAGAACAAATCTTATCTTGCTTTCTTACTAGAAAGAAGAATTTGTGTCTTAGGACTTTAGCCAGTAAAAGATTTACCTTAAAGCTGTACAAAACTTGAGGGTTAATTAGAATTATTGGCTTGAGTCACTGGTCCTTTGAGCTGTACTTTACTCCTCATTAAATATGCAATGTTTGAATGTGAAGTTGGGTGGTTTTTTTGTTTGTTGTTTACTGCCTATGCTATATCCTCTTAAGTCAGCTAAATTATTATCTTTCGTGGGTACTTCAAGATGTTTTTAGGGTGTGCTTTTTACCTTCTGTATATTTTAGCTGAGAAGGCACTTTAAAGAACTAGTTTGTATTACATTTTACAACTGATTACAGAATTAACCACTTGTTTCTGTGTTTTGTGAAGACAAATTGGGATAAATTCATTCATTTTAATCAGTGAATAATCGTTTATCATGATTCATATAGTCTTTCTAACAACTATGTCTTGATTTCAGTGTATACAGTTATTGGTAGATATCTCCAGCATAATCTGCGTGAGTCACTATCAGACTCTGGTTTAGTTAGTGTTGGGTTTTTTTTTTCTGATTCTCTGTGCTATTTTTGTTGCTATGTTGTCATTTTGTCTCTTGCAGGAAAGAGGAATGCTGCCCTATCTTACTAATGAGAGTGAATAAGCATTCATTTGAAAAATTCATAAGAATTTTGGGATTTGCAAGTGTTGTTTTTACACAGCTTGCTACTACAGTGCTCCTAAATAACAACAAACAAACATATCTGTGAATTACACAATAAAAATGTCAGGTAATATTTTGTTGCTTAGAACTCAGTTCCAAGGTCCATAACTTTGTTGTACGGCTCACACTGAGTCTTTCAAACAGCTGTAACTTAGCTGTAAGGACAGATATTGAAAGACCTTAAGTAAAAGTGGCTGTTTATTTATAAAATATATTTTTGGCAATGCATCCAGGCAATGCTTTTTTTCTTTCCATTCACCAGTGCTTCTCTATTCCTTTGTATCCATGGATTTTTTTAGAACAGCAGCTGCTTATATTGTACCAGTGCTGCCAAACGTCTCAGTTAAACGCACCCGTGTAACACAGAAATTTCCAGAAAACTTATTCAGAAGTGTTGTAGCATATTTTAACCTACAACTTGAACATCAGTGTATCTTTTCATTGAATGTAAAGCATGTAATCTGTGTGTGTTGGACCCTGCAGCTTTCAGACAGCTTCCCTCTTCCCCACTTCCAATTCTCCCCACCTATCTTACGTATTTCAACCCATACACATAATTCTGAATCCTGTTTTAAATTCATATAGTTGGCTATCTTGAAAAGTCTTCCTAAAACATTGAAAATCCCTCTATTCCTAGAGAGGGAGAGTAGGGAAGTTTATTCTGACTACTTTTGTTTGTATTTGAGAGTTGGAGGATATAGGGAGTAAATGGCCTCATGCTAGGGAGAGCAATGAGGAGGAAGAAGGAATTTCTGCATTTCTTTGGGGAAAGCATGTTGTAGGGTTGTCTGTGGGAAGCACTGTTCTCTGTTACCCTGCAATATCAGCACAGTGTTGGAAAAAAAGCTCTCCTCAAGGTAATAATTGAATGCAAGAATGGCATAGCTCCAACCACATTTGAGACAGGCACAGCAAATGAATTGTCAGTGACAGTGAGTGAACTGTTACCATCACGAGAGAATTTGACAAAAGAAAGATTTCTCCTTTTTCTCTACATGACATGATCGTTCTAAAAATATGTAAGCATTACCTTCAGCTACACAGTAGACCAGGGCCCCCATTGGGGTAGAGTGAGGAACCAAGGAGAAAATTTGTGTTAGAGCATTCCAGCTCAACCGAGTCCCAGTGGCTTCCTCAGTGCCCTGCACTGAAATGCAGTAGGGCTGCAGACCATCATTGCTACCTCACCAAGTGCAGCTGTAAGCTGAGTCACAAAAGGCACTCTCACATGAGGCTGATTCACAATTGTCCAGGAGAGGGGCAGCAGAAATTCTGAGAGAATTTTTCATTCACAAGCCCGAGAACAGGACTTGTTCTCTTTTGTATGTGTTTTGCATTGAAAGCACTTTAAATTTAGCTGTTGAAGTAGAGGGCTTTTTAAGGGTGCATTTTAAGTAACAAACTTTGAAGTTCAATGAGTGCCTAGCAAACACAGAAACTACAGCATTCTCTGAAGGTTTTCCTTGAAGTTTTATGAAGTTTGCAATAATATGTATTTGTTTCCTAAAATTCATAGACAACATCGCATTCATCTTGCTTTTTTTTGCGTGTGGTAGTTTGTTTTGGGTTTGTTAGTGGTTTTTTTTCCTTTGGTTTTTATTTGTTGTATTTTCCTTCCTTGATGACTAAATATGTTTTCATGGTGATAAGTCATAGATTCATAGAATGGCCTGGGTTCTTTAATGGGATCTTTAAGGGACCTTAAAGATCATCTAGTTCCAAGCCCCCTGCCATGGGCAGAAATGCCATCCACTAGACCAGGCTGATAGAATCCATTCCAACTCAGCCTTGAAGAGTTCCAGGGATGGGGCATCCACAGCTTCTCTGGGCAACCTGTTCCAGTGCCTCACTGCAATTTGAGTGATGATTCTGAACAGAACTGGAGTGCTCCTTGGGTAGTATTAATTAATGTATTTTTTAATTTATTAGCCCTCTGATCAATTTTATGCTCCCTAAGTACTTGGATGAATTTTGTTTTAAAGTACTCTTCCCATTGCCACAGCTGCATCTGCAAACCCTTTAAAGAGTATTCAAGGCAGCTTTATAACTAACTGTAACTGACTGTATTTGATCACTTTGTTTTTCTGAGACATTATTCTGCAGAGTATGGAAGTAGTTCTTCCACATAGCTCTTCTGAGGACCAGTCCTCTGTCATGCTAATTTAGATTGCTACTCTTTGAACAATGGTTTTCTGTATTGCAGATATTCAGACCAACAGAATGTACAGGTGTATTAACTCTCTAAATTCACCCTTTAAAGAGTGAATTTCTTTAAAATTTACCTCTAAAATGTTTAAAAAAATCAAATGGAACTTTTCCATCTGAAAAAGAATGGAGTACGTTTTCTCTACTTGGTAATGGGACAACTCAACTTATAAAAAAGGATTTTTTTTTTTTCCTTTTGTGATAGAAAAGAATTATCTGTTTAAATGTGATGTGTGTTTTAACCAATTTGTTTTGGATGCTGGGCAGAGGCAGGGTGAGAGAGGAGCACAAAACATAGGAGTAGATACTTAAAATGCAAATATGCCGAAGCCCACTGTTTCTTAGGGACCAGAACAACGCTGTGGTTATGTGAGCTGTGGGGCAAAAGGTCTCTGAAAAATTATAACTATTCCATCAACAATTGATCAAATCTTGTTAGATACTTACATCTATATATCTTATATATATGTGGTAAACTTCAGTTTACTGAGGACTCGAAAATATAAAGACTCAGCTTACACTTTGCAACTTTGCCATGTCTGGAGTCAACCAAGCAAAGTGGGTTGACATTTTCCTCCCTCATCATTCTGTAATTTTCCAAGCACTGCAAAAGATTTACTGTCCAATTTAGGCTCCTTGAGGTACTTTAGAGTAGAAGTGTGTCAATTTTCAAAAGATGTGATTGCCCAGATCTTAAATATCTAAGAAACCAATGCCTCTGGAAATGCAAGTCCTTCTTTTGAATAACAGAAATGGATTATGAGGGAATATTATCAACGTTACTTTTAGAAAACATGATGTCTGCTTCCAACAATGTGCAGTTGTGGGCTCAGTACTAGTAAATCTTTCTTATTATGTATAAGGAAGGTTATTTGGTTTAGTGACAAATAGATTTCATCAGATCTTCGCCCTTAGCTTTTGTCAGATCTGTGCTGTTCAAGGGGAAGGCTTTGTGAATACGCTTGCAAAAAGAAAACACAACAACAGATGCTTTTGCAAATTAGGTTTTTCCAAAGTAATGCAATAGCATGAATCCGCTCACAAAAGTATTAAAGAAAAAAAGCAGAACTTTATTCAAATATGTGTACCAATAACATATGTCATAAGAGACGATACATTTGATTTTATGTTGTTATAAATCACTCACTGGTGAGCAGTACCTTTCTGTTAAAGTGGCATCGTAAGAGTAGTCAATAAGCGATTGGAAAGGTCATTTGAGAAATCAAGAACTCCAGGCACCTGTTTATTATTGACATTCTTTTTTCCTCTCTCAAACAGAAAACAATTTTCTTTCTGTCATTCTCGAATCTCCATATAAATTGCTAGGGGTAGCCCAAACGCCTGTCTTCAAGACCTGAAGGTGTTCCTTACTTTTTTGTCTGCAGTTTCCAGATCCTGTGAGACTGAGCATGTGCTTCCAATTGGTGCATCCACACAATACAGACGCAGCTGGTTGTACAAAGATTAAAACAGGCAGGGGAAAAACACTTTTGGGGACATCCACAGAAAAATAAACAGCATCCACAGAAAACATGAACAAATCTACTGGCCTGGCCTGATTCTCCTTTCTAGTTAATTTGGTTTAATGTGTGCTCATGGAACACACAAGTATTCTCAGTTGGCTCATAACAATGGTATTATTAATGGGACTACTGCTGATCTTGGAAGATCTGTCTCCCAAAAGATCCCCTACTCTCCCCTCCAATTACAAAACAAATTTTGGTAGTTTCTTGCATACCTTCCCCTTAATCATCTGTGAACTCTATCAACAGATAGAGCTCCTACTGTGTTTTCAGAAACATGTTAGCAACTTGATGTTATCAATTTATCTCCAGCAATTTCTTATTTCTTATGTGGTTTCCCATATGAGGTAACTCAGTTACCTAACTTAGCCCAGTTAGATAATACTTAAGACAGGGACTGGTTATCTGCCTACAGCCTTAACAAATTCTTTTCCCCCTTCTTTTTGTGCCCACTTCTCTGTATGATACTAAAGGTTTCGCCTTAATTCCAGGCAGTTGTTGAAGAACATCTGCCATGTGAGGCTATCTGATCTGCACTTTCATGTATCAAGTAAATACCATCTGCATGTTGTGGTTTAGGAATGGTACTCCCTAGTTCAGTGCACCCACCGAGACTCTCCCAAACCATATGCTGCTCTCCCCTTCCTTTTCCCTTCCCTCTGTGGCAGGATGGAGTTGCAAATTGGAGGCACAAAACCTGAAGATCATGAGTTGGGATAAGAACAATTTACTGGAAACAGCACTGAGATAAGAAAATGAATAGTAACAGCAACAGTATTAATAACAAAAGTATCCAAAAGAGAGGGCGATTAACCTACAGAAATGCTCACCATGGACCCTGAGGTAATGAACAATGATGGATGGCTTCTGGCCTGCCTGTCACATTTTTTTCGTCTGTAAGCCATGTCCTTCTTCTCAGAAGCCAGTGTTCCTTCCCCCACCCCCAGCAATGATCTGAGGTGCTATAGAAACAACATCTGGGTCCTGAGCACACTCCCTCAGCCATGCCCTCTCCCGTGTCGTGGCCGATATTAGGACACTGCATTAATCTCAGATTTTTGTTATATTAAAGGATTTCATTTCCACATATGAGCTTTATTGTTTCAGGCTGCCTGTTACTCTTGAAGCATTTAACTGGATGTGAAAGAACGTTGTTATTACAAAGGTAATGAAGACCAAATGCAAATCATTGGATGGATCATTGTTGCCAGGTGTAATACTTGTTTTATTGACAAACTGCTGGACTTAATGCTTCCAGTCTTTTCCTGTTATCTATTTCCTTTCTGTTTGTCAGATTAGCTATAATGGAATCACGGAATGGCCTGGGTTGGAAGAGACTCTAAAGATCATCTTGTTCCAGGCCCCCTGCCATGGGCAGAGACACCTTCCATTACACCAGATTGCTCAGAGGTCCATCCAGCCTGGCCTTGAACACCTCAAAGGATGGAACATCCACAACCTCTCCGGGCAATCTGTTCCACTGCCTTACCACTCTCACAGTGTAGAATTTTTTTCTAATATCTAATCTAGACCTATTCTCTTTCAAAGAATCACAGAATATGCTGAGTTGGAAGGGACCCACAAGGATTATTGAGTCCGACCATTAGTCCTGCACAGGACTATCTCCAAGAGTCACACCATGTGCTTGAGAGTATCATCCAAAATCTTCTTGAACTCTGTCATGTTTGATGCTGTGACTGCTGCCCTGGGGAGCCTGTTCCAGCACCCAACCACCCTCTGGGTGAAGACCCTTTTTCTAATATCCAGCCTAAATCTCCCCTGACACAACTTCAGGCCATTCCCTTGGGTTCTGTCGGTGGTCACCACAGAGAAGAGATCAGTGCCTGCCCCTCTTCTTCCCCTCACAAGGAAGTTGTAGACTGCAATGAGGTCTCCCCCCAGTCTCCTCTTCTCCAGGCTGAACAGACCAAGTGCCCTCAGCCTCTCCTCATACGGCTTCCTCTCAATGCCCTTCACCATCTTCGTTGCCCTCCTTTGGACAGTCTCTTAGAGCTTAATATTTTTCTTATATTGTGGTGTCCAAAACTGCACACAATACTTAAGTTGAGGCCACACCAGTGCAGAGCAGAGCAGGACAATCCTCTCCCCTGACCAGCTGGTGATGCTTTGCCTGATGCCCCCCCAGACATGGTTGGCCCTCCTGGTTGCCAGGGCACTGCTGACTCCTGGCCAAGTGGGCACCCCCAGGACCCCCAGGGCCCTTTCCCAGCACTGCTCTCCAGCCTCTCATTCCCACTCTGTCCCCACATCAGGGGTTGCCCCATCCCAGATGCAAAATCTGGCACTTTCTCTTGAACCTCATATGGTTGGTGATTGCCCAGTCCTGTATTTTGTCAAGGTCTCTCTGCAGGACCTTTCTGCCTTCAATTTGAACCCATTCCCCTTTGTCCTGTCACTACATGCCCTTGTAAAAAGTCTCTCTTCATCTTTCATGTAGACTCCCTTCAGGTAGGGGAAGGTCGCAATTAGGTCGCTGTGAAGCCTTCTCTTCTCCAGTCTGAATAACCCAGTGCTCTTAGTCCTTTCTTGTAACAGAGATGCTCCATCCATCTAATCAACTTGGTGGCCCTCCTTTGGACTCACTTTCATAGTTCGATGTTCTTCCTGTGCTGGAGACTCCAGAGCTGGATGTGGTACTTCAGGTGGGATCTCAAGAGAGCAAAGAACAGGTGCAGAATCACCTTCCTCGACCTGCTGGCCATGCTGCTTCTAATGCAGCCTGGGACACTATTGGCTTTCTGGGCTGCAAGCGCACACTACTGGCTCATGTCCAGCCTCTCATCCACCAGCACCCCCAAGTGTTTCTTGGCAGGGCTGCTCTTGATCCGTTTGTGCCTCGGCCTGTGTTGATACTGGGGTTTGGCTTGAACCAAGTGCAGCACCTTGCATTCAATCTTGTTAAACCTAATGAGATTCCCATGGCCGTGCTTCTCAAACTTATCCAGGTCCCTTTAGATGGCATCCCATCCTTCAGGTGTGTCAGTTGCACAGCTAAGTTGTGGAGGTCAATAAGATGTCACAACCCCAGCTGGAGGCAAGAAACTAGAATGCTTTATTGGACTTACAATTTCATATTTAAAGGGTTCAGGGTTTACATATTCATTGGGGGCAGAACTATTACAATTTATTACAAACAGGGGATTTCAGGGAATGACAAAAGGGAAAAACCCAGATTAACAAATTTTTGGGTCTTAACAATTACCTCATGGGGAAAAACCCATTTTATCTTAGGGGATTTTACAGGGGGGGAAAAAGTATTCGGGTCTACAGAATGCAAGGTTTCAGGGAACACAAAGGGAGAGAGAAGATAGAATAGGTCTTCTGCACAGGTCTGATGAGATCAGGGTGTCTACTCTCTGGCTTGGGCGGGGCATGTCACACCGATGGTATCTTGTTTGCTTCTTACATGGAGGCTTTTCCCCCATCTTTTGTAGCCCATGGCTTTCTGCAGAGATCACTCAAATCTCTCTCTGCAGATATCATATTTTGGAATCCAACACTTGGTGTCATCTGCAAATTTGCTGGGGGTGCACTCAATCCCTTTGTCTTTGTCATTAATGAAAGTGTTAAATAATACTGGTCTCAATACAGACCCCTGAGACACACCACTCATCACTGATGTCCATTGGAATTCTAAGAGCCCTTGACCACTACTCTCTCGACGCGACCATCCAACCACTTCTCACTCATCTAACAGTCTACCCATCAAATCCACCTCTCTCCAACTTAGCAAGAAGGATGTTGTGTGGGACCGTGTCAAAAGTTTTACAGAAGTCCAGATAAATGACATCTGTAGCCTTTCCATTGTCCACTGATGTAGTCACTCCATTATAGAAGGCTAATAGATTGGTCAGGCAGGACTTGTGCTTGGTGAAGTCGTGCTGGCTGTCAAATAACAACATTGAAACATATTCTCTAGATCACAGTTCTTGGTGTTGTGTCCAATATTGATACTTTAGGTTTAGTTTATGAGACACGGTTTTCAGGGAGAGAATTACTTCATATGTTCAGAAATCCAGGTGATTCTAAACTAAGTACTGTTTAGACTCTACTAATGTTCTTCTTCCTATATCACAAAGTTAGACTGAGTAGAACACAAATTAAGCAAATGAGTATCAGAGGAAATTATGGAATTTTTGATACTTCTCTTTTGGTTGTGAAGGGGAGGCTGAGGAAGGAGGATTGAGAGAGAACAATTGGAGTAAATAGTCAAAAAATCAGTATTTTGTTTAAAATAGTACATAATTATGTATTTATTCTAAAAATATGAAAAATCTACATGACATTTTGTAAGTAAGCAAATTTCTTTCAACAGATGTGAGGATGCTCTTCATCTAAATTGTGTAGCATTGTATGATACTGCTTGGCATTCAATATCTTCCTGTAATTATTATTGAGATTTGTGCTTCCTTGCTTGTTTAGAGAAATTTCATAGTTTATTTGTAAAATTTACTTATATTCTTGTGATCTTTTTAGTGACCTTGTCTAGCTTCATGTACCATATGACAGAAATTCTTTCTGAAGAGCCAGTTTTTCCTTTTATTTATTTATTTATTTATTTTTTAAAATCTGGATCTTGACTATAGAAAATGCCCACTGATGTATTACTGGGTATGTGTTTATTGCACGAAAAAAGCATGATGTAGAAATATTGAGCTTAATGGAGAGTATACCACTTCCTCAGGTTTGAAAAGAGCATTTGTTTTTCAGTATGGCTATGCATTTCCATATATATCTACTTAGGAGCAGATGCTTTATCTCTCTTTCTCATCCACTTCCTTAAATTCAAGTATCTGAAACTGCCAGAAAGACAAAGGAAGATAATTCTGTTTCAAACAGTTTTTCAGCAGCAAAATGGGATGAGTCAAAATCTTTCCTGAGTTTGATTTATTCTAGAGCTTAACTAACTTAAGCTAGTTTTATAGAATGAGTCCACAACTATTACCTGTGAACTTAGGTTAGATTTGACTCAGTTTCTAGCAAAGAGAGCTCCTTCATAGACCATTTCCCTTCAAGTTATTAATTTATAGAACAACAATGATCAATTTTTTTCACGGTTAATGAGGTAACAACAATTAAATGTGCACACATTTTGTCATTAATTATATGTTTCTAGCACTTTAGTTTTCAGCCCTTTAATTGCTTTAGTTCAAATAAACAGTTCTCTCAAGGCTTTGCTTCCACTTAGTGATCTTTTTGGAATACTGTCGACTTGGGAATGTTGGGTACATGATGTAATAATGATAAATCTTTAAATATTAAATAAGTATAAATATTAAAACTTAGCACTCACTTCATGTAGCTTTGACTGTCTAAGCAGTAAAATCCAATATGATACTGGAGATTCACAAAAAATGTATTTTTTTTCTATTATATAATTACGGGTTAGTTATTGCATTGATTAAACAAATTACTTAGCAACTCCAAACTGATTTTTTTTTTTAAATATACTTTGTATCTATGTTCTTATGCTACCTGAGATTAGGGAAGATCCAGAAATAGAGAACATATGTTTTAGAGAAATATGTCACTTTTCATAACATGAACAAGTCTTTATTTTTATAAGCTGGAGAAAATTTCTGTCATGAGAGTAGTAAATAATTCACTTAAATGCTTCTAAAAATATTTAGATGCAACGATCCAGTATGTAACCTCTATTCTCCATCAAGTCAATGCAAACTGACCACTAAAAAGTGTTAGGTTCCTGTGGGACACAGATGAAATGCTGCAATATGAACATGCTATTTCATTCAGTGGGAACATTTCAATCTTTCTCATCCCAGAGGGAGCACTCTATTTCTCAGTGGTCAGGAATGCATAATACATGGGAATATTCATATTCATTATTCAGGAAAAGAATGTTCATTGCATTATGGGGAAGTCTAAGTTACATCACTTTGTGGTTCAAGACAGGCATGTTCTTGATGAGTTTTTTCAGGACATATATTTTTGAGAAAGCAGCCCATTAAAGCAGCCCTTCTGTGGTACTGTAGAAGTTAAGTATATTTGTGGAAATACAGGCATTAATAAAATAAGATTTCCATTTACACTTTTAAGTAGGTATGGTGGGTTGACCCTGGCTGGATGCTAGGTACCCACCAAAGCTGCTTTATCACTCCCTTCCTTAGCTGGACAAGGCAGAGAAAATATAAGGCCCTTGGGCTGAGACAAGGATATGGAGAGGTCGCTCACTTATTACTATCATGAACAAAACAGCTAGACTTGGGGAGATTAGTTTAATTTATTGCCAAACAAATTAGAGTAGGGTTATGAGAACTAAAACAACTTCCCCCTACCCCTTCCCTTCTTCTGGGGCTCAACTTCACTCTTGATTTTCTCTACCTCTTCTCCTCCAGTGGCACAAAGGGACAGGGAACGTGGGCTGTGGTCAGTTCATTACACGTTTTCTCTGCCATTCCTTCCTCCTCAGGTGGAGGACTCCTCACACTTCTGCCCTGCTCCATCATGGGTCCCTTCCGTGGGTTGCAGTCCTTCAGGAACAGGCTGCTCCAGTGTAGGCTTCCCATGGGGTCACGAGTCCTGCTGGCAAACCTGCTCCTGCTCTCCATGGGGCCACATGTCCTGCCAGGAGCCTGCTCTAGTGCGGGCTTCCCATGGGGTCACAGCCTCCCTCAGGTATCCATCCACTGCTCCAGTAAGGGATTTTTCACAGGCCACAGGTGGATCTCTGCTCCACCATGGGCCTCCATAGGCTGCAGGGGGACAACCTACCTCACAGCCTGCATCACAGGCTGCAGGGAAAGCTGCAGAGCTTGGAGCACCTCCTGCCCTTCCTTCTTCACGGACCTTGATGTCTCTGATGGTGTTTTGATCACACATTCTCACTCCTCTCTTCAGCTGCAGGTTCCCATGCAGTTTTCCCCCCTTTTTAAATACATTATCCCAGAGGTGCTGCCACTGTCACTGATGGGCTCAGCCTTGGCCAGCAGCGGGTCTATCTCACAGCTAGCTTGCACGGACTTCATCGGATGTAGGGGAAGTTTCTAGCAGCTTCTCAAAGAAGCCACCCTTCTAGCCTCACCCTCTGTTCCCCTCACCCGCCGGCCTTGTGCTACCAAAATATTGCCACACAAACCCAGTGCAATTATGGAAAATTTAAATGTAATTCTGGAAAATCTTTTAGGCAAAAGAACTATAAAAAGAAGCTTCAGGTGAGAGATATTGTCTGCTGGGTTTCTTTCATACCCATTTCCTTTCTTCCTTCCTTAAGGAGAAAGAGCTAGAATATACCCAGAACTGGATGTCAAAACCTCTTGTTGTCCTTACGCTCTCCAAGAAATGGTTTTTGCTGTGTTTGGTACAGTGCCCCTTGGAATGGGTTAGTGGATCAATTTCTTTTCCGATTGATACATCAGATTGTGTTTCCTTGGGCTTCTGTGCACCTTATGGCTCTAGGTGTGCACTTTCCATCATTTGTTTCTCCTTATGTTCCACTCTTCTTGCATTCCTATGATGATCATATAGGTTCTTGTGCAAGACTGGTCTCTTCTTAGTACACACAGCCTGTTTATAGAGAGGGTGTATTGTCAGACTTTCCTCCCGCTCCTTTGAATATCTGTTCTCACTACTTATAAAAGAGCAGAATCACCCTTGCCACTTTCTGCCTGGACAAAATGGGTTTTCATGTGCTCTTCCATCACAGAAACTGATGCAGTGTTGATTACTGGTGTCTTCTGCTTCCATACATTCTGCTTTCTTTCTGCAGTAATTTCTTGGACCAACAGAAGATCCATGGTATTGAAGATATAATGTAAGTAAGGAATTTGTCACAACAGACTTTTTTTTTTAATGTGTAGGATCAAAAAAATAGGTATTCTTGCAATGATATGAAGGATGACTTACAGGTTGGGGGTCAGCTGGCTGGAAAGCAGCTCTGCAAAAGAGGAGCTTGGGGTCCCAGTGTACAAGAAGCTGACCCAGCGAATGCACCCTTGTAACAAAGAAAGCTAGCATCAGGTCAAGGTAGGTGATCTTTCCTCTCTTTTCAGCCTGAGAAGGCTCAGGGGAGAATTTAACCTGTATAAATACCTGATGGGAGGGAATGAAGAGGATGGAGACAGGCTCTTTTCAGCAGTGCCAGTGGCAGGATAGGAGGCAATGGACAAGAAATTCACTCGTGAAGTTCCATCTGAACACAGGAGGACACTGTTCTACTGTTAGGTGGGCCAAGTAGGGTAACAGGTTGGGCAGAGAGGCTGTGGATTCTCCATCCTTGGAGACACTCAGAAGTCAGCTGGGTGTAGTCCTGGACAACCTACCATAGATGACTTCTCTTGAGCAGGGCCTGGGACTATACTATTTTGAGAGGTCACTTTCTAACCTTAGTGATTCTGTGATTCTGATATCCCTGATCATAGCCATCAAAATTATTTTAAATTATTTTTTTACCTAGTGCATCTTATAGTTCAACTAACACATGCATTTAAAGGTAGTTGAGTTTTTTTTTTTGTACTTTATGAGAAAGATTTTATTATTAAACAACAGAAGTCATCTGGAATGTGCAGACCAATTCACAAGAGAAATACTTATTCTTATTTTCTGTCTACATACAGTGTTCTGAAAATGTACATGATTGCAGAGTTTCTACAGTCTTTTCTTTCCAGGACTTTAGTTGAGATGTTTCATCTATTAGAGCAAGCTAGAAAAATTAAGCTGCATTTGTTCTCTGAATTTGTTACATTATTTATATGTCAAAATATATATTGGGTACCTACATGCAAAATACATGCAGTAACTTGAACATTTTTCTGGTTTTCTTGCATAAAAGAAAAATGCAGATGATGATACCTCAGATTGCTTCTTAAGAAGAAACAACATTAAGTAAAATTGTACAAAGTGCAAAACACTTCTACAATGTTGGAGAATAACTCTTATTTTACTCCATTCTGAAGTCAAAGGATTATTTTATTGGGACTGATAGGATGGGCTAGAAGAATGGATTTAAGCCAAAAGTTAGAAAGTTTGTTATGTATTTAGCATTTCAAAAAATCTTGTAGACTTCCTCATATTCATTGTGTAGACTTCTGTCAAAGAGATGATTCCTTTCTGTCAGCTCATCATTATTACTATAAAGGTATTAGCCTCAGGGCTCTATTTACCCACTCTTTATGCCACTATTTTTTCTTGCCAGTATGAAGGCAAACAAAAACTAAAACACATCTACAGTAAATATCAGCTCTGCTGTACTCCTGAAATACTGATTAAAACTTTGAGGGGAAAGAGAACAAAGTCACGTTCACTGGTGAGATGTAAACATCTCACTGGTGAGATGTTTTTATAGAGCAACTCTCAAAGTTGTCTGGGAAGATCTTATAGTAGAGAGTGGATTAGATATAAATTTTAACCTTTTCTGCTAGACATCCAGAGCCCCCCTTCTTCTGGACTTAGCTCTTTTCCATGTCTTTGGAATACTGCAAATTAGAAAGATTAGTCCAAGGCTGGACTTGTAGTCACCTTCCTCTGTGTTGTTGTTTTGTGGCCTGATATTGTTAATAACAATGATTCTGAAACAGGGAGAACCAGTTTGTCCTTGGCACAGAAATGATGTGTTCCAGGGTATTGTATGGGTACAGCTAAGAAGACTGCAGTAGACTTTGCTGTCTTACTTTCCATGTTTATTATAAGCAGATAAGTAGCATATTGAACTACTGTAGAGCCAAAATTGAGCTTTTCTTTTAGTGACTCTCTATATGTAGAAGGTTTCATATTTCTGGACTGAAAATGAATTGGAGAATTATGAAATCACAGAGAGTTATAAGGAATGTTTGAAGTATGCTTACTGGTGATAATACGGAGCCAAAGAACATGCTTTCTGAAAAGACAGAAAATGCTAGAGTAGTAACTATATGCATCATGTTACTAGATGATCAAAACAATTTTAACAATTACCTATATATCAAAAAACTTATTATTTTATTTTGATAAATCAGAATATGAGTGTATTGAAATCAAAGCATAGACGGTGAAGGAGAGAAGGGCACAGGACTCTTGTTAATGCATCTGCAAAAAGAATTAGGTGCATAGCAGGGGTAACTGGATGTAATGCCATCTACAGAAAATGAAACCAATTCAATCCTTGCCTGCTGAGTGTACATAAGCAGGTTTGCTGAAAACATGTGTAGCTAGCCATCTTGGAAGCAATGGGTGTATTTTGTGAGGTGCTAAGTATTACATGCTTATTGAGAGGTAGGATGAACACCAAAACGAAAAAGTGAATTCATAGAATTGATTTAGGATGGACTGAGTTGCTCTTACAAATGTAAAAACGTTGAAAAAACAATCAGGAATGTAAACTTTTCAGTGTTTCTGGACTTGTGGAACAAATGACTGTGAACACTATATAGGCTTTAGGTAGAATTAATGAGGAAACCCACTTTCAAATAATTATTATGTATAATATTAAAATATAATGAAATATTTTTCAAGAAGTTTCTATTAACTGCTTTATTTTTCCAAGAATGAAAATCCAGTCTTATTAAAAGCTTTGTCATATTCTTATGGGAACAGCTGTGGTCAAAGGCATGGATTATGGGTGAAAGTTTCTTCCCTTCAGCAGCCAATACAATGTTTAGATAACGCTTGAATCATCAGAGCTGGTGATCATTATAGTAGTGTGCTAAGTTTCTCTTCCTTTGTTTGCATAGTAGAGATGAAATAGTGTGACTAGGTTATGAGCACTAGCCCCTTGAAGGCAAGACATCATCAGTAACCCCTTTGATTCTTTAAGAAGTGTCATTCCCTTGCTGCGTGTCACATTCAATATCAACAGATATGGACACTTTGGAATATGTACAAGAGGAGCTGATAAAGTACTGAAACTACAGCTTTAAGAACATCATCAGTATTTTACAGCCACTAGATCTGCCGCTTAGGAAGAGATAGAAGTTTTCCTTTTTAAGTACAGTCTCTTACATTTTGATATCCTAATTTCTAGCAGTCCTCAACTCTGCGAAGGTGATTTCTCGTGGGGCATCAAGAAAAGGCCTTTCACTGTGGATTACTCAAAAAGCCAATTTGCAAGGTGACAGATGTTTTTCACGCTGACAGTAGGTGTTTTTTGAAAGAAACACATAAATCATAGAAATATTGTGTTCTTTTAAAAGGACAAGAAGAAACTGGAATATTTGCAGAGAAATCTGTTGGTCAAGAAGAATCTATTGATCAAGCATCCACCTTATTTTCTAAAATTTAGCTTAATTAAAATGGACATACTGCAATTAAAGGTTTTCCAATTTTGTCTTAGTATTAGATCACTATATTTGAGGTATGTGAGTCGTAAGCAGCATTACTTTGGCCCAATTACCGAATAATTGGCAATAAAAGTAGCTAGAGAGAGAAGGAGAATGTCTGAGGGGATAGGAGTCTTTTCTGAAAAAATAAATACCTAGTGAGAAACATATGAAGAATGAGGTATCTCATTACTGGTGCTGCAGTTAATACTGATGTTTTAATTGGTTGTATTAATAACTAAAATGTGTGGCATTATTCTAGGGTCTAATTCAACTTGCAGTTATAATGAATAGGAGAGTTCTTGAAAGTGATTTTTAGCTGAAGGCTTCAAAGTAGACACCTCTATATCATGTAAGTTGATCAACAGGACAATCACTGCATAGAGTTTAGCATTAAGTCTCTTCTCTCCAGCTATGTGAAATGAATTATTATACTATAGTGTTTGACTGTTCTCTCTAAATGGAAATAGGTTTCTCGCACGGTTTAAGCAAAATGATGAAAATAAATTGTGCATAGAGCTCAGGCACAGGTAAAATAAAAACCTAAGAAAACAAACAAGAAACAGAAGTGGAGAAAAAAGCAAAGCCTCAGAGAAATAATAATTCACTAGCAGATAATCTGCCTAAAGTTTTCACAAAAAGTTTTCAAGGTAAAATACATTTACCACAGCAGGGTAATCTTTTTTTCTCATTGTACTTCATAGATACAATAGATTAAAATCCATTAGCATAATTGTTGTGTTCTTTGTCTTTTGAATGAAGTATTTATTGACTGCCTTACTCTTGATTTGTGAATATACGATTATATAGGACTTGTCTAGTAAATGAATTTAAAATTATTTTGGCATGATTATTCTGTAGATGTTTAATCTTTCAGAAGAGTCTTTGCGTAGTTGTAAAAACCTTTATTGATGGCTGCATTTTTTCTTTTTTTTTTTTTTCAAAATATCCAGGCATCCGGGTGCATGTGCATGTGTGCATATTTTGTATTTCTGTATGGTAAATATAATATCCATCATTAAATCTCCAGAATTTCAGGTTTTTATATTTGAGCAGCTCCCTTTTCTTAGAAACTCTTTGGTTTTCTGAAGTAGGCTAAGCCTTTGTTCTGAACAGCACTAGTTCCAAATCTGTTCCCAAAAAAATCATTAGGATCTGCAAAATCATGGCATTATCTCTGATAACTTAAATGCTCCTTTCTACTCTGACATGATGCTGAATTTTCTTGTGATTTGCTGCCTTAAAGAAAACTATATCTTGTCCTTTAAAATTACTGTAACGATGCAAGCATAGAATTTCTAGAAGTATGTCATGACGCTTGCAATTTATCATCTTTAGCCTGATTTACCTTAACTTTTGAAGTTATGCCTAAAAAGGTGTATTTTATTCAGATTCTGAAGCACTGGAGGAAATGGAAAAGATCATTTTGGTACATAGCCTTTGATTTGGAGACATTACAATTGTTAGATACAAGGCTTGCTATTCTCTGTGTAATGTAGCTAGGAAGAGGTAAGTAGTGAGAAAAAGTTTTTCCACAGTCATACTGGGTTCTTGCATTGCCTGTGCATCTTAACATTTGAAACTAACATTTGGGGTTTTTTTTTAACTTGAATTTTTTAATCAGAAGCTTTCAGTGAATTGTTAGCATATTGCAACAGAGAAATATAAGGTCAGTGCACCAGTAGGGTTTTAAATTAATACAGTGTAAAAAAATTGGACTCTGAAATACAGAAATTCAGTTTGCCCTCTGTTCCTCCACAAGCATTTATATGCACTGAATTAATGTTGCTGCTGAATTTACTTTTCAGTTCTTACTCCATTTAGTAGTGAGAAGTAAGTGTTATGTGCAATCTGGGCAGCGTACATACTTTAGTGTCTTAGTTTAAACCATAATAGAGCAGAATCTCTTTAATCCCTACCAAGAGGGTCACCAAAGTGCAAATGGACCCCAGGACATTATATTAATTTATTGAACTAGGTTTTATGAATGTTGGGGCTCTGTAGAGTAACATCAGAAACTTAGAAATTGGTATTAGTTGTTGAGAGAATTTCTTGACTGAGAATGTAGTGAAGCATTAAGTTCATTAGATTCAAACACCTTTGACTTTGTCTTGCAGTCTCCAAGGGGAGCGAAATGAAACCAACGAAACAAAATGAAACCAAGTGAAACAGTGGGCCATCAGGGGTGTTATAAAGCAGTCTAACAGGCATGGAGAATGCTGTTTGCGCCACGTGACGTAAACTGAATTATACTGTTTGCTTTTGGGAGATCAAGAGAGTATCCATCTCCCTTCTGTAATCAATTTATTTGCAAGCCTCAGTCTCTGAATCGGCAAAATCTGTTACTGTTAAGCATTTTGTTTGCCTCATTGGAGTGCTCAGTATTAATTTCCTTGTCCCATTTCAGCGTCTGAAAAGTATTCCAGCCAGTAGTACATCTACAAAACAGCTGAGAGTCTACTTTATTGATGATCCTGAATTTGCACAATGTTTATGTTGCAAGCTGGTGGAAGGGTAGAAAATCTCCTGGGTTATTTTATTGCCAGCAGATTCCTAACTGTGTTAACCCTTTCTCATTCTCACGTTTCAATAATGTGGAATTCATGTAATAACTAAGATAGCTGAAAGTCGATTTTGAGATTATAGTTTTCAAGACAAGGTATTTGCTCTTGTGTCTTGTTTTGAAAACAGACTATTTGTCAGGAGGAGAGGTGATGTGGTATGTAATGGTAGGAAGGTGAGACACATGACATGATCTTCATGAAGAGAGAGTGCTAGACTAAAGATACTGAATCTCAAAGTACAACCTACAAGTCGACCTCAGTGTAAAATCTAGAAATGCCATCTGTGGGATTTTTCTAGTTATTTTCAGAAAATCTGTGAAGGGAGATAGATGGAGTATCATGCGTTGGTGTGAAACTGTCTCTCAGGCTTAATGTAGCTTTGTAGAAGTGCACCAAAAAACATATGCATGGAGCAGTAGTTTCCCTACCTGTCTGTAACAGGATGTAGAATGCTGAAAGAATGTAGGGTACCATCAAGTTATGCAAGTTATGCAAGTTATATTAGCATCAAGTTATGCAAGAATGAAAGACAAAGGTATTTTTGAGATCACTGAGTGTTTTAGCAGTGACCGAATGGGTACATGAACTTGAGTTAATGCAACAGAAGCCAGCCAGCCATTTCAATATTCCATAGACATTCCATACCACTCTCCCTTGGTAGCAGTGCAAGTAAGGGTAACACAGTAAAAAGTCTGATATGGGAGCAATAAAATTTAACATTAGGATAAATAAATTATTTGCATTACACTGTTATGTTTATTTTAATTTGTTGTAACATGAAAACAAAACATCTTAAATAAAACTGAAATAAGGAATGGCATTTACATTCCTATGTCCAGGATTTAAATCACTTTTCATGGAACAGGGAAGATTTAGGATTTACAGCAGACAGTTATGAAAGGGGAATGTAGAGAGAGACAAGCAGAGAGGTTATTAAGTCAAGCAGAAGGAAATGCTGCAGAAACATTTCTGAACTTTGGTTTTTCTATGACGGAGGAACTTGGAGCAGGTGAGTGCCTATTTACAGCCTCAAACTAGTTTTTATGAGTATCTCAGCCATGTCTTTGGGGACAGGCAGCTATTTTTTCCCTGCCTTGTGGATCTTATAGGAAGGATGCAGAAGTATGACGGCACTGGCTCTCCTCTTCTCCCTAGCGCAAGGAGCACTAGTTCAAGATGTAGGAGTCTGAGCCTTGATTGTTTTTTTCTCCTCTGTCCCCATCCAAAACAAATTGACAGTCTGTGCTCTCCAGCCCTTTGACTTCATTCCAAATAAAATTCTCAAAGACATAATTCTTGAAGACTAGTTTGGTGAAGAATCTCTCTCTCCTGTTAAAGCTGTGCTGTTTTAAAGCCATGAATTCAAGGTTTATGGATCAGAGACAACATAAGAGAGGGAACCTTACTTGTAGCCTGCTCATAAGGACATCCAAGTGCTAGAACAAAATTAAGGGTATTGGCATTGCTTCTATGGTGACTTTTTTGTGGTGAATGTGTGGACTTCCTGAAATATGGCACCTGTTTTATCCGTCTTCCTCCCTCTGTCACACTCTCACCCTGATCCTCAGCATAATAAACCCACCTAAGTTTTGCCAGCCATTGGAAGGAGAAAGAAAGCAGTATAATTTTGCGAAGTTGCTGATAAATACCAGTATAGTTTTGATGCATCCCAGCCAGTTTACATGGTGTCAGTAAGTCAATATTTTCATATTCCTCTCCTGTGTTTAATAAGGAAGGTGTATTGTAGCCTTAGACACTGATGTGGGAAACTGCTGAAATAGAGGATTACATCTGCCATTTGTTGAGACAGTATCACACACACACTTTACTAAAAGTTTAAACATAAAATTAAGAATGTTCTTGTGTGCTGTTCAGCCAGGGGGATGTTTTCCTGAACAGATGTGTCTTTCTACTGATGATAAGTCACGTTGCTCAATATGGCTTCTTACTAATTTCAAATTTCAATGTTTTTTATTTTTTTAACTTTGTTGTCTCCTTGTTTACTGTATTTCTAAATAGCAATTCTAAAAAATTGAAGATGCAAATATTCAGAAAAATATGGAAGGCTTACATTGCGGTGGTGCTGTAATGCATAATTTGGGCTTAAAGCAAAGTACTAAGTTAAATTTCCAGTTTAAAACTAATTCTACTGATGATCAATCATTATTTCATCTCTCCATATGGGAATGGCTCTTCTACTGAGTTCAGAGCTGTTTCTCTATTCTTGATTTTTCATTCATAATTTTTAAACGGACCTGTGACTACTCTATGTTTGAACTGAAAGTTTCCCACAAACTCTATGGTGTACAGTACTAGTTCACTTGCATATTCCTTTCTCTTTTCTCGCTTCTTCCTTCCTCCATCTCCTCCTCCCTATTTAGTCCCTACCAACCTTTAAATTGCAGGTTAAGGCATCTCTTCTTATTAATACAATAGAGATTAACACCTGCCTGTGTCTTCAAGAGTTCACACCTTGTATGCTGTGGCAACTTGGAGGCACAGGATTTTTCCAGCTGTTGAAGGTAAAGGTAACATCTTGTTTGTGTCTTACTGTGACTGCTACTAAAGGCTATACTCAGGATTTCTTGTTGCAATATCATTCAATGCTTGCCACTTTAATTCTTTCAAAGCCTAGGATGTGTGTGCTTCTTTTTCCCCAGGTTACACAGATGTGATGGGTTTTGAATTGCAAGTACTTCTGTTGGGGACATTGGATGACATTTATCTCTGTCCTTGTACTTTTTTCCTGTACACATATTGCATGTTTCCTCTGTGTGTTGCCCATACCTAACACTAATCAACTGATTTTTAGAGTGGTGTAAGAGTGAAACAAAAAGTATGTGCAATAAATGTTTAAAGGTTAAGATCAATTGGAGCAAAATGTTTTAAAAGAGCTGAATCACAACAATTGACTAATTTAAAACAATGGGCTTACCTGAAGACGTGGTTCTAAAAACAAAGCAGTAGATCAAGAGGAATCCTAAAATTCAAGTAGCACACATCTAAATCACAATTATTTCTCCTGTGTATGCTGAGCAGATTGGTAGTGAACGCTGCTGATGGGTGAAAGCCTGTCTCAAAAAGCGGATGAGCATTTTGCCTCTAACACCAAAAGGGGCTGGCATTTTACTGTTTTGTGGGTATAGGAAGTAAACACCAAGAAGTTCATTACTTGTCTGTTCAGGGAATAGGGGATAAGACTCAGGACTGTTCTCCACCCTAGTGTCTGTCATAAAAATATTCTTCCTTAATGTTTACAAATTGCTTTCTTTCTCCTTTTACATCTTATTAAAAAAAAGATATTGCAGTCAGAGAGCACTGCACAATGACTGTTTTGTAGTTTCCTGTTGCTAAGACCACTGTGAAGGGACATGTGTTGCATGAAGAGGAAAGGAGGACTATTTGTGGGCAGTTTTGCTAGGTTTCTGCAAAAGTAAGGATGCAAGGGAGTCTAGAGAAATTCATGAATAACCATTATACTGACTTCCTTTGGCTATTTTGCTCAGATATTGCAGCAGTCATGTCCCAGAAACCTTTCTGGATAGTTTTTTCCAGAGTCATGAAACAGCTCTAAGTGGCCCTATTTACTGACAGTGAAGTCTGCAAAGGGAAACAAGTTGGTTTTGTTTTCTGTTTCTTTAAAAAAAGGTGAAGAAAAGAAGGGGTGGGGGAGAGAATAAAACGGAAAAAAGCCACTGTGTATGGCTCCCTGTTTTATGGAATTTTTATGGTGCTAAGCAATGTCCCCTGATAGAACTCAAACCAGGACTGAGATTGTTATTAATGATCAGTACAGGATATTTGAATGTTTAGCAACTGATGCTGAACATCAATTTTTTTTTAATTATACCAAGAATTTTTTTCTTCTTTTTGTTCGCAAGTTGAGTCATACATCACTCATTATCCTGGCACTAAATAATTTTGCTACACTTTGGGTTGTGATTTTACAGTTGCTCCAATGGAATTTATTTACTTTTTTAAGATGGCACCTTTCCTGGGGATGTAATTGAGTCATTTGTTTGGAATAAGTGAAATTTATTTTCAGCTATGTCTCAGTAGAATATATGTATTCAGGGAGATAAAGACCTCTAATATAAAGCTTGCCACATAAAAAAAAATAAAACCATAGTCAGTCTCTATAGTCCTGTAGAATTCTACTAGCATAGTACTGCAGTACACTGTAAGCCATAAGACATTATCTAGTTCTCTGTATGCATCTGTGTGGATATATGGCGTTAAACGGCCTCCATTTACCGAAGGGAAGAAGTACCATGATAATCCTCCTTAATATGTAGATACTCAGACTTAACTCCCAGCCAAATAAATTCATAGCAATATAATATTACGGAGAATGATTTTTTAGAACTAGGTTGCAGACTGGTTTGTTAAAATAATATATTGTACTAAAAACAGTAAATGTAAAATTTCCATTATGATAGTTGAATTGTGAAGGACAAAATATGTGAAGGACAAAAACGAATGTAGAAGCATATCAAGAATGTGCCCAAAAGATGATGTAGGAATGCCATAGCATGTGTTGCTTTACTTATTGCAAACACTGGCCAACAAAGAGATACAGAAAACTATGCAAAGAGAGTTATCTATGAGATCTTTTAAAATGTCTGTGAAACTGCCTTAACAAATGCCTGTTCAACATTTGGCAAATCAAACATTTTGTCAGGTATGAGCATAGGTGATTCTATTAAGATTACCATCGTAAAATAAATACATTTTATTCCTCCCTCAGCTGCATTCATTTGCAGTATCTATTCACAGAAGAGAAACTGCAGATGGAGAACTTCATCATTTAGGCTGGTTAGGAGCTATTTAGGGCTAGTTGCTTACACAGCCAGGAAGTATAAACTCAGTGGTGTTGTAGATGTCCCAGTACTGGGCTGCTTCGTGATGGATACCTAACCTGAAAATGTTCTTCTTAGTAATGCCTACTTCCGAAGAGTTAGCATCTGAGGTATATTCCTGGATTCCCAACAGTCTTGAGCACAAAATCTGACAGTACCTATCTTCTATTTCTTTTTGTTTGTTTTCTTGTGTCAGTACAGTTGGGAATTACAGAGGAGCTACAACTAACTAAACCCAGTTGTTTTCTGCTGTTTCCTAATTTTGTAGTCTCGCGCTCCAGAACTGGCTGATTATTGTCTTTAGATATGGTGTGACTTTACTCTTTCGCTTGAAACTAAGTCATAGCACACTTTCAGCTATTGTTAACTAAGTTAAGAACACTCATGGTTTTGTAGTGAATTAGGAAGTGCTGAGTAATACATCATTGATGATTAAAGGTTGCTCTGCTGGAAGCAGATTAACATAACTTTGAATGTCTTGTATGGCAATAAGGTTATCATGCTGACAATATGAACAGAGACACACATCCCCCCGCCCCATAAGTGTGGTTTGGCTTAGTAGTGGCATATTTCAGTGACTGGAGAAGACTCGGGTTTCCTACCTTTCCTATTGGTAGGCACACGCAGAGGTACTTTTCTGCATGGAGTCAGTGCAAAACTACAGCAGCAATTAGATCTGGATTTGAAACCAAGCTATCACTTTTACCTGAGGTAATGATGATGTTTTGTCCCATTTAAAATTGTTTAACTGAGTTGGAAGGGACCCACAAGGGTCACTGAGTCCAGCTCTTTAATTAAATGGCCTGTATGGGGATCAAACCAAGTGACCTGAGCACTATCAGCACCATGCTCTAACCAACTGAACTAACCTCAGTTACCAAGAATGTATCAGCTTTGCTTGTTTGGTGAGGACTAAACACACCCTTGTACAGATTTTGAATAAAGCTAATTAGAGTGGTGGGTTGTTTATGGGTTTTTTTAATGTGTACCTTTCTACCAAAGAGAATTAAGTTTTTGAGTTATCACTTGCCATGTAAAAATCAAAACTGTAGATGAGGGGACTGGTAAATGGATTTTGAAGTTTCAGTGTTCTCTGTGATACTGCTTTACTTTAAAATAAATCTCCAAGTCCAGCAACCACTAACAAGACAATTTTTTAACAAGGTGTGGAATCAGCATGTAGATTAATTTATTATCCCTTTTTTACTTATATTTAATACGAACTCTTCATGGCTGGGCTTCACGAACGAAGATTTGGGGAGGGCTCTACCCACATTTGTTACAAGCGCGCTGGTGGCTAAAAAGGCCAATACGAGATAGACACGTCTGGTTGTAAAAGGTACAGCAGAAGGACTCCTTAGGAGGTACATTCTGCAAGACATGATTCTTTCTGCGTTGTCTTTTCTCCTCAAGAGTGATCCTGTGTGTTTCCTCAAAAGCATCAGCAGCGTTATAGATGGTGTGTCTCCAGACCTCCAGATTGGAGGCCAGAGTAGACCAGTTATGGTGATCAATATGGCCAAGGCTGAGATGTTGTTTCAGGGAGTCCTTGTATCTTCTCTTCGGGGCTCCTCTCATGCAGCAGCTGGTGGCAAGTTCACCATAGAGCAGGATCTTAGGGAGGTGGTGGTCCTTCATCCTTGAGACGTGTCCTGCCCATCGCAGCTGTGTTCTTATCAACATGGCCTCAATACTTGTGACTGCTGCTTGTTCTATAATGGCCAGTCTTCGCGAGCGAAGATTTGGGAAAGGTCATTGACC